>NC_090925.1:970887769-971199982 GCF_040938575.1 Ambystoma mexicanum | reverse complement strand
TCAGCCGAGATGGTACGCTCAAGCTGTGCAAACCTCTCCTCTGCCTGCTGCCTCTGGGACATCATAAGGGCACCCAGAGTGGATCTGAGGGAAGCATACTCCTCCCTCAGGGCATCCATGTGCGCCTCTGCGTGAGCAGCAATTGCTTGACGCAGAGACGACATTTCAGCCTGGCGTGCCCTGTCTGAGGCCGCCATGCCCAGCCTGAGCGAGCGGGCCGTAGACCGTGCCGCCTGCTGCTGGAGAAGCACCTGCCTAGCAGGGGGGAGCACAGATCGGGCCACACGCTCCATGCTCTCAGCGATGTTCTCCATTGCTGCCCCCTGCCGTTCTGAATTGGCAGTCATGTCTTGCTCCCACTCAGTATACTGCGGTTGCGCGCGGCGACCGCGTTGCTGGGCTTGACCCCTGCGGGACACAAGGACCGAGGGTCCTCGCTGTGTTGGCACCGCCCGCGGCTGCACGACTACATGCCCCCGTCGACGTGATGTCCCAGGCACATCAGTGACTGGTGTGGAGGGTGACCCTGCGTCCCGATCCACCACGGGCGGAGGAACCAAGACTGTCTGATCCCTCAGTGCAGGTGTCGCAGACAGAGGAGTGTCCACATCAGAATCACTCACCCCTGACACATGGACTTGATGCTCATCCAACTCAATATGGACGTCAGAGTCGTCATCAAGGGTGGACTCATAGGCAGCCAGAGACAAGATGGACTGTAGCACTTGGGGGTTTTTGTGGCCTACCACCCCACGACCCCTACTAGTGCCCGGTTGATGTAGTGGTAACAACCCTGTGTCTGGCATGACAACACCATCCTCCGCCTCCATTGCGTCATCACCTGAAAAATAGGGAGAAAAAGGTCACTACACATGTCAGAAGCACACAACACACACACACACACCGACAGCAAATGCATCAGGCAGACATGTGACACATAACATATAACCTGCCATGCATGCTGGGTCAACTTTGAATTGCTTCTGTGATCAGACCTGTTGAAAGGTGGCAGTTTCCATAGAAGTGGGTCTATGCAGTGCAGAAAATGTGTACGCCACTCACTACCTACATGTACAAGGACTCCATGGTGTGTGCCAGGAAATGTGAAGGCAGTGCAATGTCAAATTCAGACATCACGTGCATTGTGCATTCAATGTGTACCATATCTAGAAGCCAAGCACCCCTCCACCCCAGTACCAAAGCAGGGATGCCTAGCATGGTATCAAAAGGCTGACCATACACATGTGTATTGACAGGCAGTGTTGACTGGCATCAACAGCTGAATGTGATTCAAGTGACAACACTGCAAATGATGCTGGGACAGTAAGCAGGACACATGATGAAAACTCTGGATTCCGCCCATGTGTGAAGAAGACACAACAACATTTGGACAGAGTCATTGGCCATTGAACAGGCTGAGGCCTGTGAGCCACACAGATTGTCAGACCCTAAACATGTGTGCAACGCAGGACTGAGCCACAGTTGACATGGGAAGGCTGATGAGATGGCAGGCAATGTATGTAACCAAGGACTTGTATTACAGTGATCATCCAGTCAAGGACACATAGGGGCATGCGTGCAATGCACATGGAGCATGAATGGGCACTCATGTCCCTGCGGGACATCTGACCTATGCACAGTACAAGTGAGATACCCTGCATCAAGTACTAAGGCTGTACCACACAGCATATGTTTGGCAGATTCTACGCTGGAAGTTAGCATCTACACAGGACGCATGAACAAGAAAGTACACATTGGCAAGATTGAAGAACACCAGTGCAAAGGTGGAACTGGGGTGCAGAGTGGTGGAGGAGGGGCAAGGGAGCATGCCTACATGGAGTCCCCGCATGCAGGCAGAGGAGACATGCATGACGGAAGCATTGCATTACTTACACATCAGAATCATGTACACGTCACATGTAGCGGCAATCATGCACAACACATCCCACAAGTGAAACACACACGTCCTCAACAAACACGCATCAACACTCACTGGACTGGGCATCAAAGTCCAGCATCTCTCCCACTCCTTCGACCAATTCAGGTGGTATGAACTCTGCAACGAGTGCCTCATGCGGCGTGAGCTCTTCCTCCTCTGGTGCAGGCCCACCGCCAGTCACCAGAGTCAAGTTGTAATTAGAGGCACGCTTAGCCTTAGTGCTGCGTTTGATGTCATTCCACCGCTTTTTGCACTCTTGCGCCGTGCGCCCCTCATGGCCGAATGAACTGACATGTTTTGCAACATGCTTCCAGTGGGTGTCACGTTGGGCAGCCGTAGTCTGACTATTGGCACGCACTAGCTTGTCACGGCTGTGGCCCCGCACGTAGTCCACGAGGAAGTCCAGTTCCTGCTTACAGAAAGGCTTCTTCCTCGACGTGCAGGAGGTCATGTCTGTGTGTGGGGTCCCAGCCTGTGCTGCAGGTGCAACCTTCCTCCTCTTGGACTGTGGCGCAGACCCTGGCTGGCTAATGCCGCCCTGACCAGTATGGCCAGTGGGTTCGGTGGATTGAGCCAAGGGAGTGGCAGATGGAGGGATGACCAAAGGCCTGACTTGTGTCAGTGGTAGCTGGGTGCCCACTAATGGACCCTGCGCAGCAACATCAGCTGTGGCAGGGTCATTGACCACAACGGTCCTGGTTGGCAGACTCACAACCGGGGTGCTGTTGGGTGCATCTGCCCATGCACTTGCCAACACTCGGCTGTTCGGGGCAGCAGATGACATGACTGCCCCAGGGACACGTGTCTTGGCCTGAGCAGCCCGGCATGCCCCTATGGTTTCCCCCCTGGCCTGTTGGAGATCTACCAAGGGCTCTTCAAGTGCCAACGCAGCCTGCGCTGGCAGACCCCGAGCCTGGGTGGCGGTGTCCACAGCTGCACCTGCAGCTACCACTACCCTTCGGCCCGTGGCAGTCGATGGAACGGACTGCCGGGTCACACGGGCGCCAGTGCCAGATGCAGAAGCTGCATCCCCCGGAACCACAGGGGGTGGTGGCATGACTGCACCGACACATGGCACAACATTGTGCTCAAGTGGCGCACCCCTGCCTCTTCCCCCTCTGTGGCTGCCCTGGACACCCTGGAGTCCCCCTACTCCCTGGTCACCACGGCCACATCCCCGACCATGCCCGCCACGAGGAGGACGCCCAGTTGAGGCGCCCCTCACCTTTGGTGTCCTCCCAACCATGGCACAGATGTAGTAGTGCCGGCACAGATGGAGTGGTGCCAATGGGAGGTGTACACCACAATTGACCTGGGCAATTGGGGTGAAGGGGGTGGGAAGCAAGATGTTAACAGCCCCCCTGCACCTGAAAGGCTGTATGTGACCCCGGTGATGTAGTGACGGGTCACGCAACGCTCAGGCACCCCAAAACTGCAGTAAAACCGTGCACGCAACGCTGCAGCCTACGTGCGTGGATTCAACCTCCCGCAGTACGCGGTGGCACCCAGTAACACGAATAACACGTGGGACACGCAGGCTACTATGACATCGAAAATGGGTGCGATACACAGGGGCACCCGCAGTGGGAAAAAGAGCGTGTGCGACTCACCGTCTCACTAGCGTGATGCAGAAAAACACGCGTAGCCAATACCCCCGCCAAAAGAAGAGATACGTCCTTGATAGCTGTGAAGTTGTGATGGCGCGCAAAAAAACAGGAAGCAGCAACACACGTCGGTCTCCACGAAAGGCACGTACAGCGAACTGCTGGGCCTGCTCACCTTTAACCCGTGCTGAGGGAAACGCATGTGCGCGTCACGTCACTTACGCGCATGGGCCCTTTCCTTGTATTACACGCGGACGTGCAGTTTTTCACGTGCGCTGAAATGCCCATGCACGCCTGTGCGCGTCACGTCACAGGGGCGCTTGCGCTTGAGGGGCCTTCTGTCCAATGAAATTGCGTATGCGTGCAGACGCGCTTACGCGCTAAGGGCCTTTCCTAGAATTACACGCTGACGTGCCGAATTTTCACGTGCCAAATCACTCCGTATCAAGCTGGCCATGCGTAAGCACACGGAAGACCACGCTCCTGCCCAGAAGGGCGAACTACTGCCCCCCAGAGCCCCGAGCACCCTCCCACCTGCCATCTGCTGCTGCCTGACTGCCTGCTGCCCACGTGTCCTGCCATTTGCTGCCTGCACATCAGCCAGGGGTGCTGTTGCTGTGACCACCCCTGCTGGAACCGAAGACTCCCGACTGGAATTCCATCGCTCCACAGCCCAGTCCCAGGACCCAGTTGCCCACCCACTCCTGCCTCTAGAGTTGTCATGTCGGGCACTGCAACATCTGGCACCACTGACAATCCCCGGCAAGAGAGGCAAAGGGGCACCAGCTTCAGTGCCACCGAAGTTGGTGTCCTGGTGGAGCAAGTCCTGGGGCAGTATGATGCCCTCTTCGGAAGTTCCCGCGCAGACAAGGAAGGACGGACTCGGATCTGGACTGACATCGTGACTGCCATCAAAGGGGAGGGGGTGGCAGTCCGCGACTTCCAGCATGTCAAGAAGCGCTGGGAGGACTTCAGGTCCAGGACCCTGAACAAGGCCCGGCGCCTCTTAAAGGCAGCGGATGCCAAGGGGTGCCGGGGCCACTTGTCGGAAGATCAGATGAGGGTCCTGGAACGCATATCCCCAGCGCTCCACGCCCAGGTCCTTGAGAGGCAGACCCGTCTGGAGTCGGGCGGTAAGTGTACATGCATCCTGATTGTGAGCTGTGCGTGTGGTGATGTTTCAGTAGTGTGCAGGTTGCACATCTGTTTGTATGGGGTCGAGTATGGGTGGGGGTGTACAGGGCCGTGGGGCTAACACATGCGAGGGCTGTAATGTGTGAGACATGGATGGTGCTTGTGTGTGTAGGCTTGCATGCCAAATGCAGTTATGTGGGCACACATGTTTGGATGAATGTGTATGTAAGTAGACATGTCTGTGATGTCACGCATGTATGTTGTTTTCAGCTGCATGTATCAGCACTGTGTACATGTGCATTTGTGTGTATTTGACAAGGGTGCAACAGTGATGCAACATGGATGCATGTGACAGCGGGATGTGGAAGCCTGATTGGCAGATGTGACATGGATGCCCATCTGAACACTGCGACACTTGGCAGAGGTGTACACATGCATGCAAGTGTGGTGGTGTGTGTACATGTGTGGTGCACTTCCTGTGTTGCATGTGATGTCTGGTTCAGCTTTACCTGCTCATGGTGTTGTATGTGTATGGATGGTGCTGGCAGTTGCGATTTGGCTATGGTATGGCTCATGTGTGCGAGTTGAAATGACATGTGTGTTGGGGATTGTGATGGCATGTCTGAGGTTTGCCAATGCCACTCATGTACAACTGTCATGTGTGTATGTGTCCATTGTACAGTGCCCTGATGCCTGTGTTTTATTTCTCCCTGTCTGCAGCGTCAACTGATGAAGAGGGCGGAGAAGGTGCTGTGGAGCACAGCGGCGGGGATCCCACCGCCAGCCGGAGACGCAAGGCCCGGCTCCCCTCCCATGTTGTCATCTCGTCGGGGAGTGAGGAGTCCGGTGCCGTGTCGCAGGCCGCAGCTGCCGGGGGGAGGTCCAAGAGGTGGAGTTGGAGGACTCCTCGGCAGCAGAAGGGGCAGCTGGGACCCCGCAGGGCCCAACGGGGGAAGATGGCACGGAGTCATCCAGGTTGGTGGGGGGTTTGGTGGAGGAGGAGGCCGTGCAAGCAACAGAGACGGGGTCTAGAGGTGGGGATCCCACTGGTGCTAGTGGGGCAGTGCAGGACCAGGGACAGGAGGCAGCACAGGCTGCCGCGGAGGTGCCTGTGTGCAATCCTGTCCCTGATCCTGTCCCTGCATCATCTTGCACCAGCAGGGATGCCTACGTCCAGACCCGTTTTCAGGCAGGGGATGAGCAAACGACAACTGGCCTTCCTATGCCTGCGGACGTGGCTATCCGGGTCCGGGTTGAGCCTGTCCTGACTGGTGTGGCATTGCGTCAACGGGCCATGCGAGGTGACCTGCAGTCTTTTCATGAGGAGACTGCACGTCATCTCGAATGGCTCGTTGACCACGTCAGCCTGCTGGGACAGGTCACCCAGGCCGGAATTCCTCCGTTTGATGGGGCTTGCTACGACCCCCTCCTCAACTGAACCCCCTACGCGCCAGTCGTCCTCCGTGCCATCTTCCCACCCATCAGTCACCTGGGTGCCCTGTGGAGCTGCCTCTGATGGTGCGGCCAGGCTGGTGGAGGAGGCATCCCTGCCACAGTCGGGAGTCGGACGTCCAGCAGGGGTGGCCACATCAACGACTGCACCCCAGCCGGCGGAGGATGTGCAGGCAGCAGGAGGCAGTGCACAGGCAGAGGCGCAGCAGCAGCAGCAATGTGGTGGGAGCCATGAAGGCTCAGGGCCTTCAACATCGGAGGGGCAGGCATCGGCCGGAGGGCAGGAGGACCCAAGACAGAGAGTGTCTTCCGTGTGGCAGCGGTTGGGCCACGCCATAGATGCAGAGCGGCAGCGGGCGGAAGAGGCACGGCTCACAATGGTCAGGGCGGAGAACTCCATGCGGAGGGCCCTGAGGCAGACCGAGTGCCTCGAGGCAATCCACAGGGGGTTGGAGGTGGACACGTCAACGGCCCTGCGGACCCTCGGGGCCATGGAGGAGGACCACCTCCGGGACATTGAGCAGGAGTTCGATGATGCCCTGGCCCGGGACATCCAAAAGTGAGCCGTCAGACTAGCCCTCTGCCGTTGTACATAGTTATGTAGGTAGTGTTAGGTTTCCTTTTTTTTTTTTATTTATTTTGGACCTTTTGGACATTGGCCACATTTTTGTATATAGTTTATTTTATTAGTTAGTGTTGTTAGATAGGTTTCATTTCTTTTGTTGGGATAATGGACCCTGGCTTGTTCGTCTGTACATAGTTCACTGTTGGATTTTATTTTACTTTCACAATTTACCCATGGAGCAATGGCTTTCAATTATTATTTCCCATTGGATTTTCTTTTGTGGACAGTGACTTTGGACACACTTTGGATTATGATTTTTGGTTTTGCTTTTTTTCACGGACATGCTTCTTTTCATTTTTGTACATTCCAATTTCTGTTTCTTTATTTTTGAATCTATTTATGTTTCCTTTAATACAGTTTTTTTATCGAACTTCAATGTGTAGTATCATCTCATTGGTTTCATGCATATCATGATATGGGTTTTGAGATTCACTGACACCCATTGGGTGTATGTGAGGGACATGTGTTTGTTTCGAAACTTGCAATTGGTGTTCTGTCATGTAATTGCCATTTCTGAGTGGGTGGATGCAAAACTCAGGTGGGTGTTTTGCATTTGGAGGCTGACCACAGGGACCAGGGATCTAGATTGTGATGACATGTTGGCTGGGGAACATGAGTTGGGGCCTGCTGGCAGGTGCCCCACAGTGCTGGGGGGTGGGGGGATACATGGGTGGGGGCCTGGTGGAGGGTGCCCCACAGTGCTGGGAGATGGGGGTGGTGGGGAACATGAGCTGGACATGGGTGGGGGCCTGCTGGCAGGTGCCCCACAGTGCTGGGGGGTGGGGGTGGTGGGGACATGAGTTGGACATGGGTGGGGGGCTGGTGGAGGGTGCCCCTGCACTGCTGGGGGGTGGGGGTGGTGGGAGACATGGGTGGGGGCCTGGTGGAGGGTGCCTCTGCACTGCTGGGGGTGAGGGTGGTGGGAGACATTGGTGGGGGCTTGGTGGAGGGTGCCCCTGCACTGCTGGGGGATGGGGGTGGTGGGGACATGGGTGGGGGCCTGGTTGAGGGTGCCCCTGCACTTCTGGGGGGTGGGGGTGTTGGGAGACATGGGTGGGGGCC
This sequence comes from Ambystoma mexicanum, assembly GCF_040938575.1. Classification (NCBI taxonomy): domain Eukaryota; kingdom Metazoa; phylum Chordata; class Amphibia; order Caudata; family Ambystomatidae; genus Ambystoma; species Ambystoma mexicanum. Next base: position 971,192,166 of record NC_090925.1, on the reverse strand, counting down.
TGGTGGAGGGTGCCCCTGCACTGCTGGGGGGTGGGGGTGGTGGGAACATGAGTTGGACATGGGTGGGGGCTTGCTGGCAGGTTCCCCACAGTGCTAGGGGGTGGAGGTGGTGGGGACATGAGTTGGACATGGGTGGGGGTCTGCTGGCAGGTGCCCCACAGTGCTGGGGGGTGGGTGTGGTGGGGACATGAGTTGGACATGGGTGGGGGCCTGCTGGCAGGTGCCCCACAGTGCTGGGGGGTGGGGGTGGTGGGGAACATGAGTTTGACATGGGTGGGGGCCTGCTGGCAGGTGCCCCACAGTGCTGGGGGTGGGGGATACATGGGTGGGGGCCAGGTGGAGGGTGCCCCACAGTGCTAGGGGGTGGGGTTGGTGGGGAACATGAGCTGGACATGGGTGGGGGCCTGCTGGCAGGTGCCCCACAGTGCTGGGGGGTGGGGTGGTGGGGACATGAGTTGGACATGGGTGGGGGCCTGGTGGAGGGTGCCCCTGCACTGCTTGGGGTTGGGGTGGTGGGAGACATGGGTGGGGGCCTGGTGGAGGGTGCCCCTGCACTGCTGGGGGGGGTGGGGGTGGTGGGGACATGGATGGGGGCCTGGTTGAGGGTGACCCTGCACTGCTGGGGGGTGGGGGTTGTGGGAGACATGGGTGGGGGCCTGGTGGAGGGTGCCCCTGCACTGCTGTGGGGTGGGTGTGGTGGGAACATGAGTTGGACATGGGTGGGGGCCTGCTGGCAGGTGCCCCACAGTGCTGGGGGGTGGGGGGATACATGGGTGGGGGCCTGCTGGCAGGTGCCCCACAGTGCTGGGGGGTGGGGGTGGTGGGGACATGAGTTGGACATGGGTGGGGACCTGCTGGCAGGTGCCCCACAGTGCTGGGGGGTGGGGGTGGTGGGGACATGGGTGGGGGCCTGGTTGAGGGTGACCCTGCACTGCTGGGGGGTGGGGGTGGTGGGAGACATGGGTGGGGGCCTGGTGGAGGGTGCCCCTGCACTGCTGTGGGGTGGGGGTGGTGGGAACATGAGTTGGACATGGGTGGGGGCCTGCTGGCAGGTGCCCCACAGTGCTGGGGGGTGGGGGTGGTGGGAACATGAGTTGGACATGGGTGGGGGCCTGCTGGCAGGTGCCCCACAGTGCTGGGGGGTGGGTGTGGTGGGGACATGAGTTGGACATGGGTGGGGGCCTGCTGGCAGGTGCCCCACAGTGCTGGGGGGTGGGGGTGGTGGGGAACATGTGTTGGACATGGGTGGGGGCCTGCTGGCAGGTGCCCCACAGTGTTGGGTGGTGGGGACATGAGTTGGACATGGGTGGGGGCCTGCTGGCAGGTGCCCCACAGTGCTGGGGGGTGCGGTGGTGGGGACATGAGTTGGACATGGGTGGGGGCCTGCTGGCAGGTGCCCCACAGTGCTGGGGGGTGGGGGTGGTGGAGACATGAGTTGGACATGGGTGGGGGCCTACTGGCAGGTGCCCCACAGTGCTGAGGGGTGGGGGTGGTGGGGACATGAGTTGGACATGGGTGGGGGCCTGCTGGCAGGTGCCCCACAGTGCTGGGGGGTGGGGGTGGTGGGGACATGAGTTGGACATGGGTGGGGGCCTGGTGGAGGGTGCCCCTGCACTGCTGGGGGGTGGGGGTGGTGGGGAACATGCGTTGGACATGGGTGGGGCCCTGCTGGCAGGTGCCCCACAGTGCTGGGGGGGTGGGGTGGTGGGGACATGAGTTGGACATGGGTGGGGGCCTGCTGGCAGGTGTCCCACAGTGCTAGGGGGTGGGGGTGGTGGGGAACATGAGTTGGACATGGCTGGGGGCCTGCTGGCAGGTGCCCCACAGTGCTGGGGGGTGGGGGTGGTGGGGACATGAGTTGGACATGGGTGGGGGCCTGCTGGCAGGTGCCCCACAGTGCTGGGGGTGGGGGTGGTGGGGACATGAGTTGGACATGGGTGGGGGCCTGCTGGCAGGTGCCCCACAGTGCTGGGGGGTGGGGGTGGTGGGGACATGAGTTGGACATGGGTGGGGGCCTGCTGGCAGGTGCCCCACAGTGCTGGGGGGTGGTGGTGGTGGGGACATGAGTTGGACATGGGTGGGGGCCTGCTGGCAGGTGCCCCACAGTGCTGGGGGGTGGGGGTGGTGGGGAACATGAGTTGGACATGGGTGGGGGCCTGGTGTAGGGTGCCCCTGCACTGATGGGGGGTGGGGGTGGTGGGGACATGAGTTGGACATGGGTGGGGGCCTGGTGGAGGCTGCCCCTGCACTGCTGGAGGGTGGGGGTGGTGGGAGACATTGGGTGGGGGCCTGGTGGAGGGTGCCCCTGGTGGCTGGGGGTGCAGGGGGACATGCGTTGGTGGGCAGTAGTGCAAGTTGACATGTGGGTTGTCTGGGGGGCATGACCATGGTGGATGGGGTGCCTGCAGGACATGTGCAGGGTAGGCCCCTGTGGTGTGAGCCACCTGCAGGGGCCGTGGAGGGTGTAGATGGAATCGCGTGTGAAACTTCCCGCGCACTCCGGAATACACGTAGCCTGGACATTCGCGTGTGGAACTTCCCGCGCACCCCTGGAATACACGTACCCTGCTGATATCGCGTGTGAAACTTCCTGCGCTCCCCGAAATACACGTAGCCTGGACATTCGCGTGTGGAACTTCCCGCGCACCCCTGGAATACATGTACCCTGCTGATATTGCGTGTGAAACTTCCTGCGCACCCCGAAATACACGTAGCCTGGACATTTGCGTGTGGAACTTCCCGCGCACCCCTGTAATACACGTACCCTGATGAAATCGCGTGTGATACTTTCCGCGCACCCCTGATATGGACGTACCCTGCTGATAACGTGTTTGAAACTTCCCGCGCACCCCTAAATACACGTAGCCAGGACATTCGCGCGTGGAACTTCCCGTGCACCCCTGATATACACGTACCCTGCTGAATTCACGTGTGAAAATTCCCGCGCACCCCTGATGTACACGTACCCTGATGGAATCGCGTGTGGAACTTCAAGCGCACCCCTGTAATACACGTACCCTGCTAAAATCGCTTGTGGAACTTCCCGCGCACCCCTGGAATACACGTACCCTGCTGATATCGCGTGTGAAACTTCCCGCGCACCCCGAAATACAGGTAGCCTGGACATTCGCGTGTGGAACTTCCCGCGCACCCCTGGAATACACGTCCCCTGCTGATATCGTGTGTGAAACTTCCCGCGCACCCCGAAATACACGTAGCCAGGACATTCACGTGTGGAACATCCCGCGCACCCCTGATGTACACGTATTCTGATGGAATCGCGTGTGGAACTTCAAGCTCACCCCTGTAATACACATACCCTGCTGAAATCGCGTGTAGAACTTCCCGCGCACCCCTGAAATACACATACCCTGATGGAATCACGTGTGAAACTTCCTGCGCACCCCTGAAATGCACGTACCCAGCTGAAATGACGTGAGGTACTTCCCGCACACCCCAGTGATACACGTAGCACGCTTGCCATGCTGGTACAGGGTTAGTGCAGCCCTTTGCGCTGGTTGGGGATTTTGATGGCTTTTCCCTGCACGAGAGGGGTTCTTGGGTGCGTAACTGGTGCTGCTGCAGGGTCGCTGCGCCACTGTGCGCCACGGCTGGTTTTGGTAGCTGGAATCCATGAATACGCTTTGCGCGGAAATGGGTTTTGGCGCACGCGGCAGGCGCAGGGATTCGCACGCGCACACTGTGCGCCAGCCGCGTGCGCCATTTGTGCGCTGAATTCTATGAATTACCCCCAAAATGTCTTCTTTAAAACAAAAGAAAACAACAGCTATGTCTTCTTACACACAGCTCAAGTCAGTATTACAGCCAATAAGGCACTAGATCTTGAATCTGGTTTTCTCTGGCAAGTTTACCTAGTCAGATGATTCACTCTCAGCAATTTGAATGTGTCTCACAGCAACACGTGTTTATAACTGCGTGAACATGTATGCAACAGATATTGATTTGTGAGTGTATCCCATGCTTTGGGATCTTTCCCTACTTAATTGTCTTGTTTTTTATCAGTTCCACTCTGAGGCTACTAGTTCTCCCTACTCTGCCCAAGAGTCTTTTGCGTTCCACGTACTGAAGTGTCCTACTCCACTCACCTGGACCCTACTCCTTACCCCTGACTAAGTGCTGCAATCCTCCACCTGCTTCAGGGTCTCACTCCTCTATTGTTTAAATGCCCTGCCACCCCATTGCCCTCACCGCCAGTCTCTATAAGTGTCGCTCTTCACTCCATGTCCACAAGTGACTCCATTTCACTATTTAAGGGTTCCAGTTCATACTGCTGAAGGGGAAACATGATCGTGCGTGCAGAGAGTGGGAATATTGATCAGCACCCTACGTGAGTGCTTCAGTTCCTTGCTCCCACACTTAACCAAATGGACTATACCCCCCACCCTCCACCCCCGGAAAAGTGCCCTGAGTTTTCCCTGCTCAAATTCCTGCTCTTAATCCTAACAAATGTCTCATTCCTCCCTCTGTTCAAACGTCCTGTTCCTCACCCTACTTGCATGTCCTGCTCCACCCTCTAGTCAATTTCCCGGCTCCTCCCTCCTGAATCACCCCCTACTTAACTGTTCTGACCCTCCTCCCGTACAAGTATCATGTTCCCATGCCTACTCAAGTGCCCTGCTCTCCACTACTCATGTTACTGCCCCCCCCGCCTCCTAGTGAAGTGCCCACCCCCTTTCCCTCCTCTGCTAAAAGGATTTCCATAATGTGTTTGTTATTCTGAACGTTCGTTTCTCCTTCTCCCCGTCAAGTCTCACATGCTTTCCTCGTCCTGCTTAAGTGACCTGCTCCTCCACCCTGCTATTATTTTTTACACGAATTATATAATTTGAAAAGCAGGTCAGCTGTTTAAAAACATTTGCAAATAAATCAGCAAAAAGACTGGCTTGCAGCCATATAGTGACAGAATTCGAATGCACATGTTATAAAGTTAACTTTAGCAAAACCTGACCTCAGTTCTCAAGATATTTAATTAGGAAAATAAAAGCACCCATTAACTCTACAAATGTACTTTTTAAATTAGTTTTTAATGTTTTAATGATGATTATGGATAATGACTCAGGTCGTTGGTTATCCGATGACCAACATAGAACATTGTCACAGTCAAACCCTAATGCTCATTGCATCATCGTACACAGACATGTAAGTGGTGCATACTCCCCAACATCAGTCTAAGAGTTCAATTTCTAAATATACTTGTTCCCTCCCCTGCCGCAATAATATATCCAATCTTAGTACATAACATCACACCATAGGTAATCAAAGAATCGTGCCTACGCCATTGAATATCCCAGAAGGCATACTTTAATGATCCTAAGGCCATGGTCCAGATGTTACTAACATGTTCCTCTTGTGCATCCTACTACTTCTGGATATCCCCTTCTGCTAGACCCCACTTTATCGGGTGTCTATTGTATAACAAGGAATCTGGGACGTCTGTCAATTTCCCATAGATTGCGATCAGTCTCTTTGCTAACACCAGTCAAACATTAGGCTCAGTGATATCTGCATAAAAGGTACCCCTTGCTAGCATTACATCTGTTCATCTAGCAGCACTGCACATGAATGTAAGGCACCCCTTCAATTGTACAGATTACCTTGGTCAATGAGTGCACAACTAGGGAATCCATAGTTGGTCGTAGACATTCTTCTCCTTCAAGAAGCTTTCTATACTTGCATCGAGCAGATCCATTTTGTAGGCAATGCGGATTTCCGTAACACAAATCTGAATCGTAATGCATCCTCAGAGAAGTCGAATAAGGAATAGAAATTGCCAGAAGCTATCTCTCCTGTTGCCCTTAACTGTTTGCCATCAAAAGGAAATTCTTGTCCACAGACAGGAATGTTACCTCTAAAAGGAACGGGGTACAGTTTTAGATGCTGAAATATTTCAAATGACACGTGTTGGACGAATTTGCATATTGTGAGGCAGGACAGTAAAGTACCTTAATGTTTTCCTCTCTGAATCCAAACAGGAATTACCCTCCCCTTTTCTCAACAAAGAAATGCATTACTTTATTCAGAGCCCTTTGCTGTTGTGAGTTATGATTTGTAATGCAATCTAATCCATCACTCTAATATCCCGTCCATACCTTGTTCTCAGAAACAAGTTTGTAGTTGAATGCAGTTATAAAAATAATAATCAAAGAAATAGCCTTCTTGAAACCCACTGCTCCCTTTTACTGTTGTCCCACTCATACCCCCCCATATGTCTTGTTTGCCCCCTTCTTAAGTGGCCCATTTGCCCCCCCACCCAATGAATTCCGTTCTGCAAGCTGATCCGCTCTTTAAGAGCTCTTCTCCTCTTTTATGTTTAAGTACCGAGTTTTTCCCATCAATTTTAGCATACAACTAAGCTCCCAAGCTGAAAATGTGGTGGGGTGAACAGGCACCCCTGTTCTGGGGGGCTGGGGTAGTAGATTCAACACATGACCAAGCATTACTCTGATTAAAATCGGTGAAAGTGAACTTGCAGACTCAAGGTGCACCTGTGTACAAGGGACAGGCATTCCAAACAGAAGGATCCTTTGGTATCACCAGAAGAGAAGATGCCTTAAGGGAAAGAGGAACAGAGGGAGGAAGACATACAAGGCAGTCTGGGAAAGTGACTGGCAACAACAGAGGGGAAGAACTGTTGTAATAGAGAAAGGAAATGATGCATGTAGGTATGTAATGCTGTTGTCTACCACCAACAGAACACCTGAAAGTGCAGTAGGGAAAAATAAAAAGATTGGGCGATAAGAAGTCGTCTGGGAAGTGACAGGAAATCAATGGGAACAAACAAAGAGATAACACTCAAAACATATATAAAACAGCAGAGGAAGGAATAGCATGGAACCGAAATGCATGATGGGACAGTGGAAGAGACAGAAGCAGAACAGAATACATGATGTCAAAGTCGAAGTGGATGCCAAAGGAAATGGGAAACGAAAAAAAGAAAGAGAAGCACAACAGGAGACAGAAAATATTTTATTGACGAGACAAATTAATACATGGTTGAAAAAGCTACCTTATTTGAGAGAGGGTTCAATAAAATGCAAAGGAAGTATTTAGGAACGAGCAGACATAATAGAACCAAATAAAATGCATTATGGGTACAAAGGATGGAATAAAGCAATTCATATACGTTTTTTTAAAAAAAAAACATGGTCCATGGGAGACAGAAACTAGTACAAGGATTAGAAAATATAGAATGTGGAGAAGAGAAGTAGAGTTTTAAAATGTTTCAAATAAAAAGAACATGTTTGATGGGAGAGAGAAAAGATATGAGAATCAAAATGTTTAATGTGTGAGAGAAATGACTACTAGGGGATGGGAATTATATGTGTACATGGGGGAAGCAAGAACTCAAAGCAAGGGAACATATCATAATGGAAGAAAATAGAAGGTATGAGAGAGGAAAGGTCAACCAAAGTGCATCCTTAAGTTCACCAATTGCCCCAGTGCAATGTCCCCAGAGAGCCATCATGAGATTTGACCATACATAATTAATCAAGTCAAGTACTCTGATGGAAAATACCACAACATCCCCTGAAAGGCATTACACTATTTCAAGAGCCCAGCAGGATGCATAAAATAACTCAGGAACAGGTTAAAATACCACAACTCTCAATAAAATGTATGAAAGTCCAACACAACTCAGATTCTTGGCTTTTGTGCTTAATGGCTCAAATGCTGCTGCCCATCTTCAATGTCTATTGCACTCATTTTTCCAAGGGGGCATGTCCTTCTTTTCATCCTAGATTATGTCGAAACTGGGCTCTGTCACTTCCCCATGTTTTAGTGTCCTTCTACCTCATGTTTCATTGTCCAATTTGTGGTCTTGCCCTGCTGAAGTGCAATAAGTCTCCCTGTTGCCTCCCGCATTTGTATGAACTACTCTTTGCCTCTTCTATCTTGGTGTCCTACTTCACCATTTTCCCTGCTCACTACGCGTGCTTCCCCTGTCGAAATGCCTCGCTCCATCACCCTTGACTCATTTACGAGCCGGGTCCTACAGAGCCTGAGTTGTTTTTCGAAATCCCGATCAAGTTGCATCTCCCAAACCACCACTCCCCCCTTTCTGCATGGGTTGTCCAACTGCCCCACTGCTCTTTGGAAACGTTGTTGTTAAGCCGGCATGTTTAAAGTATTGTCGTGGATGAACACCCTGTACCCTCTTTAAATTGATTAAGTGTGGTCGTTGATGATGAGGGGGTGGCTCCACATACATAGTATGGTTCCGATTCCAAGGGGGATCAACCATAACTAGATTCTGTTCAAAATATGGCTCCCCGTTCTGCCAGTAAGCAAACTGGTATATTTCCAGTATGTTAAAAGCTAAGACTAAACCTCACCTCCAAGGACTTTGCCGTCGGCAATCATCAGCAATCTTGCTGGGTCGCCATGTTGCGCTTTGCCTCTGGAACTGATGTCATCACCGACATACACACATGTATTCGATTGTTCAGCATTTCGTTTTCCAATCTGTAGGGGTTTAAGAAAAACATTAAATGATTCCTCCTGGTGGAAACTATTTTAAAAACAATAAAAGCACAACAAGAAAATAAGTGATTAACTGAAGCACCCATGGACGAATAAACTCGATAGGGGAAATGCTTTATTCACAAATGTAAAAAAAAAAAAGAATTCCAAATAAAACTTTTAAAATGAAACTTCGATTATTTCTGGGATGTCCCTTGTACACAGTCCTCACAGAACCCGCCAGATATGGCATACCATGTATTGCTAAGGAGCGCCATCACTTTGTTCTTTTCCCAACGTGGATGATGGGTGCTTTGGGTGGTTGGTTATTGTTCTGGTCCACCAATGCTGACTGTAATCAAATCTATTTCTAAGAGGCTACCACAAGGCCATCAAGGTCTGCCTTATTTATTGTCCATGCGCTCAGCATGGTACCAAGCCAGCAGATACTTGAGTGAGTGAGAAACGTCCATGCATGGCACAGACTGCAGACTGCGCGGCATCAGGGCACCACCGCCAAGTAGGTCATCTCCCAGGTGCCCACACACTGGGCGAGGTGATGACTTTTTAGCTTCTCACCCATCCATGCCTTCAGAGCACTCTGCAAATGTGCATCACTCCCAGCTGGGCGCACACACCCTTCATTTAGTGGTTCCTCGCTGTATGGTTGAGGACTACGGAGTCTGTAGACGGCTTGCTTCCCAGAAAGAAAAGGCACGGCCCTGTGCAATTCACCTTGGCATGGAGTCTGGTCTATGTTTCTTCAACCATGGGAGGCCCACCCAGCGCACCATGGCTGCGTCCCCACAGACTTCCCGTTCTAGACTTTGTGTGTGTGTGGGCAACGAGTTGGATATGGCGTGGGCAACATTAAAGCCTCCACTCCGGTGGCAAAATGTAACCACTTACTTTTTACAAAGTTTTCCGTTTTCCTTCTCTATCTTTTTTTATTAACCGAATCTAATGGAATTCACACGAGTGTTTTTAAAGGGAAAGGCTACTATTTGTTAATGCATATAGCGCAAACCTAGCTCGAGAGCAACGAAAGAACATGCTACAAATTAATCAAAATATCATCATATTTCGCTACACGGGAGTTTTCTCAAAGTTTAGTCTGTTGTGAACATGCGGGGGAGGGGGGGGGGCATTTGCGTCTCACAGGAAGTGGCTGCAGTTGTTATAGAACCGGAAGCAAAACGGGCTCCGTCTGTTTCTCATAATCCCCCGATGATCCCACTTTCCTCAGAGCGTTGCGCCATAGCTGGGGTCAGCCTCCTCTCTCACAAATGACTGTCACGCGCACTATAAACTGCCAACTCCAAACGCTGTGACAGAGCGTGTGACGAGCAGTCGTACGAACCCAATGTCTACAGGGCTGCTGAACCAATGCACATCTGACCTGTGTGTATTATGAGCCCCGATACTCCGCGCCAAGCTGCGCGGCGTGCCAGCTTCTCTGCATTGGGACTATTTTCAGGATGTCCGCCTCCTACATTTGCTGAGATGAGTTTGAGCTCATTATTGATCAGGGGTTTTTTGTCCTAAAAAATCAATTTTAATTAAATCAGAGATTTATATGGGGATTCTTATGAGTGCTAAATTCGACTATATAAGGTGAGGTCAGGCAGGTCATGTGGAAATTCTGATCACATGCACATGCGTACCTGTGTCAAAGACATGTTTTATACGCCTCATTTTAATTATGAATAACGTTCTCCTGGAACAGACCAGATGGAGTATGACTTTTTGAATTCACACTGCACGTGCAGCAACATGTGAGAAATGGCAGTGGTGTGCGACACGCACCCCTGCATCTTTTGACGTGCATGGATTGCCACAGAGTTGATTGGTCCTTGGTTAGTCTTAGGGCCGCTGTAGGTCTCTGGGGTGCGAGAATCTTCGGCACGCTCAGCGCCCCCTCATTGCTCTACCTGTTTGCCAAAAGCCTGCATTTCTGGGATCACCTGAGAGGTAAGAGTGGCCCGTTTGTTCGGGTTATGTCTGTTTGTTAAGTTTCATCGAATGCCATGGCTGCAAAGGCTCTTTAAAAAAGCCTCACGGTCAATACTTATAGTAGAAAATATAAGCAATCATAGCTTGTGGGGGCCCCAAAAAAATAGTTTTATTCAAGAAAGGGATAAGTATAAACAAGTTTGGATACTACTTACGTTATGTAATATAAGTATTCTAGTATAGCGCTCTTCTGCCACTTTTGTGGCCTCGCTGCATATGGCTGTGCAAGAAAAAGGGGGAATAGGTTGTTAGTGGGGCAGTTGTGAAATCCGTGGTGTTATGATAAAATAGTTTATTTATAACGTGCTTAATACTCAGAGGTTTCTAAGCACTGACCTGGGGATCGAACCTGTGTTGCGCTGTGTCGTATTGCTTGCAAGGTGAACACGTTGCCCCTGAGCTATCCTCCGGAGACTGTGCGTGTTGACAGGTGTACGTCAGATGTCGATCCTGAATCCTAATCTGAATTGTATGGGTTTGACGGAGAAAACTGGGAGTATGTTATCGATAGGCAAGGCCCCAAAATGCGTTACACTACACCACTGTGGTTATTATTAGCCACGGATGTGGGAGAGTGTGGAAGGGATAAAGAGGAGAACTTAGTCATGGCTGAGTCAGCGTTGATGAGCTAATGGCTAGGCCTGTGGCAGCCACGTGTGAATAGTGTTAGTTGCAGATCTTAAGAGGGAGCTATTTGCCTTGTTCTATAAGAGTTTTATCAAACTCTCACAGTAGATAGTATTGATACTCTTGTAGTGGCGGGATAGTCCTACTTACACTTAGCAGGAGCGAGGTTTAGGCGGGCAGAGTAAAACTCTTTTCAGACTTCTTGGTACCTAACCCCGCCACTTACCTGTCTCCAGCATCCCCACTTCTCTGATGCCTGGAATCACCTTGGGTGAGCCACACTGGGATACGGGATTGGTCATGAGAGGTAAGAGGTACAGGAATACCCCAAATCCCTGTAAAGAAACACTAGGTTAATTTAAGTAGAACACAACGCAAGGAAATGTGTATGGTCTTTTAGTGTTCAAGATATTATAGATGAAGCATTCCTAGTACACCAGCAATTTAATATTTTGTGAAAAGGTGGTTAACGCACTGCGTGCTATAAATAGTTTCTATTCCTAAGCAGCTGCATATAAAAAGTAAAAAAAAAAGTTCTTAAAAAAATATTTAGAGTCCGTATAAAGTGCAATATATAATAGCATGTGAATACAACGTGTTTTCACTTGGGAGGCAGCCTGGCCAGAGCTGCCTTAGTGTCCCCTTTGCTGCAGATGAAGGGTTAAAGTGCTTCTGTGATGGTAGATGATCTGACCCAGGGGGCCCGGGTTATGTCTTTTACTTGGGCTGTATGCACAGAGCTGCCCATGGATTCAGAGCATGCTGCCTGTGACAGGGGCTTGCACAGAAACTCTCACACAGCGGCCCCGGTGGCGGCAGTGAATGAAGCGTGCCACCTCCCCACCACATGGGGAGCACCACGCACTGGAACGGGCCTATGGCAGTGATGTAAGTAGACGTTGTTCCTGCTGGCAATGGGCCATCGCGTTGATGAACCGGGCAGCAGCGGTGAGCAAGGATGCAGCACCCCTTCCAGGCAATGGGACGCTGCATAGATGCAGAGAGCCTGATCCCATGGCAGGGATTTGAAGAAAGAGGTGCCCTGCCTTGCAATGGGGCACCACTCCCAAAGGCAGAATCAACCAAGTAGTTTAAGTGGTTGGGCTCCGAGTGGACTGACAACTCGACCCTCCAACGTGTGGATCAGACCTGTTATGTAACTGTTAGAAAAGGGCTCCATTCACTCCATTTAAGACCACCCATATGTCTTCTTTGAAGGGGCCCCCATGTGGCATGCGCACAGGGTGACTCCTCTAATGCAAGCATCATTTGGTCTCTTGCATTGTTAGATGTGTCATTCCCAGAGAGTCATATTCCCTAACAGAAGCAACAAGCATGGCCCTTAGTTTCACTCTGAACATTGCATACCCACCACAAGACTACCAGATGCATACCGCGGGAACCGGCGAATGGGAAACTCAGAAAGTACTACAGTGTGCTTCCTCCCTCCATGTATAGCAAATGTCACCTGAGACTATTTTTGACATCCTTAAATGAACTGCATCCTCTCTGTGTTGCTTTGGTTTCCTCTTCATAGATCAGAGATAATGAGAGTGCAGAGAGAGAGAGAGGGAGAGAGAGAGAGAGAGAGAGAGAGAAAGAGAGAGAGAGAGGGAGAGAGGGGGGGCACACTAGATTAGTGTACTGCATGCAGGGTAGAGTTAATAATGCCTGATTAGGAAAAATAAACGTCTTTGTATGCTGTTGGCGTCTCCGGATCTAAGGAACTAATAACCATATTGAATCATGGCCTCGCTCGAAGCGAAAACCCTAAGAATGTGTCAAATGGCACAATCCCATCTTTTTATCCGAATTCAAAGGAACTGGATTCTTGCCCTGCTTTGGGTGGCATCAAAATAGCAAAGGAGCATCCCTAAAGCAATACAAAGATATAACAACTCTGGAAAAATGAGCGTATGGCAAATTAGCATACAAGAGAGGAGCCGTAAACATTAATCAGCAGAAATGAAAGTTGAAGCCTTGTCCCCTCCAGCAAACACTTACAGCCTCCACTCTAGCACTTCAACCATCATAGTCACATCCCGAGCACAGCTGCCCGTACCACATATCTGCAATGAAAAATGACCAATATTGGTTCTCCTTAATCAATTTATGTCTACTTATGTATTTTCCCTGATGACTGTTCCATTTACTCTCCTCCACAACCAGATCAGAATGTCCCTAAAACTCACCCTCATTGTAAGAAGCACAGTGCTTTCCATTAAATCTGATTTCCTATCTAGTTACGTACTTTTGTGATCATTAACTAAATAAATAAATAAATAAATGCATGGATGACAGTAAGAGTTGATCCCCTCCCACTCAGCAATAGGGTAATTTCACGGAAGCACATAGAATCAAAGATTCGTGAGAACGTGTTATACTGATATCATCATACACTGTGAAATAAGATCCTCTTCCTTAGCGTTCTGCATATTGAAAGTAAGGATGCAGAGCAGTCTTAATTATAATATTTTATGTATTCAATTAGTCAGATTTGGAGTGATTTTTATAAGAACACCTTCAGCCAATGACCTTTTGTGCACAGAGCTGGAAAAACAGATATCACAAGAAAACGACACCACACTCAGGCATGCAAGGGAAACATAGGTCAGACTGTGGGAAAAACTCTGGTGCAGACACAGTGGGAAAATAGCCCAATGTGTAGAAATAACGGAGTAGACAGAATCAGTGACACTTTGCACGTTTGGCAACGGTTCACGTTGGATGGCACTGTTTAGACTCTGAGACACAGCATTGGAAGTGCAAAACAGCTCTCTCTGACTCCTTCTTCATCATCCCAGATTCATTATGTAGAGGCGTCCTTCTTCGGGTTTCTTGTTTTTGGTCTTTGCTGATACTTTGGCAAATTCGATATCATGTGACTGTCTTTTTAAGCATATTGCCCAGAATAGGGATCCACAACCTTTGCCTCATAAGTCACTACATGGATACATTCAACCGGTGAGCCTCATTTATCATGACCACACCCCACTGCCTTATTTCTGTGGGTTACTATTCAGCTGTTTCTCAGAAGGATCCGATCCTGTTGATCGTTCAATTTTCTGACTGGCTTAGTTTGTATGGGGTTGTGATTCAAAAAGTCCCTTCGTCATGCAGGCATGCATTGATTGATGGCCCTGGCTATAGGACAAATCTTGTGTCTGTGCTGCTTTTTAGAAAAGCAAACTATTCACACCCCACAATCACTTGGGATTTAAATTCTTTGTCACCAGAATATTCAGAACATTGCAGTGGGAGATTTGTGCTTTGAGTCACATCACAAGACCGTCCCTCATTTGCCCTTCCACTAGCTTGGTTGAATGGGTAATATAGTGTTTGTAGTCAGCATTTTGATTCATACTTAAATGTAGCCCCCGTTTCCCGAACCTTGTCCAAGCAAGGGAGTGCACCTCTCACTCCAAACAAGGCACAGTCCCCATGGGAATGACCCCACCATCCCCAGGCCTGCTGGGTAGGGAGGTGCGCTGCACCTCAAAATAAAATTGCTGATAATGGGGAGTGGCAACACCCTGTGTTCCTAGATCACTAAGATACACACATATCAGAGTGAATGTTATAGTGATCCCAACAGGGACCCCTTTTTATTAAACACTGTTAACCTTGATTTTTTTTCTGGCTTCCTAGGATTCCCCTGGCGTGAGCTCCATCTACATGGGAGCCTGCTACGTCAGCTCACCCTTCCTTGGAGGGTTATCTGAGACCCTTATGGTGAGCCCGGTGCAATAAACTCCCTACCTAAACTCAGGTACCACCCACATGGAGTGTGAGGCCAGAGGAAGGCCTCCGTTGGTGGTCTCATCTGACTAGGAAGCCTCAGGCAGGGCACCACACTTTCCCACTACCTCACCACAGGGTACCACCCCTCTACCCACTTTTCCCTTATCGAAAATCATTGATTATCTTAAGTGCCCTGCCCACACTTAACCATTGAAGTTGCATAACAGCCCCATAAAAAACCCTGCTCCCGACTTTGCATTTAACCTATATAACATTAATTAATAATAACTATACATATAACAACACACATATATATTTTTATATATAGTTATTTATTTATTTACATACCACATATAGCATATATAAAACTCTATGCCACAATGGTTTGACTGTTGCAGCTAGTCACCCCCTCAAAGTACCTTCTATGAGTCTGTCCTTGGCGTTGGCACGCTCATGCCTTGCTACAAAGCTGGTAGATGAGCTGGCTGTGCAGTGATCGAAGGTGGTGCTGGTTTCAGGTAATAATTATTCTGGTTGGCCCGGTCCACCACATGGGCACACCCACGATCATTGTGCTCCGCACGCTCTTTAAATGGTCCTAGGTGACCCCCTGGGCTTCACTGGAGTGCCCTGCGGGCTTGGGCTGTATTCAGGGTGGGCCCTGTTGTCTGTGGGGCCCACCGGCACTCACCGCCGCATTGAAACAATTGTCCCAATATTCTGCATGGGCCCCTTGGCTGGGGGGCCCACCCAACCTCACTGCTACACACGCAGCACTTGGAAACCTTTGGGGTGGCGCTGTTAGCCCGGGACAGCCCACATCACTGCATAGCCAACATCACTATCTTATGGTCAGGCGCTGTCCCCATGGCAAAAGGGGGCGCCACCCTGCATCATCACTGAATGACCTACAGCCTTGGTAAGCTTTTGGCCTGACCACTCAAGATGCAGGGGGTGGGCCGCTGCCTTGACCAGGGCTGCTCCGCTGGGGGGTCAAGGCTCTCCTTCACCCAGATAACTGTACGGAGTAGCCCGTGACTTTTGCCTGCTGCTCTTCACCATGGTTGCCCAGCGGCGGGCAACCCAGAGCTTATTTTTCCACCTCTTCACCCTCCTGGGTGGAGCGGACTTCTCAGGTCTTCAGTTCCTGGGCTGCACCTGCCATACGTAGTGCGGGAGGACTTTTTTGAAGGACCCGCCTCGCTGGTCCATTGAGGGGCTGTCAGGGGCATGGCTGAGCAGCCTGGTATGGGCTGCCCCTACACGCTGCCCAGGCTGAGCTGATCTTTTGGCCCAGGCAGCACCTGGCACACTGCCTGTGCCCTGGATACTGGGGGGCCCATCGTGTCGACACCCAAGGGGGCCGACAGCTGTCATGCCAGCCAACAGCTGTCACGGACCTGCGTCTTTATTCCTAGGGTCCCTTACGGGTCAAGCATGCAGCCCCTGCTAGCCTGGCTGTGTGGGTCAATGGGGTACCGTAAGTGTGCAAGTCGTTGTCAGATAGTTACAACATAATGCCACGAAATTGCAGACCCCAATGATAGTAGCAGCAACGCTCACTTTCTTTCTCTGCCCTGTAATGAGGACATCTAAGATACACTTCCGGTCAGACCATTGGGACCCAAGGTTGTTCAATGTTGCAATGTTCATGAGTAACATGTGTGATGGAGGTGCGTCTAGAGTAGCTTCACTAGCCGATGCAGGAACTTGTGAGGTGGGCTATGACTCCAAATATGTCCACAAAAGAAGGGTAAATGAAAAAGCGGACATGAGTATTAGCTTTGCTAATTAATGACTCAGCAATATGCCCTGTAGATGCAAGGAACGAAATTGATACGACAAGAAAATGCCTTTCTCAACTATTTGCACATTCCACCAAAATATGTTAGTACCACTCCCCAAAGGCGCACAAGGAATGTTGGGGTTGCACAGCACACATACCTGAGTTCTACGTGAGTAATGCTTACAGCCATGTGAGCAGTCTATTGACCATCAACAATGCACTATACCCAATGAGACTGCAACATGGCTGCCTTTGCTTGTAGCCTCAAGTGGAAGTGGTGTGACCTAGCAGGGCAGGCTAGACTGTTGGGCCCAAGCTTGCTTTGCCTATGCATATGGTTCTTCCCTTATGTGATGGCATAAGAGGCTGAACAATGATGATCTTGATGGTCTGGAGGTTGGACTGGAGCAATAGAAGATGTTATCATGTTTAGACCCTTCCAGCCATTTCAAACACTCTTTTTGCTTTCGTGCTTATCGTTCTGTCCGAGTAATGTTCAACCTTGGACTTGCAGTGAGAATGCCACTTCACAACGTGTAAACTAGGATGTGCTCTACCACATTTCCCTTTGATTTACAACTGGCAGAAGTACACGTGCGACGGGCTGAAAGATAGAAGACATGGAAAACTGCACCCAGTGTTTCACGAAATGTGGTGAACTTGTGACGGAAGTGGGGCAGCTATTAAGCCCAAAGCAAGACTTCCGCTGCACCAATGGCGAAGAGGAGGCATCCAGGACACCTGAACGAGGATGTGCCTGACTCTAATTGCATCCCCACTCATTGGCAGTCATGAGCACGTCTCCAGAAGGCCACTCTGGACATCAAACGGCAATGTGACATTTGGCCCCGGTACAGCTGTACAGATACTCCACTGGCAGCAGCACTCCAGTGTGGGTAACACTCAGGCACCCATCACTTGTTGCCACTGTCGCTTCTTTCTATGACTTGACCGCATGTCAGGACTGTTCTATCACTGAGACCAGCCCACACAATGACGTCATGTGGGTGCATTTCTGCATCTACACTATATTTCCTCTAGTGTAGTACTTCAGAGACTTAGACCATTTATCCTCATGAGCTTATATAGGTGAAACAAAATCATTTTGGATCAGTCTGAATAATTTGTACACTATCCTAGTCCATCAGCAGATCTGTTTTCCAGAAAGAGGCACAGTGCGGTCAGTGGCATGATACATGTTTGTAAACGTATTGTCAGGTCGCTTTTTTGGTTCTGGCTATTAGGTGGCACTGAAAGTACTATCTATAGGCAAACTCTATTGTCACAAGATGTACATTTTAGGAGAGAGATTCAATGAGAACATACAGCCTGTGGGGTTTCTTTGGCTATTTACCCACCCATTGAATGATACTGCCCATGCTAGCCTGTATGGTAATTCTCACCCACTATCTGCCTATCATTGTCTAAAACCCACCCCCCTGGGATCACTGAGCTACCCTATCAAGCAGTAACAGCAGACAATGGTGTGTGAGGGGCCTTCCAGTGTTATTTCAAAGCTGTCTTCTGACAGTTAATGGCCTCCTACAGCTGTAAACATATGTGTGTAATAAAATATGACTTCATTGAAGAATCATGTATGCCCTTGTATCTGAAGTCTTGTTAAAAACAAGCATTGTCAAAATCAATAGATATCAGATAGGCATTTGCTGTGCACTGACATCATAAACACAGACACTTCCATCATTTTCCAAATGTTGCCATCGTATGCCCAGGTAGTTTCATTATGTCTTTGGATGGAAAATGCCTATATCATGACTACAACACAGCCAACACGGTTGCCTTTTACACTTTGTATTTCATGGCTGCACCCCATTTAAACAACAGCAGTCTCGGATTTAGCCAAATTCAGAGCAACAGATGGAATGACTTGCGTAAACCGCTTCTGTTGAGTGACTGTGCTTTTCTACACCACAGATTCTTCAAGTATTGGACTATGCTGTTTATTATTTTACAGTGCCATCATGGGTGTGAATTATCTATCTCTATGAAAAGCCTGTGGGAAGTCAAACGTTCTGCTACAGATGCCATTTGATCTAGGGTATTTTTGACCCGGGTCTCAATCTTTTCTTGAATTTGACTCTAATGACATATACCTTTTGCCTTCAGTCACTTAATGAATTATCTGTCTAAAGTATCATCTCAGAGGACACCTATGTAAATGATGCCCGATTGCATTCGATGGTTATCAATATTGAAGCTCGTCCTGCGATTCCAAATGGCAACTTTCATTACTAGTCACATTTGGAAAAAATCTCCTTTCGAAATTGCTGAAGGAAATGGTGGATTTATACGTTTCCTTAGGTGACAGTCAGATGTGGTGACACCTTCAAGACAGTTAACGAGCGTACAGACCTGCTCTCTAACCTCAATGCTAATCTCTACTCTGTCCTCACCTTACTTGATCTCTCTTCTGCCTTTGACATGGTCAACCATGCCATCCTGCTCAACCTGCTCTGTGATAACCTGGGTATCAATGATCAGGCTCTGGCTGCCTTATTTCCGCTTGGACCAACCCTCCCAGGCCCAACTTGGGTCCTTCCTCTCCTCTATCTCTCTCTCTCTACCTGTGGTGTCCCAGGTCTAATCTTTCTCCTGGTTGTTCAACCAATACCTGGCACCTCTCACCCACTGCACTGCTGCTCTCTGCTCCAACTTTCAGTGCTATGCGGACACCACTCAGCTCCCCCCTGCCGCCTTTTCTCCTTATCTCATCACGGATTGTCTGTCTGTAATCCAGGAGTGGTGTGCCGCCAATGAACTCTGCCTGAATGCAAGTAAGACAGACATCCTCCTCATCGGCACACCTGCACCTTCTTTTCCTGCCACTCTCTGGCTAGCCTCCCTTGGCCCTCTTCCTGCTCCCACCTGTGAGGCTAAGAACTTCTGAGTAATCTTCGACTTCCCACTCTCCTTCTCTCATCACATCTCTGACATCTCTGAGAAGTCAAACAATCAACTGCACCTCCTCAGAGATACTCTTCCTCTCCTCTCCTCCCCCTGCAGCTCTCTGTCTCCACAGCTCTGGCTCTCTCTAGGCTTGACTACTGCATCAGCCTCTTTTTCAATCTGCCTGCCTCTACTTTCTGTCCCCTTCAACTCATCCAGAACAGGACTGCGAGACTTGTCCTTGGCCTCAAGCCCAGAGATCGCGTCTATACAGCCCTGAACTCTCTCCATAGGCTCCCAGTGGCTACAAAGATCAAGTTCAATACCCTTTGCCTTGTCCACAAGGTCTTTTGAGGCCTGAGACCAAAACACCTCCAACTCTCTCTTTGGAAATATCTTCCTACTCAAGCTCTTCGCTCCTCCATTTCCAAATCCTTGAGGGTCAGGCACTTCTCCAAGCAACGAGTCGGGGTAGACCTTTCTCTTCAGCTGGCGCCTTCCTCTGGAACAACCATCCTGCCTCTCCAAAATTTGAGCAGAACAATCTCTGGTTCTGGAAGCATTTCAAGACTTTCCCCTTTGCTTCTGCCTTCTCTCTTCCTCTTCCCTCCTGATCACCTGGCTGATACTGCACTGGTCACCTGGCTACCCTCTGAACTTTGGGCCAAGGTCCCAGCCTGCCCAGTTGCTCACCTGCACTGCCTCTTGGCAACTCCTGTACTTGGGTCTGTATCTGCAACCCTACAGTACCTTTACCTGCACTTATCAGACACTTGGCTGTACTTAAATCTTGCACTGTGTCACGGTTTTATTACACGGCACCCTCCATCAGGGACTCCTTCCCTGACAATCAATGTGATGCACAATGAAAACGCTTTTTATCTTTAATATACTACAGATTATTTCCGAGTAGGTCTCCAACCCATCTCTCACCCATCCTTCACAAACACCCCGTGTCACAATGGACTAGGAACCAGGCCGGTGCGTATCAATAAGATATTTATTAATTTATTATTTAAAGAAAAGGGAAACAATACTGAAAATACAGCAGCCACCAATATGTGGCAACACAAATGCAATGATTCCTACAGAACAATTGGTTCAGATATCCTATCACAGTTTGCACAGACCTTTAATGGCAAAACAAGAAAAAGAACAGTTTTTAATCAAATGATAGCACCAATGTTTAGCACTCCCCCTGCAACATGCACCCCCAAACATCAGCTAACTGAATTCCTTTGAATGGCAGGCAGTGGCAAGGAGCAGGGATAGAGAGAGACAATTGCATATGGAATAAAGCCCACCACCCCAAGATGGGAAGCCAGAACAGAAAGAGAAAACCCATTTTTGGAGCAAAATGGCAGATTCGGAATTTGATTATAACTCAGGTGCCTACTCACAACTGCTATGGGACAGAATAAAAGGACATTTGTGCTGCTACACTTGAGGAGATAGAGAGGCTTATGGGATACTAATCAGCACACCAGGGCAAAGTAGAAAGAACAGGGAAAAATCGGATTTGGGAGAAAGCAAATGCAAAAGGGAAAATACAAACAGGAAATGGAAATTTGTTTGAAACGGGATTTGCAATGACAGGCAGCTAATGATGGGGATTAGCTTTCAAAATCAGAAATCGCTTTTGAAGGACAAGGACAGAGACATATAACAGATAAGATTCTAGGCAACAGGGTTTGTTCTCAATGGGACTATGGCTTGGATTTTTAAAAGGACAGATGCAGATTAGGAGTTTGTGGGTTAAGGCACACAATGCACAGGCAAATACGGTTTTCAATTACACAGAGACTAATTCTGTTATGGCTATACTTTAATGACTATAGTTATTAAAGAAAGACACTAGGAACAAGGGGGTAGATTTAGAATTTTAACCAACTCACACCGTGAATTTCAATGGGGAATTAAGTGATTTAATTCAAAATAATGCGAAGGATTTATACAGACAACGGAGAGACTTATCAAAGGAATACGCTAACATACACATGCTAATACAGATTCTTCTATGGGAAGATGAATGAATTATACTGACAATTTGGGTCTTTCAATGGGATTTTCAATTGGGATGATTTTCAATGGCGTTATCTGCTAACTTACAAAGTAAGCCTTGGTTTGGAATTCTGGAAAGTCAGCTGGATCTCAGGACACTCTGGACTGCTAGGGTGAGGGATCTGGTAATTGCACTCTCCTGGATGGGATTCTGGACAGCCAGCTGCATCTCAGGACACTCTGGACAGTTAGGCAAGGGATCTGGCCACTGCACTCCCCTGATGGGATTCTGGACATCCAGCTGGATCTCAGGACACTCTCGACTGCTAGACAAGGAGTCTGGTCTCTGTACTCTCTTTGGGATGGTTCAGCTGCCTCCTCTCCATCCTTCTTCTCCTGTCTCCCGGATTCTTTTGTGTGGGTCTGTTTGTCTCTCTGTCTAGTACAGTCCCCTTTTATATAGCCCAAATTACATCATTCACTTTACAATCTAGGGGGAGTACTCTATAATTTCTCCTAACCCTGGGTAGGACATCTTACCATTCCTCTCTCCAACCCCTGACATCATTGGTTCAAGGGGAGAGAGCACAATCTGTGCGTTTGGCATTTATTACAGTTCTTAGTTCTCAGGTCAACTTTTTATCAAAACTGAGTTATGCCTCATAACTTCATACTTATATTCACCCCAGCCATGTGAAAAAGATATACAATTGTGTCTGGTCATGGGGAAATAGATAAATAGATTGCCAAATCCGTATGATGTGGCATGGCCCTTTGGCACATTTTTGTTCTTTTCATCCAATATATAACAGTCATAAATAACTCTGCAAATGATCAAGCATATTCATAATGTCCATCTCCATCTTTCCACCAACTGTCATATTTGTCCCATTTTTAAATCAGTCAGAAACTAGTTTTTACTGACCATTTCAGTCCACAAAGTCCAAGGAACATGCATTTAGTCTCTACAAATCTGCCAGGGAATTGCATCAATAAACAGCATAAAACAAAATTATTTCTTATTCTGAGTGCTGTGAAAAATGCCTTAATTGAAATTGATATTGATATTTTATTTCTATTGCGCTCATACACAAGTGTTTCAGAGCGCGACAAGGCAAGGGAAGGAGAACAGGGGAGAACAAAAACAACAATCTTACTAGGCCCAGTGACATTGAGAACGTGCAAGTGCAAGGTAGTAGGGGAAGGGGGAGAAGTGCATGGAAGGGGGAACAAAAGGAGAGTGCGGAGCAAGAAGAAAAAACACAAATAATAGGCTCTAAATATTCAAAAACATGTCAGGAAAAGGTGCAGATTGGCAGATAAACAGTACCTCCAACTTAAGCCAAAACTTTGCCCAAGCACTCACAACCATTTATTAAGTTTTAAAAAATATTTTACTTTATTAATCACAAGTAGTACAAATCTTAATTAAAAAGCATACATGACAGTATCTGCTCAGACCAGGTATGAAGCAGCACTCACCCCAATGTGTGGAAAAACGCCATGCGTCCCGCTCGACTCACAAGCTTCCTCAGGCTTGTAGTTGTTCCCAACTAATGTGTTTTTATATAGCCTCGTAGGCCGTGTGATGGGCTCCTCCCACCTGCCACTCGCGTGTCACGTGATTGCCAGTATGAATTTACTGAAAACAAACTCTATGGTTCAAAGCGGTGGTGAATCCGCCATCTTGGAGTGTCTATTATTTAATAGAGTCATGAATGTATATGTTTCAGAAATACTAATAATCTGACTTGGTGATCAACTGATACGTGCGAACAGCAAGTACAAGAGGATTCCATCCCTCCATGCCAATACGAGGATAAAGTGTTCCAACTTAATTACGAGATGTCGCACTAGTGCGCAATTGTAATATTTGTTGCCTCACCTCGAGAGAATAATTCTCCGCAGTGAGGTAAGCAATCCGCATGAAGGAGTGAATGCCTAAAAACTGTTAACCCCACTTGGGATGATAGGCATTTTCTCTTTATCTCTATTCTTGCACTTTTTCTCCCAAAATGCACATGCACTTTTTGGCGAGCTGGGGACTAGCAGGCCTAACATGCACTGCGTATAGCCCTATAGTGTATTGAGATATAATTGTTACGCCTAAGTGGGGCTCCTTCCTCTCTCTCTACACATTGTGCAGGCGGACACTGTTGAAACTGGGCTGCTCCAGCTGCAGCCATTTTTAGACATTCACTCCTTCATGCGGATTGCTTGCCTCACCGCAGAGAATTATTCTCTCGAGGTGAGGCAACAAATATTATAATGCCAATAATGTGCCTGTATAGGTTGGTATAACGAAGGAATTAGAGTTTCCCCCACAATCACTTACTTAGCGGCATTACTAAATGACTGTTTTAGTCACAGCGATCACAGAAATCGACTGAATGAAATTTGGTTTCACTTTTATACAATACCTTCGCTTTCCTGACCACGGGTACATGCTTGAGATGCATGGGAGCCCTGACACTGTGATTTTAATGTATGCCTAATATGTAGAATTTTAACTGAGATCTAATTAGTTTATTCTTATTACTCTTAGGACTAACCTAGAGAAATCATCCTGAACACATTGTGAAAGCTTAACACGTCCTGCCCTGAAGATGGATTAGTACAATCCAAAACGCATTGGCACCAACCACCACTTAGGAGTGTTTTTCTATGTTGATGATTGTTTGAGCATAAATGTATTACATTGCTCAGAACAAAAAAACAAGAGTTATGTTCAATGATGGAATTGGGACACAACTATTGTATATTCCTTTAGGTATATTTGAGCGTTATCTCAGCTCAATTGTGCTATTGTTGTTTGAAACACTATATTGTAGATTGTTTGCTATAATTT
This sequence comes from Ambystoma mexicanum, assembly GCF_040938575.1. Taxonomy (NCBI): domain Eukaryota; kingdom Metazoa; phylum Chordata; class Amphibia; order Caudata; family Ambystomatidae; genus Ambystoma; species Ambystoma mexicanum. Next base: position 971,167,762 of record NC_090925.1, on the reverse strand, counting down.
ACACCCCACACTGTGTGCTTAACAGTGTGGTTCCAATTGACTGTTATATATAAACACTGTTCTTTAACTGTTTTAACCTGTCTCGAGTAAGTTTGGTTTCTTCCCTTACTACATTCCGGCAGGTGGACAGGCATATGTAAACATGGATATGTTATCTATGACTTCTGAATGAAATGAAAGCAAAAAACATTAATATTTTTGCCTTAAAAAACACCCTGGAGGCCACCAGGGGGCGCAGGCCGGATGGCAGCCTGATTCCATAGCTCCCTGTGCAGCCCCGGGAAAACGACACAAACTGCCCCGAAAATGCCACCCAGACCCAAGTTGACCGCGAGATTCGGGTGTCCAAACCCCTAAGGAGCCTGCCGGTCCTTTCCCCGTGCTTGGGGGCTGCCCTGTGCCTGAGATACGGCGTCTTTTTGGAGGGGCTTGCCCTCCCCCTCCTGGCGGTGCACACAATAGCGGGCCCCGCGGCAGCTTGAGGGGGAAGGAGTCCAGCCCCTCGCCGAAGCCGCGTGCGGCACAGATGTGCCAGGAGCTTCACTGGCTACACGCCACTTTGCGGGACATCACCGCGAGGCGTGGCGCGGCTCCCCAACAGACGAGGGAGGCACTGTTTCCTCGCGCTCGCCTGTCCCTTCTGGAGACCCTGAGACACCGGCCCGGGCTGACGCGGGAGCGCGCCCAGGCCCTCTGCAGCAATGCTGACGGCAGGGGGCGAGGAATCGACATCTAGCGGAGCCCCTCTCCATCCTAGGTGAGGCCCCCCCCTTTTGCATCACGGAGCGAGGCGCTTGGAGCGCGCAGCCCCCGCACTCCCCCAGCTGACCAGCAACACAACCGCTGGGCCCTGCCACCACCTCGGGCCGACACGGGAACGCGCCCGGGGGTCCCCGCCTACCCCCGCCTGCTTTCCACGTCGTCGGCTTGAGCCGTGGACACCGCACTGCCCCCCCGCCCCCTTGGGCGCACTGATCTTACCGGGTCCCGCTTGGGACCCCTCAAGCTCGCCACAGTCATTGCGAGGACCCCCGGAGCTTGAAAGACAGTCCAGCAGACATTACTGCCCCCCCTCTCATTAAAAGGGGCAGGCTCAAAGGAAATAAAGGACAACAAAGCCCCTACTAGGGTGGTGATCACCCGCCATCCTTGTCTGGGGGACCCCTCAGTAATCCAAGGCTGAGTTCCAGTAAAGGCCCTCACTCCGCACCGGAGAACCAATCGGCACCCAGGGCATGGTCGGTGAAGACCTGTAGAGTACTGGAAAGACTGCGAACAGCACCAGGACCACAATGGGAGGGGGTGCAGATCCTACTCCCCTAGAAGTAGAATTTGGGGGTGAGAACCCACAACACACCTCGGGACGACAGGCACTCCCGGGCGAACAGCGCCACATGAGTTGGAGGGAAACCTTAGCCAAATACCAGTTTGCCCCAACTCACCTGAACATGGAGACTAATTCCTCCCCTACCCCAGCCGCCCCGGACCTGCACGCCATCCAGGGCAGTATCCAAACAATCTTGGATGAAATATGAGGGATGCGGTCCGACATGGGGGCTAAACTGGCCGACCTCACCACAAATGTTTCTACACTGGAGGACCGAATCGAGGGGGTCGAAAATAACCAGGTCTCCGCCGACCTCCTTGAGGTACAAACAGAGGCTAGATTTAAGGAGATGCGGCGACGTGAGGAGGACCTTCGTTTGAGGGTTGATGACATGGAAAATCGCGAAAGGAGAAATAATCTACGGATCTTCGGCCTGGTGGAGGTGGAGGGGGAGACGCAAGATGGACTCGAAGGAAAGGTGCAGGACATCATCCGGATCGGACAATCTTTCAGGACCTCTCGGCACTCACACTTCAGCTGAGGAAAAAATGCGGGCCCATCACCAGATGGCTGCAGAGTAAGGGAGTCTGCTACCGCTGGGGACACCCATTCCATCTGGCTTTTGAGTGGCAGGGTGAGAGATACCAACTTGTAACGGAGGAGGACATTCTGAGAGCCATTGAGGACTTGGTGGGAGCCCCGAGCACATCACAGGACCGATGTGGAGACGGGGGAGATCGCAGCCGTGCCCCACGGGGACCTGACTTATCTCAGGGGAAGCTTAAGGTTAAGGGTGCACAGAAATTCCGGAAAACTCGACACCCCCCCGCGGGTCGCGGGGAGCCTGCACGAGTGCATCCAGATTGCCGTGGTGAACACAACGGCAACAAAAAGCCGTCCTGGTGGTTAGCCCGAGGTCCTGGTGACTGCGGGGGGAACGGGGAAGAAACTGACTCGAAATTGAAATTGCAATTGAAATTGAAGGTGTTTTACATGGTGCCACGGTTTGCTGTTGGTTTTGTTTGAGGTGGGGGGGTGGAGAAGTGTAAAGTCGCGGGAGGAGTGTTGGGAAATTGAAGGGGTTTTGCGGGTCGACACGGTTGGCCTGGGTTCCTTGTTTGGAGATAAGAGAAGAGGGTAAAGCATAAATTCACAGGACGAGGTAAGATTGGGGCACCGCGGTTGGTGCCTCACGAGCCCCACCCCCAGGCTTGGGGAACACCATGGAGCCAACTGTAAAATGCGACCACGGTGGGGGGTTCCCGAAATGAGGGGATTGATCTGCAGCAATGTGCATTGGTGGGTTGTGCGGCGGGGGATGTTCCCCGGAGACCCCGAATGCATCTGAGATTAGGGGACTATTTGGGGACAAGGACGGGTAGACAAGTTTGGTTTTCAGGGACATTCCCGGGGCGAGGGTAGCAACCCTGGTGGTTCGTCGACTAACTCTGACACGTGTTGGGCGAAGGAGACAAACGCCTTGTTAGATGGGAAAGGGGGGAGGGATAGAGGGGTTGGGGGGGAGGGGTAAGTGTAAAAGTTGAGGGGTACAACATGCCATGGGGTAGGGAGCAACAGGAAGACATAGACTCGAAGGACCACACAGATATTTTAACGAGCATGGGCAACGACGATCATGGTTGAAGGTCGAGTTGGTACGCTCAACGTAAAGGGCCTGAACTCAGAAAATAAGCGCTCCCTCACAAGCAATATGTTCTGCAGGCAGAGGCTCCTTGTCCTCTTTCTGCAGGAAACACACTATAGGAGGGGAGCGGAGTCGACGATCAGGGGGAAGGAAATTGGCAGGAATATTTGGGCCTCACATAAATCTTCCAAAAAAAAGGGGGTGGGCATTCTCCTAGGTAAATCCATGCATCTCACAGAGGCGGAGACGAAGAGGGGCTTTGCGGGCAGATTTCTTGGTATAAAGGGGTTTTCTCAGGGGCGGCGAATCACCTTGGCCACTATATATGCGCCCAACACTGGCCAGGTCGGGTTCATCCACAAGATACTTCAGGTTATGGACGAATGGGCAGAGGGGGCAATGATTCTGGGTGGTGACTTTAATCTCATCATAGACCCTCGCCTAGACTGGTGGTCGGCTGAGTGGACGGGGACAAAGGAGCCCACGAAGGAAAACCTTGCACTGAAGGACCTCCTGCAGGAATACTATTGGGTTGACGTCTGGCGAAAGTGTCACCAGGCTCCCGGGGGATATACTTTCTTCTCCCCCACACACCAGACGTATGCCAGAATAGACCTATTACTGGTCTCCGAGGAGGGAGGAGGGGTGATAAGTTGCCCATCAGTGAAGTCCGTCACTTGGTCCGACCACGATCTTTTGGTCATGGACTGGCGCCTACAAGAGGTAACGCAGTCTTATAGATGGCGATGTAATGATACCCTCCTGAGAGACCAGGTATTCAAAGAATTCCTCCGAAAGGAAATCGAAGCCTATTTTATAACAAACGACACAGGGAAAACGTTGATGGCTACGGTCTGGGAGGCAGCCAAGGCCACATTTAGGAGCCTTCTCATAGCTGAGGGCTCCAGAGAAAGAGGGAAAGGGCCCTGAATTAATCTAAACTAAGGAGGGAATTGCAAGCCTTGAGGTCACAGCTTACTAAGGGTGACATTGATCGGACGACCCTCCTGGGGGAATTGAGAGAAAAGAGGCAAGCCCTACACACAGTCCTACTCGGTGAAGTGGTGAAAAAGCTGAGATATACTAAGCAGAGATACTACGAAAAGGGAGACAGAGTTCAGACCCTCCTGGCGCGTAGGCTGAGGGGGAACAGGGCGGACAGACAGGTGAAGGGTATTAGGGAGCGGGGAGGTAATATCCAAACCAATACTGAGCAAATAATACAGTCCTTTGCAGAGTTATACAAAACATTATATGCCAAACAGGAGGAGGGGTCCCCAGATGAGCTCCGGAAATATTTAGAAGAACATCCTCTCCCCCGGCTCACTGAACTAGAGAGGGAGGTCTTGGAGGGGGACATAACGGAGGAGGAGGTGGAGCAGGCCATCAAGCGACTGAAAGTGGGAAAGGCCCCGGGGGGCGACGGATATACCGCTGATTTCTTCAAGCAATTTCAAGCGGTTCTGATACAGCCGTTAACTAAGCTTTTCAATCAGATTAGAAACCTGGAGACTGTCCCGCCAACGTTCTTACAAGCCCTGATTACGGTCATACCAAAACAGGGCAAGGACCCTACAGACTGTGGATCATATAGACCCATTTCGCTTTTAAACGTAGACGCAAAATTATTTACCAGAATCCTAGCCACACGTCTGGAGCGGTACCTTCCCCGACTGGTTCACCCGGACCAGGTGGGTTTCATACTTAACAGACAGGGCACAGATAGTATGCGCAAGACCTTACATACCTTGAGCTCGAGGGAGGTCAGAAGGGAGGGCGCTCTTCTCCTATCCCTGGACGTGGAGAAGGTGTTCGACACGGTGAGCTGGTCCTTTATGGGAGGGGTCATGTCGTCTTTAGGAATGGGTCCAAGATGGCGGGGGTGGCTCTCCGCCCTTTACTCCAACCCATCGGCGAGAGTGGTGGTCAACAGCTTTCCCACTAGAGAGGGGCACCAGGCAGGGGTGTCCACTATCTCCTCTCATTTACGCACTGGTGATGGATTAGGGCGAATGAGAAGATTACAGGCATCGGGACGGGAGATATGCATTGCAAGGTGAGCCTATTCGCAGATGATGTCCTGCTCTACCTCTCTGACCCTTCCCGGTCAGTTCCTGAGCTCTTGAACAGTTTGGAACAATATGGGACCCTAGCGGGCTACAAAGTTAACCTGGGGAAGTCGGCTGCATTCGTGGCAGGGCACCTCAATGAAGTGGATAGACAGTATGTGGAGGATCTTCCGTTTTGTGGCCAGGAGGAGGGCTTTGTCACCTGGGGATCCATATACCACCTGATTTAACAGACCTCTTTACTGCCAACTACCCACCTTTGTGGTCCACAATCAAACGCGATATATAGAGATGGTCAAAATCTGGCCTATCCTGGATGGCCCGACTTAACTCAATTAAAATGGTGATCCTCCCCAAATTCCTTTACTTGTTCCAAATGCTCCCGACCCAAATTCCGAGGCCATTTCTCCTGGAGACTAGACACGCCCTTTTGCGTTATCTCTGGGCGGGAAAGTCCCACAGAATTGCCTACGATGTGCTCACAAGGCCCAGGGACAAGGGGGGGGGGGTTGCCAGACCTAGACACGTATTACAAGGCAGCCCAACTGAGGATTCTGGTTGACCACTTCGCACAGGGTACTAAGAAACAGTGGGTAGCTCTGGATAACAAACTCTTTTCCCCGGTCACCCTGGATGAGTGGTTGTGGGTCCCCAGGAGGCGCATTCCAAGGAGTATCTTGAACCATCCGGTCCTGGGAGTGTTGTGGTCCATATCGAAAGAGGGGGGTTATCTTAGATGGATCACGACCTGGCCTTCCCCACTGAGCTGCATCTGGGCCCCCCCACTGATGGACGGGATTAATGAACCACTGGCCTTTCAGAAATGGTATGAGGCGGGCTTGAGCAGGGTGGGACAGCTTTGGGTGGACGGTGCATTTGTCTCCCTTGGAGACCTCAGGGACCCCCTGGGCCTGGGTGACCTCTCTCCATTCTGATTCTTGCAACTTAAAGGGGCCCTCACTGAAAGTAAATGGGGGACACCCTTAAGAAGGACCTAACGGATTTTGAAAAACTTCTGATCACACATAAGGGCACTAAAGGGGTAATATCCAGGCTCTACAGCCTCCTGTTGTTGTCCACCCGAGGTATCCCCCCCCCCGCCCAGGTACAGTGGGGAAAAGACCTAGGTGCACCCATCACTTATAAAAGGTGGACCAAGATGTGTAGGCAAGCCAACCGCTCCACGGCTGCGCCCCAGTATCATCATCAGGCCCTGAAAGTAATCCATAGATGGCACTACCCACCCCAGAGGATAGCCAGAATTCAGAAGGGGTATGACCCACATTGTTGGAAGTGCCACACCGAACGGGGTGACTATGTACACATGTGGTGGAAATGTCGGGTGGCACAAACCGATTGGACTGAAGTCCTATCCTGGATAAAAGAAGTGGATGGCATTGATAGAACCCTATCCCCAAGGTTGGTCTTGTTTGGTATTGAGGTGGAAGGAGGCCTGAAACTGACACACAATAACATGTTACAGGTCATGTTGGTGGCGGCCAGGTGTTGCTGGGTGCAGAGGTGGAAGGCCTCCCAACCACCAGGGGAGAAGGACTAGGTGACCAAAATGCGCACTATATATGACATGGAGTTCCTTACCCACTTGATTGATGAATCCAGGACCAACATCGAAGGACTGTGGCTCCCTTTTTTTGACAAATATGGGTCAGTGAATTGAGTCTAAGGGAGTGTCTTGGAGCCACTGCCGGGGGTCGAGGACTGGCCCCCATGGTGGGCCACCCCAGAGGAATGGGTGAGCCCTACGAGGAGGGTGGCATGGCCCGGGGGCTTGGGCTTCGGAATGAGGTAGGTACCAACCACTGGTCGCATCCAGAGATGGATCTCCTTACCAAGAAACCGTCTTGGGTTCAAAACATTTTGGGAAACTTCATCAACACCCAGATATCCTCTTTCCCGATGTAATCCATTTCAGTGAGAGGAAAATTCATGGAGTCTTCAATGTGTTGATAACATTTCCCAATGATTGGATCCCCTTTTTGTGCCATAATCACATCAGCATCTGGGGTCTACTTACTCCACTGGGCAGTTGAGAGTTCATTTTAGGCAAGTGTTTTGGACCTGGTGTTGGCAGCTACCTGGGTTTCCCCCGACAGCGACTCTATCTCAAAGATATCCCCCTGGATTGCTCTGGTTTTGGCCAATTGGTCAGCCAGGTCATTTACGGTTTTGTCTGGTCCCTCTATTCTGGAATGACCCTTGATCTTCTTCCAGTAGATGGTCATCCCATTAGAGGTGACCAGGTCATCAATGGATTGTATGAGTTTGCCATGGTTGGGTGGTTATTGTTTACACACAGCATGCCTCTGGTTTTCAGATTAATCAGGTATTCGAGAATCCCGTCTCCAAGAAGAACTCCTTATTTCTGACAGTGTCAGCCAGACAAGGTGCTTGTGAGAGGCTTCTCTTCAGTTGTTTCACTGCCTCGGCTTGTTCTGGACTCCAGTCCCACTTGACCCTGGCCTTTAATAAATGGACCAGGGGTCTCGTGACTTTTCGTAATCCTCAATGTACTTTCTACTGCAATTAGTCAGTCCAAGAAGGCTCCTTAGTTCACGCAGAGTGGTGGGGTCTTTTAATTTCAATAAGGCTTCCACCTTTTTCGCCTGAGAGACAGAGAGCCTCGGGTTATTTCATACCTCAAGAAGTTCATGCGGGTCCTACACCACTGCTCCTTCTGGTAGGACAGTTCTGCACCGGTTTCCTTCAACTGGGTTAGAACATAGCAGATTTCTGCTATGTGTTCCTCCACAGTTGAGCTTTTAATTAGAACATCATCCACATAGGTCAGGTTACCCCTTTCACCCATGTCGGGCATGGCCTTATGCAGAAAGATGTTAAATTAATTCCCGTAGTTTGTATATCCAAAGGGAGTTCGGGTCCATGCGTACTGCTACCCCACGAAGGTGAATGCCAGCTTGTACTGGTCTTCCCTACTCACGGGTACTGTCCAGTATCCATTTGTCAGGTCAATGGCGGTGTACACCTTTGACCCCTGGATCTGGGCCAGCCACTGGTCAATGTAGGGAAGAGGCCACCGGACATATGGACCCGTTTGTTCAGCTCCCTAAATTCTGCCCATAGTTTCCATTGGCCATTGGGTTTTAGTATCCCCAGTACCGGATTATTAAAGGTACTGTGGACTGGACAAATTATCCCACGGGACTCTCAGTTCTTTGTGATTTCTGTGAGGGATTCCATAGACGCGAGAGGCAACTGATATTTCTTCACGAATACAGGAGTCATCTCAGGGTCCGTGGGTATGGATGTAGAATGTATCTCGGTGCGACTACAGTCGTACAAGTCCAAAACAAAGATTTCCTGAAAATCTAAAAACAACTGCTTCAGCTTTTGCTTTTGCTCCTCGGTCTCACAGGCATCAGCGAGGTTGACCCTTTCCTCAACCATCTGTATGAAGCCTGGAAAGACCTCAGGTTTTGCGGTGGAGAGATCTTGGGTTAGGGGTTTCACCTGGACAGGAGGTTTCTGGTAGGAGAGGCAGTCACTGTGGACTTGTAATATCACCTCATCCTTCCAGATGTCATAGGTCACCTGTCCCCTCCCATTAAGGGCAGGAAAAGTACACCAAGAAATTCCTCCCTTGCAGGGTGAAGATCTTTTCTGGCGATATGTCATGATCACAGTCAGATAAGTCATTGGGGATCAGTACTATGATTTAATTCCCTAAGTCAATGGAGAAATGCTGGTCATCAACCGCCATTCCAATAAAGGTGTGTGCGCCCAGAGTGCTACTCCTAGGGTTGCTGTTATCCACCCCCGTTGGAATGGTGTTGTGTTCTAAGTCAACTAATGGTGTCTGGTTCAAACCCAACCCCTGCTATTGGAGATGGTGATTTAAATGTACATAAGCATTCAGGTTTTGGAGTTTCTGTCCTCTCTTAATTTTTAGGGAGATTGTGAATTGTCTTGTCTGTCCTGGGATGGTGACCTCCTCTGAATTTCAACTGCATATGGTAGAAATTGAGCTGACAAAAATGCCTTTTCAGGAATGTCAAAGCCCATGGGGTTGCCCCCCAGACGGGACCAGACTTTATAATTAATGAGGTCCAAATTAATTGCGAATCAATTGAGAATGTCACTGCCTAAGTAGAAGGCAGAGGGGACATCTTGCACGACCCAACAATTATGCTCTATGCTTTTATCACCAATGGAAATGATTAGGATGCACCTGCTAGGCAGGAGATGTTTAGAATTGGGGGTTTCCAGGCCCATTTCCCACTTATCAATCAATCTAAATGTGGGAATGGTCTGATCTTTTGGGAGTTTCCTGAATAACGTTTCGCTGATTAAGCTTTTTTCATTATTCAGGCATACTCTGGCGAGAACAGCCGCCCCCCCATCCTCATTTATCTGAATGGGGAGGAACCGCTGTTCACCCTTTTTCTGAATATCGGCCAAGCTTTGAGCTGGATTTTCATCACCTTTTATGATCAGATTTGGGTTTTCAAATTGTGGGTCAGTATAACATTTCAGGGTATTTCCTTCCAGTGTCGAATGCCACTTAAAACTGGGATGCGGATGATTTTCAGGAATGGAGAAGGGTTCCCATCACCAGTTTGTTGTCCTACAGCAATTACAGTGATCTCGGGAACTTGATTGTTCCAAAAATGGAAGTCAATTTTGTCAGACTGCTGCTCAACCATGTGACATGTGCCATTTAGGCTTACATAGTTGGTGCTCTGTTTTAATTGTATTGGCCGGTTAGCCTGAGGACCTTGTTTACACAGTCTATTAGTAGAGACATCCTCTGAAGGAGGTCATACCCTAAGAGACAGGGGGTCCACTCTGGAGTAACGACTATAACCGGGTGTTTCACCTTGTATCTACCAATTCTTAATCTCCAGATCCACAGTCCCCTCAACTGGAATGTCATTCGTGTTGAAGTTCTGGAGTTGTGCAGGAAGAGGTGTGAGGGGAATTTGGTGACTCTCCCCCCTTCCTGAATTAGGTTGCTAAAATACCCTTTTGGACAAAAGAGTGGGTTGGGATCCGGTGTCCACCAGCACTGAAATTGCACACTGCCCGGGCACACAAACGGGGCATTTTGGGCCAGCTGGGCAGTATATTTCTTTATTTTGGACTCCGACACTGTGGGATTTTGGGCTGGTTTTTGTGTCAGAGTTTGGGAATCTGTGAAGAAAATTTGGCCTCCTGACATTTGTCAGCTTTTGTAATCTCCCTTTCCCTTGATTCTGTGCTCTCCCCTTTTTCCCTGAGACAGTCACTTGTGCCAGTTTGGGGGGAGGATCTCTCATTCATTTCTGAATTCCCAGGATGACATTTCTGGGCTTCAGGGATAGGTGGTTCTAGGTCAGTCCCCATACCTACCTAGTCTGAGTTATGGTATTTTGGGACCAATTTTTCTTCGATACTTGAAAGAGAAGACTTTCTTCCCAGAATCCTCCAAGTAGTCTTCCCCTTCAAACTGGAGGACTCTGACTTCCTACACAAAATGGGTCTTATTTGTCCCTTTGTTTCTCCTACTTACCCTCTGATCCCCAGGTTGCAGCTTTTCGGGGGGTTGGATATTTGGGTGCAGGTTCAGAGGTTTCTAGGGGCTTTTCACGGGTGAGGAAGGAAACTTCCTCTAGGGTTCTGCATCGCCCTTCCTCACGAGCCTCCTCCTCTGGAATTTGTTGGTTGTCGCTGTTCTCTACCCGTCATTGTTCCGGGGCGCTAGATCCTGGATTCAACCTGTTCTGAGTAGACATGATCATCTGAGGGTTCTGCTCAGCCCTGAACACGTGACTCAGGTCTTGGGTCAAGCTCTGGACCTGGCGCTCCAGTTGTGACACCCTCTCTGGCTGATACAGGGGTCTTGAGTCAACTCTTTGCTGCTCTCAGGAAGGATAACTGTCCCTTCTCCCAGAGTAGACTTCATATGGAAGGTTTCCCTGGTAGCCCTCCATTCTTGGCCTTCCTTCTCTCTGATTTGCTGATCTAGACTCCTGAAAGCGGGGAGAGAAGGAGGGTTGTTCTGAATATTGGGGGTCGGGGTTGAGGGTACCTGGGGAAGAAACTTAAACTAGACGGTGGAAGATTACTGCCCCCCTGAGGGAGTTTTGGAGGGAAGTTGCAAGGAAGATTTCCTGGGGCCATACTTACCTGGTTGTCCCCCCCTGAGCAGGGGGAGTCCATACGTACCCCAAGATGGGTCTATTTACCTTGTACCTGGGGCTGATGTAGGTGGCAGAGTCAGGTGACAGATTTGTGGGGTACCCTGCCTGGCTACCACCTGCTTGGGAAAGGTCAGAGGGTCTTCTCTGCCTCTGGTTTGATTCGTTAGTGGGAGGTGCATTTTAGGGCCCCCATTTCTAGGTCCAAACGGGGGTAACCTTCACCTCCGCCACGTTGGCAGCAGTGAGGGTGTTGGTTTGTTTTGGGATTTTGGGGGGAATTCTTATTTTCTACTGTCTTTTGGCCTCATAGATCCGGGTAGCTTGCTCTATTACCCAGTCCAGGGTCCTTTCATCGTGGAAGTCCCTAACCAGCTGCATCATAATGTACTTAGGAAGTGCATGTAAATAGGTATTGATGAACTCCCTACTGTTCATGAACACCGGCCTAGTGGTTTGTACAAATGCCCGCTTCAATTCCTAGACAAATTCTCGGGGCCTGATCCTCTCCGCAATGCAGATTGTAGGCCACCTTGCAAGCCTCCTGTGGGTTTCAGTGCATGGAGAAGTGGTTCAAGATGGCCACTTTATAGATAGACCACCTTGAATGGTTTTATTTATTTTTTTATTTATTTATTGCATTTATTACTCGCCCAAACCCTTGGGTACCACGGCGATGTTACAGACAGCTTGGTTAAAACATTTCTTGGACTTTGCCAATCGGGCGCAGTGCATGTGAATACAAAAATAATCATACACGAAGACATTAAATGCAGGGTTTCAGTACATTGATATTTCCTGAAGCATGGAGGGGTTTTTTTTAGTCTTGGTTAAATAGCCACGTTTTCAGGGATTTCTTGAAACCTGATTCTGATCCTCCAGCCCAGCAAAGAAGCTGGAATATTCTGGGGAGAATATCCATTTGGCAAACTCCATAGAATGCTGGTCATTTTTAATGCCAAATGCCGTCATCATCTGGTCATACAGCTCCAGATGCTCCCAGACTGAATACTTGGCATTTTTGTGGTAGGGGGTCATGAAACTTCTAATGGCTTTTATCTGTCTAACAACCAAAATTTTCTTTTGTTTGGCAGCCTTCTTTTTCCACTGCACCCGAGTCCATTCACCCTCAGACTCAGAGCTGCTGGTATTTGAGGTCTCATCCCTATCCTCTAGGCGCTCCCTGATTCTTTGAGCCTGGGAGTCTCTCCCAGAATGACGGGGCCTAGTATCTTCTCCCCTGTTTTATTGTGGGCTCTCTGGGTCTTTTCGTTTGGATTCCATCTTTCGCACAGGAGAGTAGTCATCTGAATCCTCCCTTCTTTCAGGGTTGGTGGAGAACTCCCTCCACCTCCCTGATTGGGTGGAGGTTTTCAGAATACTCTTTTGGGGCCTAAGCTCAGACTCCTTTTTATCTGCAAAGTGGACCAGGTGCTTCCTTTGTAGCTGATGTTTCTGCCCGTCTAACTCCCTGATTTTCTCTTCATAGGAGTCTTCTCGGTCAGATACATTGGCCACAATATTTTTGAACCTGAACAGGGAAGCACGCCCATCAATCTCTGATGGATGCTGGCCTGCTGGCTTAATCATGCTGGGCCTAATTGAGTCCGGCTGCCTCAGGGTTCCCAGTTCTTGTAAACCTGTGGACATGAATGTAGCAGTGCTTTGCCCATAAAGGTTGGCAAGTTTTTTTGAGGCCCTTGGTACAGAGGCATCTGACTGTGATCAGGGGTTGCCCTGTCACTCTCTAACTGTTCAAGGTTCCTCAAGTCCTTATTTAACCTTGCACACTCTTTTTCTAATCTCGCAAATGTCTCTTTCTCAGCCCCATGTTCTTGATAGTATGCAAAGGCTTGAACCTTATGCTCTGCTATCAGGGCTTGACTGGCTTCTATTAGCTTCCCTTGTGCTACTATTTGCCTCTGAAGTCCCCTGTTCTCATCACCAAGGGCTTCATTTTCTTTCCGGGCTTCTTGTATTGTATGGGAGTACTCAGACCATTTTTGATGCAGGAGATACATCTCCTCACTCTGAGCATTTTTGGCTGTATGGTCTGCTCTAGCTCATGTTCTATTTACCTTATATGCCCCATTAACTTCTCATTCTCTACTTTTGTGTTAGTCAGTTCCTGAAAACATGGCTCACTTCTCTCCAGGTCTGCTTTTAATTTGCACACTTCCTGGCATAGGGCATCTTTTTCCTGATACAGGGTATCAATCTGTTCAGTTAGGTTATCTCTCTGTAATTTTATAGCGCCCAACTTCTGGTGTTCCTGATCAAACTCTGCTTGGGAATGGACCTCTTTAATGATTAACTTACTGTTCTCCTCTTCCAATGGTTTGATCTGATTTTGGAATGAAATCAAATCCTCTAAGTAGGTTCTATTGTATAACACTTGTTGGTTCAATTTTAGTTGACTCTCTTTCAGGGAATCAACCCTTTCCTGGCACTCATCTTTCAGTGCGGACAATTAAGCATTCCTTAGCCTGCTCTTGCCTAATCTATGGATGCACTATTCTAGTTTGATACACAGGTCTGATACCTTGGGTACCCGTTTTTGGATGGTGCCTTTAAAGTATAACACAGCTTTCTAACCACCAAATGTTACACTACCTTCAATGGGTTAGTCTGCTGTGTTGGACTGTCACGGTTGAAAACTCTAACCTCAATCACGGCACAACCTCCCACTTTGACATGGTTTTATTTCAGGGCACACTCCAGCCAGGGACTCCTTCCCCGACAATGAATGTGATGCACAATAAAAATGCTTTTAATCTTTAATATACTGCAGATTCTGCCTGAGTAGGCCTGCAACCCATCTCGCACCCAACTTTCACAAGCACCCCATGTCACAATGGACTAGGAACCAGGCCAGTGTGTATCAGTAAGATATTTATTAATGTATTATTTGATTGAAAAAGGAACAATACTCAAAATGCAGCAAACACCAATATGTGGCAACATAAATGCAATTATTCGTACAGAACAATTGGTTCAGATATCCTATCTCAGTTTACACAGACCTTTAATGGCAAAACAGGCAAAAGAACAGTTTTTGATCAAATGATAGCACCAACGTTTAGCACTCCCCCTGCAACACTCACCCCCAAACATCAGCTAAATTAATTCCTTTGAATGGAAGGCAGTGGCAAGGAGTAAGGCTAGATAGAGAAAATCGGATTTGGAATAAAGGCCACAACCCCAAGATGGGAAGCCAGAAAAGAAAGTGAAAACCTGTTTTGGGGGTTTTGGAACAAAACGGCAGAATTGGATATTGATTATTACTCAGGTGGCTACTCACAACTGCTATGGGACAGAATAAAAGGAAATGTGTGTTGCTATGCTTGAGGAGATAGGCAGCCTTTTGGCATCTAATCAGCACACCCGGGCAAATTAGAAAGTAAGGGGAAAATTGGTTTTGGGAGAAAGCAAATGCAAAAGGAAAAATACAAACAGCAGATGGAAATTTGTTTGACACAGGATTACCAATCACAGGCAGGATGGGGTTTAGATTTCAAAATCGGTTTTCAAGGGCAAGGACAGAGACACATAATAGATACGATTCTAGGCAACAAGGGTTGCTCTCAATGGGACTACGGTTTGGGTTTTTAACAGGACAGATGCAAAGCGCACACAATACACCGGCAAATTTGGTTTTCAGTTACACATAGACTAATTCTGTTATCGCTATACTTGAATGACTATAGTTATTAAAGAAAGACACTAGGAACAAGGGGGTTAATTTCGGATTTTAACCAACTTGTACCGTGAATTTCAATGGGGAATTAATTGATTTACTTCAAAATAATGCTAAGGATTTATACAGACAGCTGATAGATTTATCAAAGGAATACACTAACATACACAGGCTAATACAGATGTTTCTATTGGAAGGTGAATTAATTATACTGGCAATTTGGGACTTTCATTGAGACTTTCAATGGGGTTATATGCTACTTACAAATTAAGCCTTGATTTGGAATTCTGGAAAGCCAGCTGGATCTCATTACACTCTGGACTGCTAGGGCAAGGGATCTGGTCACTGCACTCTCCTGGATGGGATTCTGAACAGCCAGTTGGATCTCAGGACACTCTGGACAGCTAGGCAAGGGATCTGGTCACTGCACTCTCCTGGAATTCTGGACAGCCAGCTGGATCACAAGATATTCTGGACTGCTAGGCAAGGGCTGTGGTCTCTGCACTCTCCTTGGGATGGTTCAGCTGCCTCCTCTCTCTCCTCCTTCTCCTGTCTCCCAAGATTATTTTGTGTGGGTCTGTTTGTCTCTCTGTCTAGTACAGTCCCCCCTTCTAAAGCCCAAATTGCATCATTCACTTTACCATCTAGGGGGAGTACTCTATAATTACTCCTAGCCTCGAATAGGACAGTTTACCATTCCTCTTTCCGCACCCTGGCATCATTGATTCAAGGGGAGACAGCACCATCTGTCTGTTTGGCATGTATTATAGTTCTTTGTTCTCAGGTCAACTTTTTATCAAAATTGTGTTATGCCTCATAACTTCATACTTATATTCGCCCCAGCCATGTGAAGAAGATATACAGTTGTGTCTGGTCATGGACATTTAGACAAATCGATTGCCAAATCCGTACGATGTAGCATGGCCCTTTGGTGCATTTTGTCCTTTTCACAAAATGTATACCAATTATAAATAACTCTGCAAATGATAAAGCATATTCATAATGTCCATCTCCATCTTTCCACCAACTGTCATATTTGTCCCATTTTTAAATCAGCCAAAAACTAGTTTTTACTGACCATTTCAGTCCACAAAGTCCTAGGAACATGCACTTAGTCTCTAAAAATCGGTCTGGAAATTGGATGGAGAAATAGCATAACATGAAATTATTTCTTATTCTGAGTGCTGCGAAAAATGCCTAGATTGAAATCAATCTTCTCAGGTTACTGCGGAGTAGTTCACTGGTGGGTGCATTTCCTTGTGGAATTTCCTGCTTTAAGCCAAACTCGTTTGTCCGGTGTTGCGGGCCACTTCAAAGGTGATTGAAGTCTAGTGGGGGAAAACATAATATACCTTCCTTTAGTCAATCCCCCCCACACGGATTTCCCTTAAGCAGTGATATCTTTTCTCTGTGGCTTTTACAAGTCATTTTTCTTTTGCCGTGTGGAAAGTGCTCCGGTTCACATGAAAGGGAAAACAAAGCCGTTTTCTGTTGGACTGTTGAATTTCTTGCCCCTCATGTGAATTAAAAGTCAAACAAGCCGATTTACCATGTAATGCACACCTCTGTCATTGAATTGATATCAGAGCAACGCAGGCCGTTTTTGGTGAAATGCTTAACTTTTTGTCATCCAGATGGAATAAAAGCACACGCAGGGCCATTCCTAATGCAATGTTTTACTTTTTGTCATTCAGATGGGATAAAAGCAAATGCACTGCTGATCTTGGCGAAAGGTGTTCAAATGCTTGCCACACAACTGCCAGGGAAAGCAAAGCACAGCCGTTTCTGGTGGCAATGTTTAATGAAGCTTTTCAGGTGACAGGGATTTCTGTTTAAGTACCTGTAAATGCACCCCACAACTGCCACCTGCTGGCCGCACTACTTGTTTTTGATCCTGTGCCCTGCACTTGCCCTTCCTTCCCTTCCCCTGGCACTTTTACCCTCCCCTCTCCCCTGCACTTGTGCAATCTCAATGTCACTAGGGCTAGTAAGATCGTTGTATTTGTCCTCCCTTTGTTCCCACTCCCTGCCTCGTCGCTCATTGAAACACTTGTGTATAGGCGTGTTATAAATGTCATATCACATCATATTATAATTGTGTACATTTACCTAGACACTGGTGGGATTGCTAAAAACCAGGTCTGAAGTCATGTTCTACTACGTGGGCTAGTGTGTTGGACCAAAGAGGTATGTCTAGAGGTTAAGATCCTTGCTCCCTTCCTGCCCAATTATTTAACGATACAACACCATTTTATGACAGTCTAGAAAAGGGAGTACAATTGAGCCTAAAGATGGATGGGTATGTTAGACCCATGAACTTCAGATAACAATAAATATTCCGGAGAGGATGATGAAATTCCTTTCCAACGTAGATATTTATCAACACAAATAATCTCTTTGTGCTGTCATTTTACATCCTTCTCAAAGCTTTCCCTAGTATCAGTTTGCCTCTTGAGCTCTCTCTCTGGCTTATCAGACTCTTTCCCTTTCTCTTCCTGTATATCTTTCAATCTGTCTTTGCAGACAAGTGTGTCTCCATTTTTTCTTGTTCTCTATCCACTGGAAAATTCCTCGACAGACGTCTTACTTCGTTTCAACAAGCTGTAAACGTATATCACGTTTTTTCTTTAGACAGAGGGCGGCGGAGAAGGAAACTTTTGGAAAAATGGGAGCATAGTTGTCCATTTTAGTTTATAATTGGCGGTTTGCTTGATTCTGCACTAGCAAGGCCCTGCTCATGTGGCAGCCACATCAAAGGGAGGGCCCTCTGGCAAGGGGACTAACATGGCCGCAGTAGTTTCCTTTGGCTAGTATGTGAGGGGCACCAAGCACACGGCCGCCAATGCCTCCCTCTTTGTGCCCTGTGCCTGTTACATAAAGGTCCGCTAATATTCCCGTTGCTTAATTTTTAAAGCTGCTCTTTTCTGGTCTGTGTGTGCGCCTGTAAAGCACATATTCAAATGAGATGATTCATTCATTCGCACAATATAAACATCATAAGCCATTTCAGTACATCACAATCCACTACACAGGGCCACATGCATAGACAGTCTTGGTGGAAGACTCAGGGGTCTGAAACATTTCGCTGACTAGCTATTTTGGAGGACAACTCCCATCATCCCTAGCCATCATAATGAATGGTGCGGAATTGATGGAGCCTTAGCGCCAACCATCTGTAGCTTTGCAGCTTGCAAACCCTTGTTCGAGAGGGGCTACATCTACCACCATTAGCTTCCAGTCTGTGGCCTTTCTGATGAGACTTTCAACAACACGCTCCAATTGCAATCGTTGACAAGGTGTTTCTTTGTACCTATGTTGGGCCCTCAAGGCATATGGGGTGATCCAGAGCTTTAACTGTGCCAGGGCTTCCCAGGGTTGGGCCCCTAAATGTTTTGAATTCCCCTTAGTGACATAATCCAACCAGGTCCCCCGAGCACCAGAAGACTCTGCCCCACGTCTGGCCACTGGCAGGCCCTCGCCACCGCCCCTCCTCTCTTGAGATGCTACTACCTCTGCCACATCCAGGATGAAACTTTCATTTCTGGAGGCATAGGAAACAAAAAAAGAGCTAACACGACAACACACTTACATTCACAGTGCTGCTGCAAGGAAACCCACCGTATTGTTAAACTGTGCCTTCTATCTCAAAAAGGCCATTTTTTTTCTTTTATGGAGAGACAATTTGATTTTATATTTGCCAGTGGTGTGCCGGAATAATGAGTGCATACACGACTACAGTTTGGAGATTATATTTTGAAATCACGATTATTGTGCTGGGATAGTGAGTGCGCGGATGGATCTGTGAAATAGTATTGAACTCAGATCTGTGCAGCAGTCACAATAGCTTGTTTCACGCATGCACATCTCTGCAGCAAACCCTTTTGAGCCTTTATTGACCTATTTTTTTATTTATTTATTTGCTCATATGTAAGTTAAATATTTTCTTCAGATTCAATATAGTTAACACACATTTTTTAAAACATTTTTCTCTCTTATGCAAGCTATGAAATCCTGATGGCATCGGTTAGACCGCTCTTTTTGTAGCAAAGTCCAAACGTTTTTTAAGAGTTGCTTTGTTCCTTGTGATTCTTGGACCACGCCAGACACTTGCTATGGACCAACCCCCCAAATATTGTTACATGTTTCGTTAGGGTCCCCATTCGATTTTGTAACCCACTTAAAGCACTGAGTCAGGCTTTCACAAAATAGACATCCACCCAATATCCTTCTCTTTCCCTCGCTGTCTCTCTCTTTCTCTGTCACACACCCACAAACACTGCCTCTCTTTCTCTCGTGTTTGCTTGCTTGCACTCTCATGTCCTCTGATGCTTCCTCACTTTCTCTGTACCTCTCTTTTCTCTTTCTTTATCTTTGTATTTTGTTGCCGCTCTCTTTCTCTCTGTCACTCTCACTCTCCTGAGCCCCTTTTAGGCTCCTGTCTCACCTCTCGCTCTCCCTGTCATCACACTCTCTATCTCACACATAGACACACATGTCAGAGAATACTTCGACCTCATCTCTGCTTCCACAGACAGAAGAGGCCTAATCTTGCTTGCAAAATTATGAATAACGTTCATACGCCGCACTTCACCATTTTTAATCTGGTAGTAGTGGAATCGTACAGAAATGTTGATTCCACTACTTCGCCCCCACAGTTACCGCGCCTTGGGATGCTTGGAGGAGGAGGGTTTGAAGGCCAAGGATTGAGAAAGATTAAAGAAACAGGTATGGTATGAAAGAAGACGAAGAACAAGGAGGAGAATAAGGGAGAAAGGAAGGAAGAGTATCATGAGGTGAAGCTGTAGGAGGAGCACAGAGTAGGTAAGTAGCAGTATCTGAGTCAGAAAGCAGAAGATACTCAGGGTTGGCAGAAGGATGAAAGTTGAGGTAAGTGAGAAGTAATGTCAGTAAATGAAGAGCGAAGAGTGGTGACTTTAGAAATGAAGTGGTCAGCAAACTGAGTAGAAGAAAGCGAGAATGACAAAGTGTCGAGGCCTCTGGAAATATAACACAATTGCTTCCTGACCACAGAAGCAGAATGAAAGTTGACCCTCACACCTAGGTTACCACGGGTTCCTGATTGTGAATGCCAGGTCACCACAAGGCAGCCAGTGGGGGGAAGAGACTTAGGGAGAAGTTGTTGATAGGTAGGGGGATTTAGGAACAATGGAAAGAGAGTTATGAAACTTAAATGGACGGGGAAGGGGAGTTTAGGGAAAAATACATAGCATAAATACCAAATGAATGATACTACTGAACATACATAACAGCAGCCCAAGCATTGTCCCTCCACTCAGGCTATTGGAACTCGTGCACACCTATGACGACCCAGAAGCCCTTCCTTAATCAAGAGAACCTGAGTGTCCTGCCAGATTGTCTAAACCTCCTCTCCTCCTGTATGGCAATTCTTACACCCACTAAGCGTGATTGATTGCACATGGTTTCTTGACAACATAAGCATATTTCGACACATAAACGTGTCCCTTAGGACTCAGAAGCAAGCAGCGCGATGAACATGTAGCAACAAACAACATATAAGCAATAGTAGGGTGCCTTGCCACCTCAATTTAGCAACAATGAATCATCAGTCCAGTCCTTCCATCTGACGCTCCCAACACATGCTAGGAGAATGTCTCTTGTAACACAACAACTATACCGTATTCTCTTGTTCAGGAATTTGTAACAATACTCATATTCCTTATTTACACATCGACATTGGTAATTGTATTCATCTCATTCCTGGGCAACCAATCTCGGTTTCCCCTGGCATTGTAGTACAAGACGTCACTGGAGAACCCAACCCACCAAGGAACTCTTGCCACGCTTAGGTGAGGTAACGCGGCATGTGTCGGTAACCGCTACAGAGAGGAATGAAACACTGAGAGCAGACCTCCTCTTACCACACCGCCATCTGACCCATGCTCACGCTGCCTCCGCAACCTCTTGCCTCCTGACAGCAATCCTCTGCCGACCATTGTTCCTAGCCTCGCCCCATGCCTGCATCGTCTGAAATCACCAGTAAGCAGCATGGGCAGAGACGGGTCTTGAGAGGCTGCAACAGCATCCGCCACCTCCATGTGCCTTGCGACGTGATGTGGCCATAACTGCAAAGCGTAACGGGAACAGCAGTTTACCTACACCAAACAGGCGCCTAGTGTATTGCAACTGCAGGGCTTGTGAGCCCTTACATTTTGGCTAAGACCACAATGATCGAGTCCAGTAACCCCAATTTCCTACTCAATTAAAGGTCAGCAGTGCTTAGGAGAAAGGATATGTGAAATGAATTGGATGAAACGGTGTGGATGATGGGCAAGAGGGGTAGTCAGATTTGAGAAAAATATTTTTGGGGGAAAAGGTAGAATGGAGTCATGGGAGGAATGCAAAGAAGAATGCATGTTAAGATCAGTGGGGGAGTGAGATTTGTTCCAGTGTCATTTGGCCTTTCGTAGTGAAGACCTCAAAGTAAGAAGTGAAGGTCATACTCAGTTTTTAAAAAGACCTTGAATCTCTTCTGTCAGCACTGTTGATGACTACCCTTCCCTTTCTACTTCTTGGTGATTTTGCTCTCCATCAGGGCCGTTGCTGGGGGGGGCTACGGGGGCTATAGCCCCTGATCTTTTGGTTGTAGCCCCGGATAGAATCTCCGGAGCTACAGCCAAAAGACTAGCTAGCCCCCAGTCCCAACAGTTCTGACATCAGCGTAGCCCCGGGTCTTTTCCAGACCTAGCAACTCCCCTGCTCTCCATTGGTTTCTTCTAATCTAATCTAATCTAATCTAATCTAATCTAATCTAATCGTCTGCCCTTTACATTCCCTCCTTGACTTCTATTATCTTTCTCAGTTGTCATGCCCCTGGATTTCTACGACATTCTCATGCCATGGGGGGAAGGCCGTGGCGCTTGTCCTGGCGATTACATCAACGCCAGTGTCATCGCCGGTAAAACACTACATTTCTTAACGGGATTTACGCTTGCCATGCTCTTGGAACGCTCATTTCTTTGTATGCGTTCTACGCCTCATACTAACTTACTTCCTATATCTAGCCACGCCCACAGGGAGCTGGTGCGCCTAAACCGTTGTATTACAGTGAGGAGCGTTTATCGTAAAGTTTCTATGTTTTCTTTTTACCTGGTTTCTGACTCCTGCTTGCCTCCCGGACTCTGTTGCCTGCTCGCTGATTCTGTTTTGATGCCATTCTGATCCACCCTGCTGTTTGACCACGGAATTCTTACCGGACTGCTTTTGGACTCCCTTCCTCATGTCCGGTCCTCGGCTCCCTTTCTGACTCTTAGTTCCGCATCCCTTACCCGTTCCTGTTATTTCGCTCTTCTTTAGGGAAAAGCATATTCTGCTTGACAAACATTCGTTGTATCTAGGTGTTTATAAACACTTCACCTTTTTCCTAAAACTTTTATTTCTCTTTTTTTGTGCATTTGGGAACACCTTGCTGTTTGCATACACTTTGGGAATATCAGAACACTTTGCAGTTTGTCTACACCCCTTGGGATTTTGGGACGCTTTGCTGTTTGAACAACTCATTGGATTTTGGGACGCTTTGCTGTTTGAACAACTCATTGGATTTTGGGACGCTTTGCTGTTTGAACAACTCATTGGATTTTGGGATGCTTTGCTGCTTTACCAGGGATTGTTCTACCACCTCCCTAGTAGCATCCTCATGCCGCCCGGGTCAGGGAATCCCACTTACCTGGTCTTGGGGCATCAGTGACACTTTCCTTGGGACACTCTCAAAGGTGTTATCAGAAAACCTGCTCCTCCACTTTGTCTTGTGTTCTGTCACAAGTAGGTATTCCACGAATCAAGGAATTTTCACAGGTAAGCTTGTGGTTCTCGGAGGGGGTAGAGGGATTGGTTTGTTGCCATCAACAACGGTATGTAATAGTTGCCTTGTTTTTCTCCCTGTAGCTCTGCAGTGCATTCCGCCTGTTTGCCTGAGCCCTTGGCCTGACAGGTTTCATTACCCTGCAAGCCGTGCTCTCAGGAAGAAAGTCTGTATTTCTTCAGTGGCTTGTAGTCCAATTGGTCTTCCGGAATAACGGTGGATCTGATGGAGTACGACATCAGTGTACTACTTTCCACACACCCATCTCATATCTCATGATCATCGCTCGACCTTATCTTTTCATCTTTGGTTCCTTTTACTCTAGTCCCTCTCACACTCTTTATTTTATCACTTTTTGCGGTCATTCTGTCCTTGCCATCCCTCTACCTTGCCCCATCTCTTACCCCTGCCATGTTCTTTCGGTGTGATCTATCATCTTTCAATCACTTTTCTTGTCTTCCTTCATTCAGCTCCCTGCTTTATTTATTTATTTTTATTTTTGACATTTTTAAAGCGCACCATAACCCTGGGGTATCATGGTGCTGTGATTTAAGAATATGGTTACGGTACAGTTACAATAAGTGCTTTACAATATATACAAAAGATTGGTGGGCAAGTATATGGTGGCAGCCACATATTACACAGCGGCAGCTACATACAATTGTATGGTCAACATCAGTAGGCAAATGCATGGTGCCAGCCACTTGTTGCATGGTGGCAGCTACAAAAAACAGTTGCATAGTCAAAAACTGTAAGCAAATACATGGTGCCAGCCACATGTTGCATGACGGCAACTACACACAGATGCAAGGTCAGAATCAGTAGGTAAGAGCATGGTGCCAGGTGCAGAATACAAAGGAGGCAAGCTACTCGTTAATGCATGATTAATATGAGCATAGAATAGCATGGTGCCCGCCCCATGTTGCAGGGTGCCAGGTACATACTAATACATAGGTTCAGATCAACCAGCAGTAATGTGGTGCCGGTCTCTAGTTAATGGTGGTAGCTGCACACACACTTATGGAGATAAAACAGCAGGGGGCACACCATGCCACACAGGTGACCAATGGGGGCTGTAGGCTCAAACAGACACACAGGTGACCAACGGGGGTAAGGGGCTCAGACAGACACACAGGTGATAAACGGGGAGGTGGGGGGCTCAGACAGACACACAGGTGACCAACATGGGGGTGGGGGCTCAGACAGACACACAGGTGACCAATGGGGGTTGAGGGGGTTCAAACAGACACACAGGTGACCAACGAGGGTGTGGGGGGCTCAGACAGACACACAGGCGACCAAGAGGGGATGGGGATCTCAAACAGACACGCAGGTGACCAACAGGGGGTGGGGGGCTCAAACAGGCACACAGGCGAACAACGGGGGGTGGGGATCTCCAACAGACACACAGGTGACCAAATGGGGATGGGGGGCCACAGACAATCACACAGGCACCCAACTGGGGGTCGAGGGGCTCAGACAGACACACAGGCAACCAACGGGGTGGTGGGGGTCTCAGACAGACACCCAGGCAACCATAATGAGGGTGGGGGGGCTCAAACAGACACACAGGCAACCAACGGGGGTGGGTGGCTCAAACAGACACACAGGTGACCAACGAGAGGGGGGTGATTGGCTCAAACAGACACACAGGCGACCAACAGGGTTTGGGGTGCTCAGACAGACATACATATGACCAACGGCAGGTGGGGGGCTTAGACAGTCACACAGGTGACCAACGGGGGGTTTTGGGGGCTCAGACAGACACACAGGTGACCAATGGGGGGGGGCACTCATCTCACTATCTGGGCAACAAATAGGGCCTTAGAAGGTGGGCCTTGGGTAGGAGGGCTGGCGTCAGGATTGGCCCTTAATAGTGAGCCACAGACCAATCACACTGCAGCAGGAACTGTGGCAGGTAGGGACAAAGGGAAAGTTGAAACAAACTGCCATTTTGGAAGGTATTATCTAGCACAGTGCCCTAATATGGCTGTGCAAAATAAACTACAAAGTCACAGTAGTCCCTGTCGTGCATTCACCTGGCAGGGTAGTATTAGCCAGTAACCTCATGGAATGCGCATAGTGAGAATAAAACGAACTTCAGTTGTCGTATGTGCAGAAAGCTTCTGCCCATTTACACGTTTTTTTAAAGTACACGCCCGATCAGGCTGCTATCATCTTTCAATCTAATATCGTTTCCACACTTGACTGTCAGTGACCTTCTCGCCCCTTTTATCCTCCCCACCGTTTCACGCAACCCTGGCAATTAAAATAGATGCAGGATTAAGTGACCCCTTACTTTGCCATCTTTACTTTCCCAGACTATAACTCCAGTGCTGAGTACCAGATTCACAAAGAATTGTACATCTCAAAAAAGCATGCAGAATGACCCTTTTCTCATTGCCTAATTATGTACATGCATGTACCTTCCTTCACAAGGGTGACGTGCACATTTGGTGAAGGCTGGGCGACAGCTCAAATGAAAATCAGCACAGGGCCATAAATACTTACTGTGCTCGAATGATCTGTGAATCCGGCATCACTGAATAGCAAAAAGAATGTGACCTTTTCAGATGTCAATTTTTTCCAAAATGCACCAATCTTATTAAAGGTGACCTGCATATTTCCAGATGAGTCTGTATCAGCCTGTTAGTCCTAAAACAAATCTTATCGTGGTCTAGCCCCCCTTTAGGGAAACCATACACCAGTTTTAGACAATCTTAGACAATCTCCTAGGGGGGTGTGGATCACTATACCCCCCTGCTATCGTATCTCAGGGCCTATGTGCACTGTGTTACTTCTAGATTACTCCTAAAAACATACCCCTATCATACTCCTATGGACACAATAACATAATACACAAACAATACACATGAATCGATTGAATTATAACAATAGAATACATGCAAACAATACTAAAACTTTTGCAAATATCTAATTTGCACCTTTTATGCTTCTGGTGCAAATCTACCATGCAGTGGATAACTATAAGCCTTCCAGGCTTCTAATGCAAGCTATCAGCGTCTAATGCAATATACATCAGCATTCTTCTCCATTCCACACCATACTTCACACTCAGTCTCTAAGACAATCCATGTCTGATTTCCCCTTTCCCAAACCCAAAGCTCTTTGTATGAGTGTCTGTTCTAATCAATCAGTTTAGGCCATGAACCATACTTCCCATTTACACGTGCCTCTATCCCCTCTCCAGCTCTGTCTTTGTCAAGTCTCTCCTCTCCCGCTACTCTGCAACCAGCCATTCAGTGTCAGGGCCAGGCCTCGGTCTCTCTCTGTTAGATCGATCTCATCAAGGCCTTATCAGAATGCTTCCCCAAGCTCTCGATCTCCCAAAGCCATCAGATTCTGCTGCACCAAGACACCTCTCCCAGCTCAAATGAATTCCATCAACATCTAAAAACTTCAACAACTAGCGCCACCAACTCCCCTCTCCCCTGGTTATACTATTCCATGACATATACAAATCCCTATGGTTACTTTAAGCATTCCTTTGTTTCTCTGTATGTCAGCATTCTATATTCAGGCAGTGCCTGAATGTCTGTGTACTTTCACTCCGTGTTCTTGTCATGTTCTGTGTCAATGTGACATTGGACATCATATCTCTATCATGACCTTCTATCTGTGTGCAATGCAATAACACCATCTATTCCTCTATATATCCATCCACTCCACTGTTGGCTTCACGAAATCCCTCGCTCTGTGCCTGTGTGCAAGACCTCTCCCTCCAAAAAGCACCTCTCCCATTCTCCATCCAAAAGCACTCCTGCTGCCTGGCCTCCACCTTTTCTGTCTCCACGAACACCAAGCCATGCTGATAAGGCTTCCTTCGACTTCCACTCGGACAAGGTTTGTCTTATATGTCTCTGCCAAGCAAAAGTTTATGAATACTTGTACTCAGTGTAATTCAAAACAATCTTCACACACCGTGGAACTTCTCTGTCTCCATCAGAATGGATTCATAGGTCTCATGCTTTCAATAGTGCTTACTCTTTCTCTCGTTATGGCAAGCGCTATCTATATGCAGACTCATTCTAAGTGTACACTCAATGCATGTCTCTCTATAATGCATACATGTGTACATGTAACTACAAAACATAACATGTGTCTCTAAATGGCACTACATGTCTCTACAAATATAACAATGTGTCATTCTAAATGTCTCTATATGGCATTCCAGGCCTCATTCATTCTCTATGGTGCCTAGCACGTTTCTCTCAGCCTAAGCGGTACATTCTAATGCATAATACATAATTCTAAAAGCATCTCTTTCAACATATATGGCAATAACATAACTAAGCAAACCCTTCATTTAACAGGACCTATTTCTCTCTTCAAATGCCTGGTAATAATGTGAATAACATAATGTTACTATTGCATGTACTCCTAATCAGTACTAATTAGATGATGGATAACTAAACAGGTTGAATGGATAACTGGATTCCTAAAGGGGTAATAGTGAATAATAGTTCTGTAACCAAGAGTAATAATGGGTAATGGTGTGTAATGATTCTTTACTGATAACAAACCAGGCCACTATATTATCAGGTTCTACAAGCCCACTTGCATACATTAATGTTGAGAGTGTGCTCCTTACACTAGTGTAGTCAATGGACGTGGGTGATGGGCTCACATTTCTAAGCGAAGGACCAGTCATTGTGAAATATTTGAAAAAAATATTTTTATCTCTGGTGTGACAAGTCAGCAGGAGGACTCAGACATGTGTGTATGGGGATCTAAGACTTTTATTATTTTCAAAGTCAAAAGAATACTAATCTTTCCCTGTACCTATGAATCTAGCCCTTACTCTATAAAAGGAACCAGTAAAAGGGAGCTCTTTAGAAAGTCAAGATGTCTAAACATGAACCCAGTCCTCGTTCCTGAATCTTACTCTAACATAATAACTGCTGCACATACATCCTATGTACTTTATGTAACTGTAAATAATTTGTATTATATATCTGTAAATGTAACTACATTCATCAGTAAATAATATGTGGGTATGTAGTTACCAGCATATGTAAATGTAAGTAACCTGTTGTATCCTTTTGTAAGATGTCACATTGTATTGTAAGGAATGCGCCCAGATGCACCAGGGCTTGGTGCGTTATATAAATATCAAATAAATAAATAAATACATAATCACTTTTCTTATTTCTGGAAAGAAAATAACAAAACTACAAATACATACTTTTGGGAACAACCCACTAAAAGGGATGGCTGCTGACTTCTGACCCTCAACTCTATCTATCGTTCGCATAGGTCGTTGCCTATGTTTACATTTCCAGTCGTACAGATTGTGTCATGCTGGAGTTCCAACCCAGAACTACAGCCTGGGTTTCTTTGGTCTTTTGGCCCAAACATGGTTTCTCTCAGTCTTTCTCACTTTGTGGGAGACTTGTGTCTTTCCTGCTCCCCTCTCTGGAGTCCTCTCAGTCTCTTCCTCACTTTTGGGGGGCTTCGCTTCTTCCCACATGCCACTGTGGTTCTTTCTGCTTTTTCCCATGTCCTCTGCGATTCTTCTTTCCTACTCGCTCAGTGAGGGTATGTAGCTTCTCGTCAGTGCTTTGTCTCTTTCCTCTGAGGTTCTTAGTCCTCTTTTTCACCGCTGCTCAGGGCTCTTCCGGCCACTCATTTGCTCTGCCTATCTGAACTCTCCCAGTGCGCACCATCATGCAAACGGAGTCTGGCATTCTCTCTATTGTACTGGCCACACACTATGCACTTCAGTGCTGTTAAACTCTGTGGGACGTGCAGAGAGTCTCTCCTGAGTGGTTCTTACAGGGACACTCCTCTAGGGGATTGTTTTGCACATTTCACCATGGTCTTGCCTGGAGATTGGGCCTAGGTCTGGTCAGAAGCTACGTCAGCCATTATTAAAGGAGTGATAGAATTTTCACAAAACCTAGGCGCTACATACCCCATAAATGTGTTGATGTCTAGGAAGAGCGATTGCGACGTGTATCCCTCTCTGGGATTTTCCTGTCCCTTAAGGAGGAACCACCTCCAGAGGGATCTCACTTACCCTGTGCCTCAGGAGTGTTAAATGTAGTAAGCTCACCTCCTTGGTTCGGTACACTGGTTGGGGCATAAAAATGGAAGCAGGACAGCATTTTATTTTTTGTTACAATTAAACAACATGCACATACGCATCATACATGACACTCTCAAGCATCCTGCATCCACTTGCACCTATTCCAAACAGATGAAGGGTAGTGTGTGTGTGTTTAGCTCATTGAAATGTGCATCACTCTTGTGAATTCAGCATTTGTTTTTCAATGCTTAGAAACATCCTTTGATTTTCAGAACTTTGCCCCGAGATAAAGGACATCCAAATGTAAGCAAGTATGTTGTGCTCAATCAGATTCCTTTCATGAATTTGTGCACAACATTTGTGAGCACTTGGTTGCAATATACATGTCTTCTGTTTCCTTTACACAAGACTTTGCTCGTGGCTACATGAGTCCCTGCGTTCCGGGATCGGAGTATGCTCCCTGTGAGAATGCGAATGCAATTTGAAATACAAAGGCTGCAGTGGAGGCGTCAAATGGTGGGGCCTTTTAGTCTATCCAACTCCCGTGTACATATAAAAAAATAACTTTAAATAAAAGACAAGTACCTTAATATAATTACTCTCTCTTGTCACTTCATTGCTTACATTACATGTGGCGATGAGGATTAGCCCCTGGCCCCACCGCCTCTTTGAGTCCGGCCATCCCAGAACATCGCAGTGACTCCTAGTCCGGCTGTCCCAGAGCATTGTAGCGGCTCCTTGCAGTACCGCGGGACACTGCTGCCGCTACGCTTCATACGTGCATCGAGTTTCTCCTTCCGGCAATCTGACAGGTACTCTCTCATGCCATTGTGATATATATGCGTTTCTGCGGCCATGCTCACGGAGAGTCCCACTTGTCAACAGGACTTCTCTGACTCATTTTCTGTACATGCGCAATTGCCTGGCACGACGCCGTGGAGATACGCTCACCGCGTTCACAGCATCTTAAAGGCACAGCGTTGGGAATCCATACCTTACATGCTTCATTCAATGGAAACAATGCTTTGCTCAAACTTTGACGGAAATAAAGTAATAATGCCACGTTACTGTTTATACCGCTGCCTTTCTACAACTATAACAGAGAATATTCTTTTTTGATTTTTTTTGTGGACATATAATATCAAGCTGCTTTCAACTATATTTACAAGTCAATACACAGTCACAGTTCTTTTGTATGCAACACTGTGAGCACTGTCTGCAAGAGGAAGTATTTTTTTTATATATATATATATATTACACAGCCACGATAGTGGCTGTGTAGTTATGGTTAAGTTGCTGTTTCCATAGGAAGAGCCCTTTTTGGGCGGCTTATAACTCTGCTCTCCCTGGACGCATTCTCACCAAACTTTGCAAAAAAAGTATATGGGTCACTCTGAATTTTTGCAAAGTTTGGTGCGGTTTGGTCCAAGGGGGCAAAGTTATAGAGGGGGTCCCAAAACTTCTTATTTTTTTCCCATAGACTGAATGGGGAAAAAACTTTGCTCACGCCTACAGCCCAAACCGCTGGACGGATTTTCACCAAATCTGGACCAGGAGCAGTGGCTTGGTCCCAAAAGCGTGCTTTTGCAAAATTGGTGAAAATCCATCCAGTACTTTTTAAAAAAAATGACCAAAAAGTAGGTCACAAAAAATTAGTGATATCTATGTTCGGTCCGCGGACACACTTCCCTGTTTGCTCCGTGGACACTGTCCTGATTGGCCAATCGGCTTGCGTCATGTCCGCGGTCATGCAATGTGTTCGCTGATTGGACAGCGAAGAGCATGAAGTGCGTCAGATTTTTGGAAACGCCCGCCATCTTGGATTCACGGACGTCGGCGGACAGCGCGGTGAACTTGGTGAAAAAATACTATTTAGTAAAGTGTTTTGGTGTGTAAGACTGTTTGGGGAAGGTGGGGGAGTAAGAGATGGGTTAAATGTTGTATTTATTTAGGTGGCAGGCACCCCTGTTGTGTTCGTTCTGACCGCGGACAATACGGGTGTCCTGAAATGTTCGTAAATAAACAAAATGGGGTGTCCTGAGGACACTAAGCCTGTCGTATGGTTCGTAGGCAAGTTGAAACTGTTCTAAGAACACATCAAGTGTCCTAGGGTGTTCGTAAATAAACAAAATGGGGGGTGTTCTGAGGAAGCTAGAACTGTCTGAATTGTTTGCAAGCGCGCTGAAACTGTCCTAAGAACACACGCGGTGTCCTGAAATGTTGATAAATACACGAAATGGGTGTGTCCTGAGGATGCTATGACTGTCCGTATTGTTCGCAGGCAAGTTGAAACTGTTCTAAGAATACACACAATGTCCTGAAATGTTTGTAAATAAATGAAATGGGGGTGTCCTGAGGACGCTGTCCGTATTGTCCGTAGGCAAGTTGAAATTGTTCTAAGAACATGTGTCCTGGGATGTTCGTAAATAAACAAAATGGGAGTGTCCTGAGGACTCTAAGCCTGTCCTTATGGTTCATAGGCAAGTTGAAACTGTTCTAAGAACACATCAAGTGTCCTGGGATTTTCGTAAATAAAGAAAATGGGGGTGTTCTGAGGACGCTAAAAATGGCAGAATTGTTCGCAAACGCACTAAAACTGTCCTAAGAACACACGCGGTGTCCTAAAATGTTCATAAATAAACAAAATGGGTGTGTCCTGAGGATGCTATACATGTCCGTACTGTTTGTAGGCAAGTTGGAACTGTTCTAAGAACACATCAAGTGTCCTGGTATGTTCATAAATTAACGAAATGGGTGTGTCCTGAGGATGCTATGACTGTCCGTATTGTTTGCAGGCAAGTTGAAACTGTTCTAAGAATACAGACGATGTCCAGAAATGTTTGTAAATAAACAAAATGGGGGTGTCTTGAGAACGCGGTCCATATTGTCCGTAGGCAAGTTGAAATTGTTCTAAGAACATGTGCACTGGGATGTTCTTAAGTAAACAAAATGGGGGTGTCCTGAGGATTCTATACCTGTCCGTACTGTTTGTAGGCAAGTTGGAACTGTTCTAAGAACACATCAAGTGTCCTGGTATGTTCATAAATAAATGAAATAGGTGTGTCCTGAGGACGCTATGCCTGTCCGTACTGTTTGCAGGGAAGTTGAAACTGTTCTAAGAACACTCATCATGTTCGCGGACATTAAAAAAGTGCCCATATGGCATAGTTAAAATGTTTGACTCTATGGGTGTGATATGCTGTGGTGGTTGTGGCCAGGGCATAGAGTCTTGGGAGCATGGCTTATGGGCATAGAGTTTTGGGAGCATGGCCGTATGGCCATGCACCCAAGACGCTATGTCCCGGCCACAAACACGGCAGCATATCACACCCATAGTGGCTTATCCAGTCTTGGGTGCATGGACAAGACCAAATTTATAAGCACCAAAGTTATAAGCTATTATGCGTGTGGTATGCTGCGGTGGTTGTGGCCAGGGCCTAGAGTCTTGGGTGCCTGGTCAAGACCAAATTTATAAACACTGAAGTTATAAGTCACTATGGGTGTGGTTTGCTGCGATGGTTATACTTATTATAATATACTTACTGTTTGGTTTAGTAACTGGAGTACATGTATTCCTTGTTAATTTCTGTGATAAAAGAAAAGATCATGTTAGTATTGGTATTTTGTAACGACTTATAACATGGAATAATCAACATTTTTTTTAGTTTCGACCCTCATATTTAGTAGATTACAAACAAGTGTACTGTGCAATTTGCTCACTTTCTGTGTTTGTTGCTAAAATCATTGGGTCTGTGGGAAAAAAACCTTTTTCTGTTATGCTACAGTCTGTTTGTTTGTTTTCAGTGTTCACTTGTTGTTTCTGGCTAATGTTCTATATGTTGGCTTGTTGCAGATTTTTGGAACAGTTAGATATCTGTTGACATATTGTAACTGTCTATTTTTTGTTATAATGAAGTGGTATTGATTTATCTGTTTGTATATTGTAAAATCTTGGGGAGTTAGATACCAGTTGGCGTATTCTAACTGTCTATTTTTTCTTATAATGTAGTGGTATTGATTTATCTGTTTGGTTATTGAAAATCTTGGCGGAGTTAGATACCAGTTGGCATCATCTAACTGTCTATTTTTTTTCTTTTTTTAATAATGAAGTGGTATTGATTTATCTGTTTGGTTATTTTAAAATCTTGGGGCAGTTAGATACCAGTTGGCTTATTCTAACTGTCTATTTAATGATTCAATTTAGTGGTATTCATTTATATGTTTAGTTGTTGTAGAATCTTGGGGCAGTTAGATAGCTGTTGGCATATTTTAACAGTTTATAGTTTTTTAATAGAAGTTTTGTTAATATTTAAGTACAGTTTAATTAATAAATGTTGGTTTTAAGAAGATTAAATAAGTGTTTGTAAGATTTGCAGGTAATCTCTGCTTTAGAGTAATGGTACTATCATTACATTCGAACCATCCACATTTTTTTAAAATATTTGCAGTATAGTGACCTGCATTGGTTGTGGCTCCTGTGTGGTTGATTATACCTATTGTTGTGAAGGTTTTCTTACCAAGTGATACTTGACCATGTGTGAATACAGTCAGCGTGCAGTTGTTTTTGGTACCATCTGCATTGTAATGTAGAAGCATTAGTATTACGTATTTACTATGTGTTTGTATTAGTAAGGTGGAGCGATTATCCGAATTGCAGGTAGTTCATAATCTACCATGGTTTGCATTTTGTACAAGTTGCTGAAATGGAACGGATTCACAATTAGGTATTGATACATACACGAAGCACTCACTGGGGATTTGTTCTTGTGTCACATTGTTGCAGAGAGTGCATGTATGTTTCCACATGTATGAAATCTGGAAGATTTCATTTATAGGTATGTTTTTGTTTTCCAGTATTTGTAGTAAGTACATTAGAAATTCTTGTGGATCTTCCTGTGAGTTTTTAGTGAATTTCACCATTCCAGCACAGTAGTCCAATTGTTGTCTTATTCCATTAAAAAACTATACGTGTTGTCAGGATTGTTTGTTGCGTTTCTATGCAGTACTAACATTTGCAAACACCATTGTTATGTACTGTGTAAGTAAATGTTGTCAACAATTATTGGCAATTGAAATAGAATATTCATTGCTACATTTGCGTAGCAACTTACACCAATTGAATTTGAAAGTTTAAATGGACTAGGTAGTTCTGTATCTGAGTGCTTTTTTTGAGTTTGTCTTCCTTTTTTGAAGAAGTACCTGGTTTACTTTTCCTAAGAGTTTCTTTTTTGTTTGTGGTACTTGATGAAGTATTAGTTTTTTTTTTTTGTTACTCTCTTTGGAGGTTTTATAGTTACATCCTGTTGCATTTCTGTTTGATTTAGTTTTCTTTAACAACATTTTACTTTTTGTGGAACAGGATATGTTTTTAGATGGGGGGTGTATAATGAACGAAGTCTATTGTATTCTAAAATGCAAGGAATATCAGAGTTTACTTTACTTGCATCAAAGTTGATTAGAAATAGACTGTCAAGTGTACACAAGCGTGATAGCACTACGTAGCTCATGCCTTCTTTAATGACTGTGTTACCAATGTCTATCAATGCTTTGTCTAGGGTAAGACCTTGTGATTTATGAATGGTGACTGTGTATGCAAGAGTTAGAGAAAATTGTTCTCTGCGTACATACATGTCTTTGAGGAGAAGGAATCGAGCTGTTGAGTGTTCTATCCTTTTCACTTTTGAAAGTTTGTCAAAGAGAATATTGACAAACTGAATGTTATTGTCACGTGGGTATGTTTGAAAGCCAACAACTGTACCCAGTGCTCCATTAACTAGTCCTTGATCCACGTCAAGGTTACGTTTAAGCATTACTCTGCAATTTAAGGATAATTTTAATATTTTTTCTAATCCAGCTGTGTTGGAGATTGAATTTTTTAAAGTATTTAATCTTGTTGTGGCTTGTTCACACATGGGTAGTGTCATACCATGTATGTCTAGTTTGTCTGTGGCGCTAATTTCAATTATAGGTTGCCTTTTTTTTTAACATTGGTTCATTGAATTTGAAACAGCTTGCAAGAGTTGGCATTAAGGCCATACAATTGACATTTGTGTGGGCTAATTGTTCCAAAACATCCGTAACACATGCATTATCGCCATAAAGTGCATGAATGTGCCGGGTTTTCAATATTGCTTGTGCTTCTTGAGATAGTATACCAACTCTAATACTTTTTAAGATGTTGGCATAAGTGAGATCTGCAGATTGCCGCATGTTTTCTGTTAATTCTCTATATTGGAAATGTTGCCAAAGGTTCACATTTCCTATGCTGCCAACAGTTTTACGGCAGAGTTTGTGGCCTAAGGTTTTAAAAATAGGCTCACCTTCACTGGTGTCAATTGAAGAAGATCTCTGAAAACAATAATGTGTTTTCCTCCAAAGAGCTCTTCGTAGTTTGTTTTGAGTACTTCTAGTAATCTGAGGTGAATCAAAGCCAACATTACGTTGGAGACCATGCTCACTTCATCTATTAGTAGCATTTTCATTTGTTTTAATACTCTGCGTAGTTCCATTGCAGCTTATGTAGAAAGTTTGTAATAGTCTAATTTGTTTTGGTGTTCTACTGGCAGGAGTAGTAATCGGTGTAAAGTGACACCGCCTATGTTGTAGGCAGCTGTGGGGGCAGTGACAACAGCTGAAAGTTTGTTGTTTGTCAATTGTTGAAGGAATTTACTGATGATTTTGATTAAGAATGTTTTACCAGAACCAGCTTCACCACTGACGTACAGTAGTATAGGTTTGTAATTTTGACAGGTGCATTCTTTGTTTTCATGTTTTACACCATGTGCAATTTCTTTTGTTACTTCTTGAAAAATGCTATGTTGCTCATTGTTTAGTTTTGATTGTAGTATAGTTAAGTCTTCTTTATCTTCATACTGACACATGGTGTTTTCTACTTCTGTCATAGCTAATTCTGCCTCATGTGTTATTAGTGGCTCTCCCAGTGGTTCTTGGCTTCCTGTTACAGAAGGCTGACCACTGTCAGGAGTGTCCTTATCTAGTTGGGCCTGGAGTTCTTCTTCGTGTTGTTGTTCATTGTGCAACATTGTTTTGTACTGTGTAAAGTTTACATCGGTTATAGTGCTTTAATTTGCTTTGAAAGCGTCTTTGTACGAGTCATAGTTATCTAGTATTTCTTCTTCTTTTCTCCATGGTTTAAAGAGTTGTAGCAGGCACATGTAATATAGTTCTTTATGTTGAGGAGTCTTTAATGACAATTTGATATGATTAATTTAATTTGGTTTGGTGAGTTTTACTAAGCTGCCTTAACAATTTGATACTCTGTATCTACCTTTTTTTTCCATTAGGTTTTATATTATTTTTGCATGTGAAGTTTTGGGCTATGTGGTATAGACACATGGTTTCTAAAGTGGTACTTCTGGTTGGGTAGTATGTGTCCAGCAAATTGTTTTTTAAAATGTCTTGGCTGTTGGGATCATGTTTGGCTATTGTTTCTATATCGTCGTGTGATTTCAGAATTGTTTTTCTAGATTTAGCAGGACCAAAACCTAGCCATATTATCTGGTCGATTCATGGAAATAATGTGTGCTGAAATTTTCGGCGCAAGCGTGCGAAAGCGTGCGAATCGCAGTGCCAGTGCGAAAATCGCAGCGAAACCCACGCACAGCGATTCATGGAAGTCTGTGCATAAGGAAATTCCAGGATGTGCGCCAAAATACTGCGTGGCGCACGCTGGTGCACACGTCTTCAAACTGCAGGCGCTAAGCGCACAGCGAAAGCGCACATGGCGCGGTGCACACAACAAAAGTAGGCGTAACGCGGGGCGTGACACGCGGAATGGGGAACAACACGTGAAAATGTGGGCGTCATGGAGGGAGTACAGAAGGCAAGTGCGTGGAACGCCCACCCGCTCGCCTACAACACGTATTCATGGAATCGAATAGGGCAAACCAGCGCACGGGCAAAGACGCGCACAGGCCTAAACACGTCCGCCACACGAAGGCAGGCGGTAGCGTCCCTGCGCATGAAAGAAATGTCCGCCAAAATGTGCACTAACAAAAAGCACGTATATACAGCCATGATGAATGTCCCATACTGTGGCCCTGTAGGACAAATCACGTGCAAAGGGGTACGCGACAAACACTGACTCCCGCTGTGTGAAAAATAGCGTGTGCGTGTATTTTGGGGGTGCGCGGGAAGTCCTACACGCAATTGGTCCTGGGGGAGAGGGTATGTGTATTTCAGGGGTTCTCGTGAAGTTTCACACACGATTGGCCTTGGGCGAGTGGGGTGTGTGTAAATCTGGGGTGCGCTGGAAGTTTCACACGCGATTGGCCTCGGTACGTGTATTTCAGGGGTTCATGGGAAGTTTCACACGTGATTCTGCTGTCAGAGCGGGGAACGTGTATTTTGGGGGTGCGCGGGGAGTCCTACACGTGAATTGGCAGTGTGGGTCCCCCCAGGTGTCCCCTCTATCCCCTCCACGACCCCTGCAGGCAGCCCACACCACAGGGGACTTCCCTGCACCCCTGGTCATGTCCCGTAGGCAGCCATTCCACCATGGGCATGCCCCCCAGCCAAGGCACATGTCACCTTGCAATATGATCAACAACTCATGTCCCCCTGCACCCCCACCCCCCAGTAGTGAGGGGCACCTGCCAGCAGGGCCCCACTCATGTCCCCCAGCAGCCCCCACCCCCCAGCAGTCAGGTGCACCTGCCAGCAGGCCCCCACTCATGTCCCCTTGCACCCCACCCCCCAGCAGTCAGGGGCACCTGCCAGCAGGCCCCCACTCATGTCCCACTCATGTCCCCCTGCACACCCACCCCCCAGCAGTCAGGGGCACCTGCCAGCAGGCCCCCACTCATGTCACACTCATGTGCCCCTGCACCCCACCCCCCAGCAGTCAGGGGCTGTTAGGCAGAAACCTGTGCAGTTCCCTCTGGGACCACTGCAAAAGATTTAGGACTACAGGTGTTTGGCAGTAAACCCACTTGGTAGCAGTCTGTACCACACAGATTCACTTGGTAGCTGTGGCTGAGCAGTCAGACTTCTCTCAAGAAAAGTTAGGCAGTATGTGGAGTGTTAGGCGGAAACATGTGCAGTTCCCTCTGGGACCACTGCAAAAGATTTAGGACTACAGGTGTTTGGCAGTAAACCCACTTGGTCGCAGTCTGTACCACACAGATTCACTTGGTAGCTGTGGCTGAGCAGTCAGACTTCCCTCAAGAAGAGTTAGGCAGTATGTGGAGTATACAAAATAGGGCAATTTACACAGTAGAACAAGCAAACACGGAACAGAGCTTCGGTGTAAAGATATATAGTTATTTATTTATAAAAACACATCTATGGAAAACACACTGGCACTAATACGGCAAACAACTTCAATCACAATTACTACAAGTAAATCAATCCCTCTAACAATAGTTCGACAAGTCTAGGTTCCACTGCACGACTTATTTGCAGACAGAGGTGAATGCTTTAACCTAGATGGCACTCTAATATTCATTAGAACGGGAGAGAAAAGGCAGGGTATGAAAACAACTCGGTACCAACACTTTTACGAACAAATTTAAGGCAAGTAAGGCAGGGTCTACTGTAGATCGCAAAGTTCAGAGGCCAGGCCCACTCGGAGAGAGGCAAGGCGATATGTCCCAAAAAGTATCACAGTGGAAATGCACTTTGAGTCTTTGTCGCAAATTGTTATAGAAAGATTGGACCAGTTCAGAACAGAAAGTTAAGAAGGCTTGGAGGCGACCCAATGGAGAGGCGAGGATTAAGACACCTCACGCTAACCGACACAAGGAAAGCCAGGCGGACACGGTACCTTGTATGTGGAGAGACAGCTCCGGCGGGGGCAGTTGTTCCTGGAGTGGATGCAAGTCGGGGCTTTGCCAAGAAAAGAGATGCTCTCGTCGTCAAAGGAAAGTTGAAGATCGTTGCACCACCAGGGAAGAGA
Source organism: Ambystoma mexicanum (assembly GCF_040938575.1). Taxonomy (NCBI): domain Eukaryota; kingdom Metazoa; phylum Chordata; class Amphibia; order Caudata; family Ambystomatidae; genus Ambystoma; species Ambystoma mexicanum. The sequence goes on along the minus strand of NC_090925.1, from coordinate 971,129,064 downwards.
CCAGCCGCAGAGTGCTCCGGCACAAGGCACCAACTTTTGGTCACGGTACGGGTTAGTGGCTATCCTGTTGCTGGGGTGCTCAGCACGGGCAATTCGACCACTACGCCCTGGAAGCGAAGAAAAAGCAAAGGGGACTGGTTGTTCCCACCAGTCATGGGAAGAAGACTCTCCAGCCGGGAGATCTCCTCTGTCGTTGGGAAGTGGTGAGTGGGTTCAGCAGGGCTCCACCGGAGGTGTCATCATTGCAGGTCGGCTCAGATTTACCCTCGTCAGATTCTTAGGTCCTGTGGCGACTTCTGAAGATCCAGTCCCAAAAGCCCTGCTTTTTTGCAGAAAACCCCCATACATTCAGCCTAGCTGTCAATCAAAACACGCTAAGTGGTGAGGGGGGTGGCTCACCACTTGGGCCAATCACACCAGAGTGCGATTTGAGTTGGCAAGGCAACTCAGTCCAGGGTGCCTAAACACCCTCCCACAACCCCTGTGGTACCCAGACAGAATGGCACCACTTTGGAGAGCCTCGGTGCAGAAGCCTGCCAAAAGTGGAACAAAGGGCACAACCTTTGGTTTAGGAGTCACAGAGACGAACACAGACGCCATTTTAAAAACCGAGTTCTGGCAGAAAATACCAACCGATAGATTTATTTAAGATAAATAAACCGGTGGTATGTTAGAGATTAACGAGAAAGAGTATTAACCTCCAACAATGGGAAGAATCCCATAGGGTTATATTCGGGGTCGAATATAACGAGTAGTTTCCACTGCCACCAGCCAAAACTCGACGAGGGGGGACGGGACAGTGCCCCCTCGAATAACAGACCCAAGAGTAATTGAATTATCCCTACTAGTACGTCCACAATAGGATGGTTTGAACTAGTTCTGTTAGTAAATTTAGGTCTAGTAAAGCCAATGGTGACTTTACATGCCCTGGCAGACAGTAGTCAGTCCCAGGGTATGGAGTCTATGGTGGGGATCCTCTAGCCCCAGTGTTACGGCACGGAGGGTGCAGTGTAAAACACATAGTAAAACATATGAGACCCTATGGAGTAAAAGACCCCATAGCCCATAGCACACATTGACATTCAAAGGAATTAACCACATTCATGTCCAAGAGTGGGAGAAAAAGAGTCTCACTCTTGGCAGGATGGAAAAAACAAACTCCAGAAATCCAGCAAAGCTGCTGGGGGACTCACTACGTTACGAAAATCCAGCCTAAACCGAACATTCTCCCTAACACTCGCCCCCCCAGACTAAGCGACAGGAGGATTTAATCCACTCCTGGATGAATCTCATACCTCTAGTCGATGACATACATCCTAGAGAGACCATCAGCATTTTGGTGGTGACGCCCTGACCTGTGCTCAATGGTGAAATCAAACCGTTGCAGGCAGATCGACCATCTCAGTAGTTTTGGGTTTTCCACTTTAATTTGCATTAACCATCTCAAGGGTTGGTGGTCAGTCTGAATGACAAAAGTAGAACCATACAAGTATGGCCTAAACTTCTTCAGAGCCCACACGATAGCAAAGCATTCCCTTTCGATTGTTGCCCACCTTGTTTCAGGATCCTTCAGCTTGCGGCTGATGAAGCAAACGGGGTGCTCCCTACCTTTCCAATCCAGTTGACTGAGTACCACACCTATTCCTACATTTGAAGCATCTGTCTGCACAATGAAAGTTTGGTGGTAATCAGGAGCTCTGAGTACTGGGGCTTGGCAAAGAGCCATTTTCAGGTTTTCAAAAGCCTGATTGCACTCCTCGTTCCATCTAACCTTTTTAGGAAATTTGGGAGAGGAGATGACATTCAGAGGAGAAGCTATGGTCCCATAGTTCTCAATGAAATTCCTGTAATACCCAGTGAGGCCTAGGAAGACTCTCACTTGGGTCTGAGTAGTAGGTGTTGTCCAATTGTGCACAGCTTCAATCTTACTGAGCAAAGGCCTTATTTCTCCACCTCCTACCTCATGTCCAAGATAGACTACCTTACTCTGTCCAATTTGGCATGTACTCACCTTTATGGTCAGATTGGCTTGTCCAAGAGCCTGCAAAACATCTCTCAGGTGGGTTACATGTTCTTCCCAGGAATTGCTGAACACTGCTATGTCATCCAAGTATGCCATGCAGAAGTCCTCCATCCCATTCAGAACCTGGTTTAGCATCTGTTGAAATGTAGCAGGTGCATTTTTCAATCCGAAAGGCATTACCTTAAACTGGTATAAGTCAATAGGGGTGGAAAATGCAGTTTTCTCCTTGGCATGGTCTGTCAGGGCTATTTGCCAATAGCCTGACGTCAAGTCAAATGTGCTGGGAACTTGGCTGTGCCGAGTTCATCCACAAACTCATCTGTTCTTGGCAAAGGGTGGGCATCAGTCTTGGTGACTGCATTAAGAGCTCTATAATCCACGCAGAATCTAAGTTCTTTAGATCCGGCCTATGGTACTAACACAACTGGGCTAGACCATGGACTAGTAGAGGGCTCTATTACCCCGAGATCAAGCATCTTGCTGACCTCACCTTTGATGTGGGTTCGTACGTTTTCTGACATTCAGTATCCTCTGCTTTTGACTGGCAGACAGTCACCAGTGAGTATGTCATGCTGGCCCCAAGGGGTCAAGCCTGGTGAAAGCGAGAACAGAGAGGCAAACTGATTCAACATAGATTTGCACTCTTCTTGTTGCTCAGGTGTCAGATTTGAAGAGAGATTTACTCCTTCAATTTTTTCGTCTAAAGGTAAGCCTCTGAGGAGATCTGGAAGAGCTTCACTCTCTTCTTCTTCCTCGGATGATGCTAGAAGCAACGCTCCTACATCAGGTCTCGAGACATACGCTTTGAGTCGGTTGGTGTGGAAGACTGTCGGAGCCTCCTTGGGATTGCCCAAGTCCACCAGATAGTTGACCTCTCCAAGTTTACCCACAACTCTGATGGGTCCCATCCATTTGTCTTGCAAGGCCCTCTGCCTTTTTGGGATCATAACGAGAACGAGCAGGTCTTGAGCAAACTCAACCATGTTAGCCTTTTGATCATGCCAGTGCTTGACCAATGCTTGTCCAGCTTTCAAGTTATCGCTTGCTTCTGTCATCATGTGCGACATTCTCCTCCAGAGACCTATCACGTAGTCAGTCACTCTGACCGGCTTGGGGGAAGGAGCACTCTACATCACCTCCTTAATCAGGGCCAATGGACCTCTGACGGGATGACCATAGAGAAGCTCAAAGGGAGAATAACCTACTCCCTCCTGAGGGACTTCTCTATAAGCAAAGAGAAGACATGGCAGTAAAAGGTCCAACTTACGCTTAAGGGGTTCCTCTAAAGGACCTATCATGCTCTTAATGGTTCGGTTGAACCGTTCTACCAGCCCATTGGTTTGGGGGTGGTAGGCTGTTGAGAACTTGTAAGTAACTCTACAGGTTTTCCACATGGCTTTCATGTAGTGGGACATAAAGTTTGACCCCCTGTCAGAGATTACTTCCTTAGGAAACCCGACCCCGGTAAAAATACCAAGGAGGGCCAAGGAGGGCCTTAGCCACAGACGGAGCTGTAACAGTCCTCATAGGAATTGCCTCAGGATACCTAGTAGCATGGTCTACTACAACAAGTATAAACCTGTTGCCTGAGGAGGTTGGAGGACCAACAATGTCAATCCCTACTCTCTCAAATGGGACTCCCACAACTGGGAGAGGCCCTAAAGGTGCCACATTCTTGGAGCCAAGTTTACCAGAGGTCTGGCAGGTGTGGCAGCTCCTGCAGTTTTTTTTCTACTTCGGCCCCCATCTTTGGCCAATAAAAGTAGATTGGACATCATATCTCTATCATGGCCTTCTATCTGTGGGCAATGCAATAACACCTTCTATTCCTCTATATATCCATTCACTCCACTATTGGCTTCACAAAATCCCTCGCTCTGTGCCTGTGTGCAAGACCTCTCCCTCCAAAAAGCACCTCTCCCATTCTCCATCCAAAAGCTCTCCTGCTGCCTGGCCCCCACCTTTTCTGTCTCCACGGACACCAAGCCATGCTGATAAGGCTTCCTTCGACTTCCACTCGGACAAGGTTTGTCTTATCTCTCTCTGCCAAGAAAACGTTTATGAATACTTGTACTCAGTGTAATTCAAAACAATCTTCGCACACCGTGGCACTTCTCTGTCTCCATCAGAATGGATTCATAGGTCTCATGCTTTCAATAGTGCTTACTCTTTCTCTCGTGATGGCAAGCTCTATCTATATGCAGACTCATTCTAAGTGTACACTCAATGCATGTCTCTCTATAATGCATACATGTGTACATGTAACTACAAAACATAACATGTGTCTCTAAATGGCACTACATGTCTCTACAAATATAACAATGTGTCATTCTAAATGTCTCTACATGGCATTCCAGGCCTCATTCATTCTCTATGGTGCCTAGCACGTTTCTCTCAGCCTAAGCGCTACATTCTAATGCATAATACATCATTCTAAAAGCATCTCTTTCAACATATATGGCAATAACATAACTAAGCAAACCCTTCATTTAACAGGACCTATTTCTCTCTTCAAATGCCTGGTAATAATGTGAATAATATAATGTTACTATTGCATGTACTCCTAATCAGTACTAATTAGATGATGGATAACTAAACAGGTTGAATGGATAAATGGATTCCTAAAGGGGTAATAGTGAATAATAGTTCTGTAACCAAGAGTAATAATGGGTAATGGTGTGTAATGATTCTTTACTGATAACAAACCAGGCCTCTATATTATCAGGTTCTACAAGCCCACTTGCATACATTAATGTTGAGAGTGTGCGCCTTACACTAGGGTAGTCAATGGACGTGGGTGATGGGCTCACATTTCTCAGCGAAGGACCAGTCATTGTGAAATGTTTGAAAAAAACATTTTTATCTCTGGTGTGACAAGTCAGAAGGAGGACTCAGACATGTGTGTATGGGGATCTAAGACTTTTATTATTTTCAAAGTCAAAAGAATACTAATCTTTCCCTGTACCTATGAATCTAGGTCTTACTCTATAAAAGGAACCAGTAAAAGGGAGCTCTTTAGAAAGTCAAGATGTCTAAACAAGAACCCAGTCCTCGTTCCTGAATCTTACTCTAACATAATAACCGCTGCACATACATCCTATGTACTTTATGTACCTGTAAATAATTTGTATTATATATCTGTTACTGTAACTACATTCATCAGTAAATAATATGTGGGTATGTAGTTACCAGCATATGTAAATGTAAGTAACCTGTTGTATCCTTTTGTAAGATGTCACATTGTATTGTAAGGAATGCGCCCAGATGCACCAGGGCTTGGTGCGTTATATAAATATCAAATAAATAAATACATACATAATCACTTTTCTTATTTCTGGAAAGAAAATAACAAAACTACAAATACATACTTTTGGGAACAACCCACTAAAAGGGATGGCTGCTGACTTCTGACCCTCAACTCTATCTATCCTTCGCATAGGTCCTTTCCTATGTTTACATTTCCAGTCGTACAGATTGTGTCATGCTTGAGTTCCAACCCAGAACTACAGCCTGGGTTTCTTTGGTCTTTTGGCCCAAACATGGTTCTCTCAGTCTTTCTCACTTTGTGGGAGACTTTTGTCTTTCCTGCTCCCCTCTCTGGAGTCCTCTCCGTCTCTTCCTCACTTTTGGGGGGCTTCGCTTCTTCCCACATGCCACTGTGGTTCTTTCTGCTTTTTCCCATGTCCTCTGCGATTCTTCTTTCCTACTCGCTCAGTGAGGGTATGTAGCTTCTCGTCAGTGCTTTGTCTCTTTCCTCTGAGGTACTTAGTCCTCCTTTTCACCGCTGCTCAGGGCTCTTCCGGCCACTCATTTGCTCTGCCTATCTGAACTCTCCCAGTGCGCACCATCATGCAAACGGAGTTTGCCATTCTCTCTATTGTACTGGCCACACACTATGCACTTCAGTGCTGTTAAACTCTGTGGGACGTGCAGAGAGTCTCTCCTGAGTGGTTCTTACAGGGACACTCCTCTAGGGGATTGTTTTACACATTTCAGCATGGTCTTCCCTGGAGATTGGGCCTAGGTCTGGTCAGAAGCTACATCAGCCATTATTAAAGGAGTGATAGAATTTTCACAAAACCTAGGCGCTACATACCTCATAAATGTGTTGATGTCTAGGAAGAGCGATTCCGACGTGTATCCCACTCTGGGATTTTCCTGTCCCTTAAGGAGGAACCACCTCCAGAGGGATCTCACTTAACCTGTGCCTCAGGAGTGTTAAATGTAGTAGGCTCACCTCCTTGGTCACTCCCACAGTCCCTTCTTTTGGGCCAATAGAGAGCCGGCAGGCTCAAGCCGGCCCACTTCCAAAGGCACACTGCACAAGGCGGTGCATCCTGTCGTGAGCCTGTCTGGAGCCTCTCGAGCCCAGAGCCACGATTCCTTGCCCCCTCCGCACCCGCTCCCCACATCGTCTGGCTCTTATAGCCAGGCCCTCTCCGCTAGCACCCCACGGCAAAGGTAGAGGGCAGGAGCCCCCCCCCGTAGAAGCTACATCGCATACACTACTGCCGCCTACGACCCACGAAGACACAAGGCGCAGGACTCGCCTGACCTTGTCCCTCACTGTGCCTGACCTAGGCATGCCGGGCGCATTACGGCGCCATAACGAGGCTTAGCCTCGCTAACCGCGGCATTATTTGAATCCGCACATCCGCCGGCAGGCGGGGACGCCGGCACATCCGAAGGCCATACAAAGGCCTTTTCAGCACATTAGAAGCGTGGCCTACCATCTCGTCCTACCCGCCCGAGGATATCTTGCTACGAACCCGCACTCTGCAAGGACAGACCCACACAAGCACGGTAAGCCCGCGGTCCCCTCTCCGGCACCTCTAGCTGATTCTCTGATAACTGCACGCTATAGACTTATTCGGCACTCTTCAACAAAGGCCCTATGCAACCCCTGCTGTACCTCGATAGCAGAGCTGCCTAACCTTCTACCCTGACCCTGCAGATCTACTGCCTAAGACTAACCTATCATCAGACTTCACACGATCTGCGCCCTATTCTGTGTTGTGCCTTATGGTCGCCAATAGACCACAATTGACCTATGCCTATTTGTGTTCTGCCTTATGGTCGCCAATAGACCACAATTGACCTATGCCTATTTGTGTTGTGCCTTTTGGTCGCCAATAGACCACAATTGACCTATGCCTATTTGTGTTCTGCCTTATGGTCGCCAATAGACCACAATTGACCTATGCCTATTTGTGTTGTGCCTTTTGATCGCCAATAGACCACAATTGACCTATGCCTATTTGTGTTGTGCCTTTTGATCGCCAATAGACCACAATTGACCTATGCCTATTTGTGTTGTGCCTTATGGTCGCCAATAGTCCACAATTGACCTATGCCTATTTGTGTTGTGCCTTTTGGTCGCCAATAGACCACAATTGACCTATGCCTATTTGTGTTGTGCCTTATGGTCGCCAATAGACCACAATTGACCTATGCCTATTTGTGTTGTGCCTTATGGTCGCCAATAGACCACAATTGACCTATGCCTATTTGTGTTGTGCCTTATGGTCGCCAATAGACCACAATTGACCTATGCCTATCTGTGTTGTGCCTTATGGTCGCCAATAGACCACAATTGACCTATGCCTATTTGTGTTGTGCCTTATGGTCGTCAATAGACCACAATTGACCTATGCCCACTCTGTGCTACTGCAGATAGGACTTCACCAGATTTGCGCCCTGACCTGTGCCTGGCCCTAGGGTTGTCATTAGGCATAACACTGCCCTAGCTACTTTATATACATCATTGTGCTTCTAGCTGCCCTGACACACTTAGGTGACACTTCCCAGCTAGTTCTCCACACTTGCCTAGTGTAGCCTCTCTCCCTAGCTCAAAGGGTTTACACACACTGCCTTTCTAGCACCTATTCAGTCAAGACTTCACCTCCAATTCCACTTAAAATGCGTCTACCTACCATAAGTTTACACGCCTCCATCCTCATCCTCCTGAACCTCGCTACTTATTGTAAGATGGCACCACAACTGTCCACACTGCCCCCTCCTTCTAGCCTCACCAACCAGACTCCACCCCTTACAGAGCCAGCCAACTTTCTGCTACTACCTAGTCTCCCCCGTACTACCATAGACAGAAACCTAACACTTAGAGCTAGACTAGCCAAAATTTATGAGCCACTGGCCCGATCGTTGCCTACCTTACATAAATCCTCTAAGCAGTCGACCCAACTCAGCCCCAATATTAAAACTGCTAACTTACATCACAACCACACTTCCAGCCCCATACTCATACACCCTTGCCAGAGTACACCTGGACCTACCCAAGATAAACGACACACAAGTACTACTGAAAACACAACTACCACTACAAACACAGTCAGCCCTAAAATCAAAGGAGCCTTGATCAATGCTAGATCCTTAGTAGCACATGCTATAGAAATAGCAGACTTGATCCTCAAAGACGACCTAGACTTCCTGGCTATCACCGAGACTTGGTTACATCCTGCAGCAGGCCCCATGATCATGCTAGCAGTCCCAGATAAGTACACCATCCTGAGGCAAGATCGCCCTAACTCCAGAGGAGGCGGTGTCGCTATTATACATAAACTCAGCCTACCCATGAGACTTGCTACACTCAACACTGTCCAATCCTGCGAAAACCTGTCAGTCAAAGTCCCACTCAACAACACCCAAACACTTACCATACACCTAATTTACCGTCCGCCAGGACCCATCAGCACCTTCGATGAAGACCTCAACGCCATCTTAACTAGCAATCTTAAAACCTCATCTCAAGTCCTCACCTTGGGGGACTTCAACCTAGGCTACAACGACCCAGCAGACCCTATATCCAATTCTATTGCCACCACCCTTTCTGAACTAGGCTTCGCGCAAAGAAGCATGGCCCCCACTCACTCGAAAGGCAGAATACTCGATTGGGTGGCTGATTACAACTGTGTAGCAAACATCACCAATATCTCACCGTTAATCTGGTCCGACCATCACCTAGTCTCGTTCTGTCTAACCACCGATAGACCTACACCTACTCCTACCACAACAGCCCCACCTATTCTTACCAGAAACAAGAAAAACATTACCGCAGGAAGACTCATCCCGAACCTTCTCCCCATACTTGATTCACTTCCGGACAACACAGACCCAGAGATCCTAGTGGAGGAATATAATAAAGCCATGGCAACAGCACTGGACCTTATCGCCCCTCTCAAACTCAGACCCAGCAAACAGAAATCACACCTCAACAAATGGTATACACCATTCCTCAAAAATTTGAGGCAACAAAAGAGAAACTGTGAGACTACTTGGAAAAAATGTCCTTCAGCTGCTAACAAACTCAATCTATCTAAAATAACTGCACTCTACAAAAAAGAAATTTATATAGCCAAACGAACTTCCTTTGACTCTCGCATATCATCTGCCAAGTCCAATATGAAAGAACTCTTTTCCATTCTTAAAGAAGTCGAAACCCCCATACTACCCATTGATACCTGCACCAAAGATAAAAACTGGTGCTCAGAAATTCAGAATGCCCTGGCCAATAAGATCAAGACCCTCCAAACTAAAATCTCTAGCAAAAAAGCGACCTTAAAAGACTTGCCCCCCTCTAGGAGACCAGACAAGTGCGCAACCACAGACCCCACCCGCTTCAAATTTTCAAAAGTCAATACTCTCGACATAGAAAAAATTATCCTGTCCTTGAAACCCTCTAACTGCCAGGGAGACCTTTGCCCAGCACAGCTTATCAAAGACGCTGCTCGTGATCTTTCACCCTTCATTACGAAACTGATCAACGCCTCTTTCACCACTGGCTCCATCCCCATGAATCTAAAACAATCCTGGGTACTTCCATTACTGAAAAAACCCACTCTTGACCCAGCCATACCTACCAATTACCGACCTATAACAACTGTTCCCTTTTTACTAAAAATCCTGGACAAGGTCGCCTACGTTCAAATACAGAGACACCTCGAAGAACACCACCTGTTAGGATCCAGACAATCAGGATTCCGCCCACTACACGGGACTGAGACTGCACTCATCGACTTGAAAGCTCAGATTGACACACTCAGGGACAAAGGACAAGTTGCCTTGCTCCTCCTCCTTGACCTTTCTGCTGCTTTCGATCTGGTCGACCATTCTGTCCTATGCTCACATCTCCACACAGCAGCACACTTCTCGCCCGAGGCCATCTCTTGGATCACCTCATTCCTTAACGGTAGGACTATGAGGGTCTTCTCGCCCACAGCTGCAGCAGATCCCATACCCATCACCTGTGGTGTACCACAAGGCTCCTGCGTCTCCCCTACACTGTACAACATATTTACCAAGCCCCTTTTCGATGATTTGGATCATCTTGGTATCACCTACACTAATTATGCAGATGATACTCAGATCCTCCTTCCGCTTTCTGGAGATTATGGAAAGGATTTGGCCTTGCTAAATAGGGTGTACATCATCATCCAGGCATGGATGGCCACCCACGGACTATGCCTGAATGATGAGAAAACAGAGCTTATCATCATGGGCACAACACACAGTCTAAGGAAACTCAGCCCGGCCTACAACTCTTTCAAGATAGATGGGAACAACATTAAAGTTGGACAGGAGGTTAAAACTTTGGGCTTCTACTTAGACTCTACCCTCTCCTTCAAAAGACAATTGAGTTCACTGGCATCCTCATCTGCATACACGTGCAAACTTATCCGCTCAGCTAAACCATTTCTGTCAGATACCAGCTGTCTTACAATCGCTAGAGCCCTTATACTATCCCGCCTTGACTACTGTAATGCCCTTTACCTGGGATCCTCCATGGCTACCACTAGCAAGATACAAACTCTCCAGAATAATGCCCTGAGAGCAGCTCTAGGTATCCCCAGAAGAGAGCATATATCAGGACTCAGTCAACAGAACAATTGGCTCTCCACCAGAGATAAAATTCTCCTAAAAACGGCTTCACTCACCTACAAATCCCTTAACAATGCCGCCCCGATCTACCTGATCAACAGGTTCCAGAGACAAATTTCCGCGAGACCCCTCAGAACGGCTTACAAAGACTGCCTCTCTATCCCAAATTATAAACTTGCCACCATAGGAGGTAACAGCTTCCCGGTAAAAGCAGCCAAACTTTGGAACTCTTTGCCCCCTAACTTTAGAGCAGACATGCCCTACCTGAACTTCCGCTCTAAGGTCATCTCATGGCTGAAAATGAAGGACCTCCCAGACAACTAAATGCCAAGGTTACTCCCCATGTGATCCGCACTTGTATGCTTGCCACTCCTATTGTGTATATATTGTATATATTGATTGTTTTCTCTGCTGTTCTGTACATTCTCCCTACGCCAATTTGTACTTTTTACACCTTGTAACCAAGTTTCGCATATTCTTGTACATGCTGCGCCCTGATACCCCTGGGTATAACTGCGCATTATAAATAATAAACTAAACTAAACTAAACTTGGTTCGGTACACTGGTTGGGGCATAAACATGGAAGCAGGACAGCATTTTATTTTTTGTTACAATTAAACAACATGCACATACGCATCATACATGACACTCTCAAGCATCCTGCTTCCACTTGCACCTATCCAAACAGATGAAGGGTAGTGTGTTTGTGTTTAGCTCATTGAAATGTGCATCACTCTTATGAATTCAGCATTTGTTTTTCAATGCTTAGAAACATCCTTTGATTTTCAGAACTGTGCCCCCAAATAAAGGACATCCAAATGTAAGCAAGTATGTTGTGCTCAATCAGATTCCTTTCATGAATTTGTGCACAACTTTTGTGAGCACTTGGTTGCAATATACATGTCTTCTGTTTCCTTTACACAAGACTTGGCTCGTGGCTACATGAGTCCCTGCGTTCCGGGATCGGAGTATGCTCCCTGTGAGAATGCGAATGCAAGTTGAAATACAAAGGTTGCAGTGGAGGCGTCAAATGGTGGGGCCTTTTAGTCTATCCAACTCCCGTGTACATATAAAAAATAACCTTAAATAAAAGACAAGTACCTTAATATAATTACTCTCTCTTGTCACTTCATTGCTTACATTACATGTGGCGATGAGGATTAGCCCCTGGCCCCACCGCCTCTTTGAGTCCGGCCATCCCAGAACATCGCAGCGACTCGTAGTTCGGCTGTCCCAGAGCATTGTAGCGGCTCCTTGCAGTACCGCGGGACACTGATGCCGCTACGCTTCATACGTGCATCGAGTTTCTCCTTCCGGCAATCTGACAGGTACTCTCTCATTCCATTGTGATATATATGCGCTTCTGCGGCTGTGCTCACGGAGAGTCCCACTTGTCAACAGGACTTCTCTGACTCATTTTCTGTACATGCGCAATTGCCTGGCACGACGCCGTGGAGATACGCTCACCGTGTTCACAGCATCTTAAAGGCACAGCGTTGGGAATCCATACCTTACATGCCCCATTCAATGGAAACAATCTTTGCTCAAACTTTGATGGAAATAAAGTAATAATGCCACGTTACTGTTTATACCGCTGCCTTTCTACAACTATAACAGAGAATGTTCTTTTTTGATTTTTTTTGTGGACATATAATATCAAGCTGCTTTCAACTATATTTACAAGTCAATACACAGTCACAGTTCTTTTGTATGCAACACTGTGAGCACTGTCTGCAAGCGGAAGTATTTTTTTTTTATATATATATATATATATTACACAGCCACGATAGTGGCTGTGTAGTTATGGTTAAGTTGCTGTTTCCATAGGAAGAGCCCTTTTTGGGCGGCTTATAACTCCGCTCTCCCTGGACGCATCCTCACCAAACTTTGCAAAAAAAGTATATGGGCCACTCTGAATTTTTGCAAAGTTTGGTGCGGTTTGGTCCAAGGGGGGCAAAGTTATAGAGGGGGTCCCAAAACTTCTTATTTTTTTCCCATAGACTGAATGGGGAAAAAACTTTGCTCACGCCTACAGCCCAAACCGCTGGACAGATTTTCACCAAATCAGGACCAATAGCAGTGGCTTGGTCCCAAAAGCGTGCTTTTGCAAATTTGGTGAAAATCCATCCAGTACTTTTTAAAAAAATGACCAAAAAGTAGGTCACAAAAAATTAGTGATATCTATGTTCGGTCCGCGGATACACTTCCCTGTTTGCTCCGTGGACAGTGTCCTGATTGGCCAATCGGCTTGCGTCATGTCCGCGGACATGCAATGTGTTTGCTGATTGGACGGCGAAGAGCATGAAGTGCGTCAGATTTTTGGAAACGCCCGCCATCTTGGATTCACGGACGTCGGCGGACAGCGCGGTGAACTTGGTGAAAAAATACTATTTAGTAAAGTGTTTTGGTGTGTAGACTGTTTGGGGAGGGTGGGGGAGTAAGAGATGGGTTAAATGTTGTAATTATTTAGGTGGCAGGCACCCCTGTTGTGTTCGTTCTGACCGCGGACAATACGGGTGTCCTGAAATGTTCGTAAATAAACGAAATGGGGTGTCCTGAGGACACTAAGCCTGTTGTATGGTTCGTAGGCAAGTTGAAACTGTTCTAAGAACACATCAAGTGTCCTAGGATGTTAGTAAATAAACAAAATGGGGGGTGTTCTGAGGACGCTAGAACTGTCTGAATTGTTTACAAGCGTGCTGAAACTGTCCTAAGAACACAACCGGTGTCCTGAAATGTTGATAAATACACGAAATGGGTGTGTCCTGAGGATGCTATGACTGTCCGTATTGTTCGCAGGCAAGTTGAAACTGTTCTAAGAATACAGACGATGTCCTGAAATGTTTGTAAATAAATGAAATGGGGGTGTCCTGAGGACGCTGTCCGTATTGTCCGTAGGCAAGTTGAAATTGTTCTAAGAACATGTGTCCTGGGATGTTCGTAAATAAACAAAATGGGGGTGTCTTGAGGACGCTAAGCCTGTCCTTATGGTTCATAGGCAAGTTGAAACTGTTCTAAGAACACATCAAGTGTCCTGGGATTTTCGTAAATAAAGAAATTGGGGGTGTTCTGAGGACACTAAAACTGTCAGAATTGTTCGCAAACGCACTAAAACTGTCTAAGAACACACGCGGTGTCCTAAAATGTTCATAAATAAACAAAATGGGTGTGTCCTGAGGATGCTATGACTGTCCGTATTGTTTGCAGGCAAGTTGAAACTGTTCTAAGAATACAGACGATGTCCAGAAATGTTTGTAAATAAACAAAATGGGGGTTTCTTGAGAACGCGGTCCGTATTGTCCGTAGGCAAGTTGAAATTGTTCTAAGAACATGTGCCCTGGGATGTTCTTAAGTAAACAAAATGGGGGTGTCCTGAGGATTCTATACCTGTCCGTACTGTTTGTAGGCAAGTTGGAACTGTTCTAAGAACACATCAAGTGTCCTGGTATGTTCATAAATAAATGAAATAGGTGTGTCCTGAGGACGCTATGCCTGTCCGTACTGTTCGCAGGCAAGTTGAAACTGTTCTAAGAACACTCATCATGTTTGCGGACATTAAAAAAATGCCCATATGGCATAGTTAAAATGTTTGACTCTATGGGTGTGATATGCTGTGGTGGTTGTGGCCAGGGCATAGAGTCTTGGGAGCATGGCCGTATGGGCATAGAGTTTTGGGAGCATGGACGTATGGCCATGCACCCAAGACGCTATGTCCCGGCCACAAACACTGCAGCATATCACACCCATAGTGGCTTATCCAGTCTTGGGTGCATGGTCAAGACCAAATTTATAAACACTGAAGTTGTAAGTCACCATGGGTGTGGTTTGCTGTGATGGTTATACTTATTATAATATACTTACTGTTTGGTTTAGTAACTGGAGTACATGTATTCCTTGTTAATTTCTGTGATAAAAGAAAAGATCATGTTAGTATAGGTATTTTGTAACGACTTATAACATGGAATAATCAACATTTTTTTTAGTTTTGACCCTCATATTTAGTAGATTACTAACAAGTGTACTGTGCAATTTGCTCACTTTCTGTGTTTTTTGCTAAAATCATTGGGTCTCTCGGAAAAAAAAACCTTTTTCTGTTATGCTACAGTCTGTTTTTTTGTTTTCAGTGTTCACTTGTTGTTTCTGGGTAATGTTCTACATGTTGGCTTGTTGCAGATTTTTGGAACAGTTAGATATCTGTTGACATATTGTAACTATCTATTTTTTGTTATAATGAAGTGGTATTGATTTATCTCTTTGTATATTGTAAAATCTTGGGGCAGTTAGATACCAGTTGGCGTATTCTAACTGTCTATTTTTTGTTATAATGTATTGGTATTGATTTATCTGTTTAGTTATTGAAAATCTTGGCGCAGATAGATACCAGTTGGCATATTCTGTATTTTTTTTATTTTAATAATGAAGTGGTATTGATGTATCTGTTTGGTTATTTTAAAATCTTGGGGCAGTTAGATACCAGTTGGCGTATTCTAACTGTCTATTTTATGATATAATTTAGTGGTATTCATTTATATGTTTAGTTGTTGTAGAATCTTGGGGCAGTTTGATAGCTGTTGGCATATTTTAACAGTTTATAGTTTTTAAATAGAAGTTTTGTTAATGTTTAAGTACAGTTTAATTAATAAATGTTGGTTTTAAGAAGATTAAATAAACTTTTGTAAGATTTGCAGGTAATCTCTGCTTTAGAGTAATGGTACTATCATTACATTCGAACCATCCACATTTTTTTAAAATATTTGCAGTATAGTGACCTGCATTGGTTGTGGCTCCTGTTCGGTAGATTATACCTATTGTTGTGAAGGTTTTCTTACCAAGCGATACTTGACCATGTGTGAATACAGTCAGCTTGCATTTGTTTTTGGTACCATCTGCATTGTAATGTAGAAGCATTAGTATTACGTATTTACTATGTGTTTGTATTAGTAAGGTGGAGCGATTATCCGAATTGCAGGTAGTTCATAATCTACCATGGTTTGCATTTTGCACAAGTTGCTGAAATGGAACGGATTCACAATTAGGTATTGATACATACACGAAGCGCTCATTGGGGATTTGTTCTTGTGTCACATTGTTGCAGAGAGTGCATGTATGTTTCCACATGTATGAAATCTGGAAGATTTCATTTGTAGGTATGTTTTTGTTTTCCAGTACTTGTAGTAAGTACATTAGAAATTCTTGTGGATCTTCCTGTGAGTTTTTAGTGAATTTCACCATTCCAGCACAGTAGTCCAATTGTTGTCTTATTCCATAAAAAAACTATACATGTTGTCAGGATTGTTTGTTGTGTTTCTATGAAGTACTAACATTTGCAAACACAATTGTTATGTACTGTGTAAGTAAATGTTGTCAACAATTGGTGGCAATTGAAATAGAATATTCATTGCTACATTTGCGTAGCAACTTACACCAATTGAATTTGAAAGTTTAAATGGACCAGTTAGTTCTGTATCTGAGTGCTTCTTTTGAGTTTGTCTTCCTTTTTTGAAGAAGTACCTGGTTTACTTTTCCTAATAGTTTCTTTTTTGTTTGTGGTACTTGATGAAGTATTCGTTTTTTTTTTGTTACTCTCTTTGGAGGATTTACAGTTACATCCTGTTGCATTTCTGTTTGATTTAGTTTTCTTTTACAGCATTTTACTTTTTGTGGAACAGGATATGTTTTTAGGTGGGGGTGTTTAGTGAACGAAGTCTATTGTATTCTAAAATGCAAGGAATATCAGCGTTTACTTTACTTGCATCAAAGTTGATTAGAAATAGACTGTCAAGTGTACACAAGCGTGATAGTGCTACGTAGCTCATGCCTTCTTTAAAGACTGTGTTACCAATGTCTATCAATGCTTTGTCTAGGGTAAGACCTTGTGATTTATGAATGGTGACTGTGTATGCAAGAGTTAGAGAAAATTGTTCCCTGCGTACATACATGTCTTTGAGGAGAAGGAATCGAGCTGTTGAGCGTCCTATCCTTTTCACTTTTGAAAGTTTGTCAAAGAGAATATTGACAAAATGAATGTTGTTGTCACGTGGGTATGTTTGAAAGCCAACAACTGTACCCAGTGCTCCATTAACTAGTCCTTGATCCACGTCAAGGTTACGTTTAAGCATTACTCTGCAATTTAAGGATAATTTTAATATTTTTTCCAATCCAGCTGTGTTGGAGATTGAATTTTCTAATGTATTTAATCTTGTTGTGGCTTGTTCACACATGGGTAGTGTCATACCATGTATGTCTAGTTTGTCTGTGGCGCTAATTTCAATTATAGGTTGCATTTTTTTTTAACATTGTTTCATTGAATTTGAAACAGCTTGCAAGAGTTGGCATTAAGGCCATACAATTGACATTTGTGTGCGCTAATTGTTCCAAAACATCCGTAACACATGCATTATCGCCATAAAGTGCATGAATGTGCCGGGTTTTCAATATTGTTTGTGCTTCTTGAGATAGTATACCAACTCTAATACTTTTTAAGATGTTGGCATAAGTGAGATCTGCAGATTGCCGCATGTTTTCTGTTAATTCTCTATATTGGAAATGTTGCCAAAGGTTCACATTTCCTATGCTGCCAACAGCTTTACGGCAGAGTTTGTGTCCTAAGGTTTTAAAAATAGGCTCACCTTCACTGGTGTCAATTGAAGAAGATCTCTGAAAAAAATAATGTGTTTTCCTCCAAAGAGCTCTTCGTAGTTTGTTTTGAGTACTTCTAGTAATCTGAGGTGAATCAAAGCCAACATTAGGTTGGAAACCATGCTCATTTCATCTATTAGTAGCATTTTCATTTGTTTTAATACTCTGCGTAGTTCCGTTGCAGCTATGTAGAAAGTTTATAATAGTCTAATTTGTTTTGGTGTTCCACTGGCAGGAGTAGTAATCGGTGTAAAGTGACACCACCTATGTTGTAGGCAGCTGTGGGGGCAGTGACAACAGCTGAAAGTTTGTTGTTTGTCAATTGTTGAAGGAATTTACTGATGATTTTGATTAAGAATGTTTTACCAGAACCAGCTTCACCACTGACGTACAGTAGTATAGGTTTGTAATTTTGATAGGTGCATTCTTTGTTTTCATGTTGTACACCATGTGCAATTTCTTTTGTTACTTCTTGAAAAATGCTATGTTGCTCATTGTTTAGTTTTGATTGTAGTATAGTTAAGTCTTCTTTATTTTCATACTGACACATGGTGTTTTCTACTTCTGTCATAGCTAATTCTGCCTCATTTGTTATTAGTGGCTCTCCCAGTGGTTCTTGGCTTCCTGTTACAGAAGGCTGACCACTGTCAGGAGTGTCCTTATCTAGTTGGGCCTGGAGTTCTTCTTTGTGTTGTTGTTCATTGTGCAACATTGTTTTGTACTGTGTAAAGTTTACATTGGTTATAGTGCTTTCATTTGCTTTGAAAGCGTCTTCGTAGGAGTCATAGTTATCTACTATTTCTTCTTCTTTTCTCCATGGTTTAAAGAGTTGTAGCAGGCACATGTAATATAGTTCTTAATGTTGAGGAGTCTTTAATGACAATTTGATATGATTAATTTAATTTGGTTTGGTGAGTTTTACTAAGCTGCCTTCAGAATTTGATACTCTGTATCTACCTTTTTTTTCATTGGGTTTTATATTATTTTTGTATGTGAAGTTTTGAGCTATGTGTTATAGACACATGGTTTCTAAAGTGGTACTTCTGTTTGGGTAGTATGTGTCCAGCAAATTGTTTTTTAAAATGTCTTGGCTGTTGGGATCATGTTTGGCTATTGTTTCTATATCGTCCTATGATTTCAGCACTGTTTTTCTAGATTTAGCAGGACCAAAACTTAGCCATACAATCTGGTCGATTCATGGAAATAATGTGCGCTGAAATTTTCGGCGCAAGCGTGCGAAAGCGTGCGAATCACAGTGCCAGTGCGAAAATCGCAGCGAAACCCGTGCACAGCGATTCATGGAAGTCTGTGCATGAGGAAATTCCAGGATGTGTGCCAAAATACTGCATGGCGCACGCTGGTGCACACGTCTTCAAACTGCAGGCGCTAAGCGCACAGCGAAAGCGCACATAGCGCGGTGCACACAACAAAAGTAGGTGTAACACGGGGCGTGACATGCGGAATGGGGAACAACGCGTGAAAATGTGGGCGTCACGGGGAAGTACAGAAGGCAAGTGCGCGGAACGCCCACACGCTCGCCTACAACACGTATTCATGGAATGGAATAGGGCAAACCAGTGCACGGGCAAAGACGCGCACAGGCCTAAACACGTCCGCCACACGAAGGCAGGCGGTAGCGTCCTTGCGCATGAAAGAAATGTGCGCTAAAAAATGTGCGCTAACAAAAAGCACGTATATACAGCCATGATGAATGTCCCATACTGTGGCCCTCTAGGACAAATGACGTGCAAAGGGGTACGCGGCAAACACTGACACCCGTTTTGTGAAAAATAGCGTGTGCATGTATTTTGGGGGTGCGTGGGAAGTCCTACACGCAATTGGTCCTGGGGGAGCGGGTACGTGTATTTGAGGGGTTCGCGTGAAGTTTCACACGCGATTGGCCTTGGGCGAGCGGGGTATGTGTAAATCTGGGGTGCGCTGGAAGTTTCACACGCGATTGGCCTTGGTACGTGTATTTCAGGGGTTTGCGGGAAGTTTCACACGCGATTCTGCTGTCAGAGCGGGGAACGTGTATTTTGGGGGAGCGCGGGGAGTCCTACATGTGAATTGGCAGTGTGGGTCCCCCCAGGTGTCCCCTCTACCCCCTCCACGACCCCTGCAGGCAGCCCACACCACAGGGGACTTCCCTGCACCCCTGGTCATGTCCCGTAGGCAGCCATTCCACCATGGGCATGCCCCCCAGCCAAGGCACATGTCACCTTGCAATATGATCAACAACTCATGTCCTCCTGCACCCCCACCCCCCAGTAGTCAGGGGCACCTGCCAGCAGGCCCCCACTCATGTACCCCAGCACCCCCACCCCCCAGCAGTCAGGTGCACCTGCCAGCAGGCCCCCACTCATGTCCCCTTGCACCCCCACCCCCCAGCAGTCAAGGGCACCTGCCAGCAGGCCCCCACTCATGTCCCACTCATGTCCCCCTGCACCCCCAGCCCCCAGCAGTCAGGGGCTGTTAGGCGGAAACCTGTGCAGTTCCCTCTGGGACCACTGCAAAAGATTTAGGACTACAGGTGTTTGGCAGTAAACCCACTTTGTCGCAGTCTGTACCACACAGATTCACTTGGTAGCTGTGGCTGAGCAGTCAGACTTCTCTAAAGAAAAGTTAGGCAGCATGTGGAGTGTTAGGCGGAAACCTGTGCAGTTCCCTCTGTGACCACTGCAAAAGATTTAGGACTACAGGTGTTTAGCAGTAAACCCACTTGGTCGCAGTCTGTACCACACAGATTCACTTGGTAGCTGTGGCTGAGCAGTCAGACTTCCCTCAAGAAGAGTTAGGCAGTATGTGGAGAATACAAAATAGGGCAATTTACACAGTAGAACAAGCAAACACGGAACAGAGCTTCGGTGTAAAGATATATAGTTATTTATTTATAAAAACACATCTATGGAAAACACACTGGCACTAATACGGCAAACAACTTCAATCACAATTACTACAAGTAAATCAATCCCTCTAACAATAGTTCGACAAGTCTAGGTTCCACGGCACCACTTATTTGCAGACAGAGGTGAATGCTTTAACCTAGGTGGCACTCTAATATTAGTTAGGAAGGGAGAGAAAAGGCAGGGTATGAAATCAACTTGGTACCAACACTTTTGCGAACAAATGCAAGGCAAGTATGGCAGGGTCTACTGTAGATCGCAAAGATCAGAGGCCAGACCCACTCGGAGAGAGGCAAGGCGATATGTCCCAAAAAGTATCACAGTGGAAATGCACTTTGAGTCTTTGTCGCAAATTGTTATAGAAAGATTGGACCAGTTCAGAACAGAAAGTTAAGAAGGCTTGGAGGCGACCCAATGGAGAGGCGAGGATTAAGACACCTCACGTAAACCGACACAAGGGAAGCCGGTTGGACACAGTACCTTGTATGTGGAGAGACAGCTCCGGCGGGGGCAGTTGTTCCTGGAGTGGATGCAAGTCGGGGCTTTGCCAAGAGAGGAGATGCTCTCGTCGTCGAAGGAAAGTTGAAGATCGTTGCACCACCAGGGAAGAGACCAGCCGCAGAGTGCTCTGGCACAGGGCACCACCTTTTGGTCACGGTACGGGTTAGTGGCTATCCGGTTGCCGGGGTGCTCAGCACGGGCAATTCGACCACTACGCCCTGGAAGTGAAGAAAAAGCAAAGGGGTCTGGTTGTTCCCACCAGTCAGGGGAAGAAGACTCTCCAGCCGGGAGATCTCCTCTGTCGTTGGGAAGTGGTGAGTCGGTTCAGCAGGGCTCCACCGGAGGTGTCGTCGTTGCAGGTCGGCTCAGCTTTACCCTCTTCGGATTCTTAGGTCCTGTGGCGACTTCTGAAGCTCCAGTCCCAAAAGCCCTGCTTTTATGCAGAAAACCCCCATTCATTCAGCCTAGCTGTCAATCAAAACATGCTAAGTGGTGAGCGGGGTGGCTCACCACTTGGGCCAATCACACCAGAGTGCGACTTGAGTTGGCAAGGCAACTCAGTCCAGGGTGCCTAAACCCCCTCCCACAATCCCTGTGGTACCCAGACATAATGGTACCACTTTGGAGGGCCCCGGTGCAGAAGCCCGCCAAAAGTGGAACAAAGGGCTCAACCTTTGGTTTAGGAGTCACAGAGACGAACACAGACGCCATTTTAAAAACCAAGTTCTGGCAGAAAATACCAACCGATAGATTTATTTAAGATAAATAAACCGGTGGTATGTTAGAGATTAACGAGAAAGTGTATTAACCTCCAACAATGGGAAGAATCCCATAGGGTTATATTCGGGGTCAAATATAACGAGTAGTTTCCACTGCCACCAGCCAAAACTCGACGAGGGGGGACGGGACAGTGCCCCCTCGAATAACAGACCCAAGAGTAATTGAATTATCCCTACTAGTACGTCAACAATAGGATGTTTTGTACTAGTTCTGTTAGTAAATTTAGGTCTAGTAAAGCCAATGGTGACTTTACATGCCCTGGGAGACAGTAGTCAGTCCCAGGGTATGGAGTCTATGGTGGGGATCCTGTAGGACGCCCCAGTTTTACGGCATGGAGGGTGCGGTGTAACACACATAGTAAAACATATGAGACCCTATGGAGTAAAAGACCCCATAGCCCATAGAACACATTGACATTCAAAGGAATTAACCACATTCATGTCCAAGAGTGGGAGAAAAAGAGTCTTACTCTTGGCAGGATGGAAAAAACAAACTCCAGAAATCCAGCAAAGCTGCTGGGGGACTCACTAGGTTAGGAAATTCAGCCTAAACAGAGAATTCTCCCTAACATGGAGTATACAAGATAGGGCAGTTTACACAGTAGAACAAGCAGACACAGAACAGAGCTTGGGTGCAAAGATATATAATTATTTATTTTAAAAACACATCTATGAAAAACACACTGGCACTAATATGGCAAACAACTTCAATTACAATTACTATAAGTAGATCAATCCCCTAACAATATTTCGACAAGTCTAGGTTCAACGGCACCACTTATTTGCAGACAAAGGTGAATGCTTTAACCTAGATGGCACTCTTATATTCGTTAGAACGGGAGAGAAAAAGAAATGTATGAAACCAACTCGGTACCAACACTTTTACGAAGCAAATGCAAGGCAAGTAAGGCAGGGTCTACTGTAGATCAAAAAGTTCCGAGGCCAGGCCCACTCAGAGAGAGGCAAGGCGATATGTCCCAAAAAGTATCACAGTGGAAATGCACTTCGAGTCTTTGTAGCAAATTGTCACAGAAAGGTTGGACCAGTTTAGAACAAAAAGTTAAGAAGGTCTGGAGGCGACCCAGTGGAAAGGTAAGGATTAAGACACCTCACGCTAACCGTCACAAGGGAAGCCAGGCGGACACAGTACCTTGTAAGTGAAGAGACAGCTCTGGCGGTGGCAGTTGTTCCTGGTGGTGGATGCAAGTCGGGGCTTTGCCAAGAGATGAGATGGTCTCGTCATCGAAGGAAAGTTGAAGATCATTGCACCACCAGGGAAGAGACCAGCCGCGGAGTACTCCGTCACAAGGCACTACCTTTTGGTCAGGGTACGAGATAGTGGCTATCCGGTTGCCGGGGTGCTCATCACGGGCAATTCGACCACTACGCCCTGGAAGCGAAGAAAAAGCAAAGGGACTGGTTGTTCCCACCAGTCAGGGGAAGAAGACTCTCCAGCAGGGAGATCTCCCCTGTCGTTGGGAAGTAGTGAGTCGGTTCAGCAGGGCTCCACCGGAGGTGTCGTCGTTGCAGGTCAGCTCAGTTTTACCCTCGTCGGATTCTTAGGTCCTGTGGCGACTTCTGAAGATCCAGTCCCAAAAGCCCTGCTTTTATGCAGAAAACCCCCATTCATTCAGCCTAGCTGTCAATCAAAACACGCTAAGTGGTGTGCGGGGCGGCTCACCACTTGGGCCGATCACACCAGAGTGCTACTTGAGTTGGCAAGGCAACTCCGTCCAGGGTGCCTAAACCCCCTCCCACACCCCCTGTGGTACCCAGACAGAATGGCACCACTTTGGAGGGCTTCTGTGCAGAAGCCCGCCAAAAGTGGAACAAAGGGCTCAACCTTTGGGTCGGAGTTACAGAGGTGAACACATACGCCATTTTAAAAACCGAGTTCTGGCAGAGAATACCAATCGGTGGATTTATTTAAGATAAATAAACCGGCAGTATTTTAGAGACCAATGTGAAAAAGTATTAGCCTCCAACAATAGGAACAATCCCATAGGAATATATTCGGGGTCGAATATAAAAAGTAGTTTCCACTGTCACCAGCCAAAACTCGACGAGAGGGGACGGGACAGTGCCCCCTCGAACAACAGACCAGGGGTAATCGACTTACCCCTACTAGTACGTCCACAATAGGATGGTTTGTACGGGTTCTGTTAGTAAATTTAGGTCTAGTAAAGCCAAAGGTGACTTTACATGCACTGGGAGACAGTAGTCAGTCCCAGGGTATGGAGTCTATGTTGGGGATCCTCTAGGACACTCCAGTGTTACGGCACGGAGGGTACGGTGTAACACACATAGCAAAACACATGAGGCCCTATGGAGTAAAATACCCCATATCCCATAGAACACATTGACATTCAAAGGAATTAACCACATTCATGTCCAAGAGTGGGAGGAAAAGAGTCTCACTCTTGGCAGGATGACAAAAAAACAAACTCCAGGAACCCAGCAAAGCTGCTGGGGGACTCACTAGGTTAGGAAATTCAGCCTGAACAGAGAATTCTCCCTAACACTCGCCCCCACCCCAGACTAAGAGACAGGAGGATTTAATCCACTCCTGGATGAATCTCATACCTCTAGTCGATGACATACATCCTAGAGAGACCATCCGCATTTTGGTGGTGACACCCTGACCTGTGCTCAATGGTGAAATCAAACCCTTGCAGGCAGATTGACCATCTCAGTAGTTTTGGGTTTTCCACTTTCATTTGCATTAACCATCTTAAGGGTTGGTGGTCAGTCTGAATGACAAAAGTAGAACCATACAAGTATGGCCTAAATTTCTTCAGCGCCCACACGATAGCAAAGCATCCTCTTTCGATTGTTGCCCACCTTGTTTCAGGATCCTTCAGCTTGCAGCTGATGAAGCAAACGGGGTGCTCCCTACCTTTCCCATCCAGTTGACTGAGTACTGCACCTATTCCTACATTTGAAGCATCTGTCTGCACAATGAAAGATTGGTATTAATCAGGAGCTCTGAGTACTGGGGCTTGGCAAAGAGCCTTTTTCAGGTTTTCAAAAGCCTGATTGCACTCCTCGTTCCATCTAACCTTTTTAGGGAATTTTGGAGAGGAGATGACATTCAGAGGAGAAGCTATGGTCCCATAGTTCTCAATGAAATTCCTGTAATACCCAGTGAGACCTAAGAAGGCTCTCACCTGGGTCTGAGTAGTAGGTCTTGTCCAATTTTGCACAGCTTCAATCTTACTGAGCAAAGGCCTTATTTCTCCACCTCTTACCTCATGTCCAAGATAGACTACCTTGCTCTGTCCAATTTGGCATTTACTTGCCTTTATGGTCAGATTGGCTCGTCCAAGAACCTGCAAAACATCTCTTAGGTGGGTTACATGTTCTTCCCAGGAATTGCTGAACACTGCTATGTCATCCATGTATGCCATGCAGAAGTCCTCCATCCCATTCAGATCCTGGTTTACCATCCGTTGAAATGTAGAAGGTGCTTTTTTCAATCCGAAAGGCATTACCTTCAACTGGTATAAGCCAACTGGGGTAGAAAATGCAGTTTTCTCCTTGGCATGGTCTGTCAGGGCTATTTGCCAATAGCCTGACGTCAAGTCAAATGTGCTGAGGAACTTGGCTGAACCAAGTCTATCCACCAACTCATCTGTTCTTGGCAAAGGGTGGGCATCAGTCTTGGTGACTGCATTAAGAGCTCTATAATCCACGCAGAATCTAAGTTCTTTAGATCCTGCCTTTGGTACTAACACAACCGGGCTAGACTATGGACTAGTAGAGGGTTCTATCACCCCGAGATCAAGCATCTTGCTGACCTCACCTTTGATGTGGGTTTGTACATTTTCTGACATTCGGTATCCTCTGATTTTGACTGGCAGATAGTCACCAGTGAGTATGTCATGCTGGCCCCAAGGGGCCAAGCCTGGTGAAAGTGAGATCAGAGAGGCAAACTGATTCAACATAGATTTGCACTCTTCTTGTTGCTTAGGTGTCAGATTTGAAGAGCGATTTACTCCTTCAATTTTTTCGTCTAAAGGTAAGCCTCTGAGGAGATCAGGAAGAGCTTCACTCTCTTCTTCTTCCTCTGATGATGGTAGAAGCAACACTCCTACATCAGGTCTCGAGAC
The DNA here is from genome assembly GCF_040938575.1 of Ambystoma mexicanum. Taxonomy (NCBI): domain Eukaryota; kingdom Metazoa; phylum Chordata; class Amphibia; order Caudata; family Ambystomatidae; genus Ambystoma; species Ambystoma mexicanum. The sequence goes on along the minus strand of NC_090925.1, from coordinate 971,103,214 downwards.
ATACGGTTTGAGTCTGTTGGTGTGGAAGACTGTCGGAGCCTCCTTGGGATTGCCCAAGTCCACCAGATAGTTGACCTCTCTGAGTTTACCCACAACTCTGAAGGGTCCCATCCATTTGTCTTGCAAGGCCCTCTGCCTTGTTGGGATCATAACGAGAACTAGCTGGTCTTGAGTGAACTCAACCATGTTAGCCTTTTGATCATGCCAGTGCTTGACCAAAGCGTGTCCAGCTTTCAAGTTATCGCTTGCTTCTGCCATCATGTGCGACATTCTCCTCCGGAGACCTATCACGTAGTCAGTCACTCTGACTGGCTTGGGGGAAGGAGTACTCTCCAACCCCTCCTTAATCAGGGCCAATGGACCTCTGACGGGATGACCATAGAGAAGCTCAAAGGGAGAATAACCTACTCCCTCCTGAGGGACTTCTCTATAAGCAAAGAGAAGGCATGGCAGTAGAAGGTCCCACTTCCGTTTAAGGGGTTCCTCTAAAGCACCTATCATGCGCTTCATGGTTCGGTTGAACCTTTCTACCAACCCATTGGTTTGTGGGTGGTAAACTGTTGAGAACTTGCAAGTAACTCCACAGGTTTTCCACATGGCTTTCATGTAGTGGGACATAAAGTTTGACCCCCTGTCAGAGATTACTTCCTTAGGAAACCCAACCCTGGTAAAAATACCAAGGAGGGCCTTAGCCACAGCCGGAGCCATCACAGTCCTCATAGGAATTGCCTCAGGATACCTAGTAGCATGGTCTACTACAACAAGTATAACCCTGTTGCCTGAGGAGGCTGGAGGATCAAGGGGACCAACAATGTCAATCCCTACTCTCTCAAATGGGACTCCCACAAATGGGAGAGGCACTAAAGGTGCCACATTCTTGGAGCCAACCTTACCAGAGGTCTGGCAGGTGTGGCAGCTCCTGCAGTGTTTTTCTACTTCGGCCCCCATCTTCGGCCAATAAAAGTAGAGAGAGAGACTTTCCTTAGTCTTCTTGAAACTCAAGTGACCAGCCAAAGGAATCTCGTGGGCTAACTGCAAGAACTGTTGTCTGTTCTCTTTGGGTACTACAAGTCGTTTGTAGTCTCCAGGTGCAGACTCGGTCGGTTCACTGTAGAAGAGGCCATCTTCCCAGTGCAACCTACATTTCCCAGGCTCTTGCCCTTCAGCCTGAGCTTCTGCCTGGTGGCGAAGACCTTCCAGAGTTGAACATTCTCTCTGTCCCTTACTGAAGTCTGGCCTGTTGGGTCCACCTTCTGCCAGTAAAGACTGCAGCTCAGGATGGTCAACAGGATCCATATCTCCAATGAGTTCCTGGCCTTCCATTATCTCTTCCTCAGAGTCTAATTCTACCACACAGGGTTGTACCACCCTCTCAGCCTCAGCTGGAGGGGGAGTTACGGGTGTAACTTTGGACAACCGCGGGGAAGTCCTTGTTGGCTGCACTGAAATGCTGGCTGCTGGTTTCAGTATAGAAGTCTTAGGTTTCCCTTTCGCTTCTGATTTCTTTGAGACAGCAGCTGATAATTCCAGTGGAGCAGGAGTTATATCTTTCTTCATCATCTCCTGGGGAGTACCTCTCATGGTTCTCTCCCTTGCAGGTCTGGTTAGCTCCTGTAACCGTTTACTAGGAGGTATGGCGGTATGAGACACAACTCCGAGAGTTTTTAAATCGTTACCAAACAGAACTCGTCCTGGTACCTCACTCTGTAAGTTGCCAGGTATCTTCACAGTCATGTTGTTACACTGGATGAGAACTGGTAATTGGGGAAGCATCTGCACAGGCCCTCCAGCTAACTTGGTGAGGCGTTTGGGTGCCTTAGCAACATCCTCAGCCTGAAAGAAAGATTTATCCCCCACAGTTATGCTGGCCCCAGTGTCCCTAATGGCAGGAGTCTGCTGACCATTCACCTGGACACTGTCCTTATAATATTCTTTAGTATTATCTGGGATGGAATTATAGACATCTAAATTCTGTTGTTCCCACAAACCCAGAGACACTAAAGAAACGGTGGCTGAGACTCCAATGGGTTCATCAGCCAGCAGTAGAAAGTTTCCACTTGCCATTTGGACTTCCTCCTCTGGAGCGAAGGCTAAGGAGACAAGCTGGACCCCGGAAGGTTTACCCTTGCATCTGGGATCTCCTTTCACATGGTCAGTAGAGCCACAAACAAAGCGTTTACCGAATGCTTTCTGGAATGGTGGCTTGTTCTTGCCTCCCTCTGGTTTGGCACCAGAAGGTACACTATTCTGCTGTGGTTTTCCTTGTGGCTTACCCTTATGGTTTTGTTTAGGGCCCTCTTTGGAATTTGAGTTATTAGAATTCTCTTTTGAATCTTTTTTAGGCTGTTTTCCCTCATCTTTTTTCTGAGTTGCCCCAGAATCCTTATAAGTATCCCTGTTGGCAACCCACAAGTCAGCAGCCTTAGCTAGTGTCCTGGAATCCAATTCCTTCGAATTAGCCAAGTGCTGTCTGAGCTCAGGAGAACAGGCATCATAAATAGACTCCAACATAAAAAGATTCTTCATACCCTCATAAGTGTTCACCTTGTAACCCTTAATCCATCCCTCTAAGTTTTTCAACCCTTCACTCACCCAGGTAGCCCAAGGGGTACCATCATGCTTTTTGAGGGTTCTAAACCTCTTAAAATACTGGGAAGGGGTCTTCCCGAATCTAGCTATCAAAGCTAGTTTCACACTTTCGTAATCCTTCTTATCCACCTCCCCCAACTCCATTACCACATCAGTCGCAACAGGGGGAAGCCTAGAGAACAACCAGGGAAGTAACTCATTCCCTGTGATGTCCTGGAGCCCATGATTATATTCAAATATTTTCAACCAATCCAACACATCCAATCTAGGTTCATACATATCCACTAATTCCTTAGGCATCCGGGGTCTTTTGGGACTGGAACTTCTAGAGGAACCAGAGGAGAGAGAAACACTTTCCACAGACAACTTTTTCATTTCCAACGCATGATTAAGTTCTATTTCTCTGAGTCTTAACTCAGCTTGCTTCTGCTCAGCTTGGGCATTCATTCGTCTGAACCCTAGCTCTTGGTTTCTTTCAAATTGGGCTAAAAAACGTTTGTACTCTAATTCGAGCTTCATTTTTTCAAGTTCAAAATAAGCAGGGTTACATGTGGGACCTGGTATGGGCCCCGTAGGTACAGTAGGTAAGGTAGACAGAGGCTCAGAGTGGCTAACTTCATTAGGTTCACTTTCCTCTTCTGACTCATTATCAAGACTTTGATTCAGATCAATACCATCACTGTTTTCTACATTTGCTGGAGAAGTTGGTTCCTCTGAACCAGTACCCAGACTTTGGTTTTCCAGCAATCTCGCTATCAGTTCTACTTTCTTGCCTCTTACAGAAAGATTCTTTTGTCTACAGAGAGCTCTCAAACTCTCAGTATTTTCACCTGACAAGGACTCTTGACTGTAAACTTCCATAGTAGACATGTTTTTGAAAGTTGTTTTTTTTAATTTTTTTTAGTGCTAAGCTTTGTGCTTAGTTATCCTAAAGTGTTGAAAAGCACTCTAAACTGTATACTCAATACAAATCCCACCGCTGTACACCAGTGTTAGGCGGAAACCTGTGCAGTTCCCTCTGGGAACACTGCAAAAGATTTAGGACTACAGGTGTTTGGCAGAAAACCCACTTGGTAGCAGTCTGTACCACACAGATTCACTTGGTAGCTGTGGCTGAGCAGTCAGACTTCTCTCAAGAAAAGTTAGGCAGTATGTGGAGTATACAAGATAGGGCAGTATACACAGTAGAACAAGCAGACACGGAACAGAGCTTGGGTGTAATGATATATAATTATTATTTATTTTAAAAACACATCTATGAAAAACACACTGGCACTAATACGGCAAACAACTTCAATTACAATTACTATAAGTAGATCAATCCCCTAACAATATTTCGACAAGTCTAGGTTCAACGGCACCACTTATTTGCAGACAGAGGTGAATGCTTTAACCTAGATGGCACTCTAATATTCGTTAGAAAGGGAGAGAAAAGGCAGGGTATGAAACCAACTCGGTACCAACACTTTTAAGAAGCAAATGCAAGGCAAGTAAGGCAGGGTCTACTGTGGATCACAAAGTTCAGAGGCCAGGCCCACTCGGAGAGAGGCAAGGCGATATGTCCCAAAAAGTATTACAGTGGAAATGCACTTCGAGTCTTTGTAGCAAATTGTCACAGAAAGGTTGGACCAGTTTAGAACAAAAAGTTAAGAAGGTCTGGAGGCGACCCAATGGAAAGGTAAGGATTTAAGACACCTCACGCTAACCGTCACAAGGGAAGCCAGGCGGACACGGTACCTTGTGTGTGGAGACACAGCGCCGGCGGGGGCAGTTGTTCCTGGTGGTGGATGCAAGTCGGGGCTTTGCCAAGAGATGAGATGATCTCATCGTCGAAGGAAAGTTGAAGATCGTTGCACCACCAGGGAAGAGACCAGCCGCGGAGTGCTCCGTCACAAGGCTCCAACTTTTGGTCGTGGTATGCGCTAGTGGCTATCCGGTTGCCGGGGTGCTCAGCACGGGCAATTCGACCACTACGCCCTGGAAGCGAAGAAAAAGCAAAGGGACTGGTTGTTCCCACCAGTCAGGGGAAGAAGACTCTCCAGCCGGGAGATCTCCTCTGTAGTTGGGAAGTGTTGAGTCAGTTCAGCAGGGCTCCACCGGAGGTGTCGTCGTTGCAGGTCGGCTCAGCTTTACCCTCGTCGGATTCTTAGGTCCTGTGGCGACTTCTGAAGATCCAGTCCCAAAAGCCCTGCTTTTATGCTGCAAACCCCCATTCATTCAGCCTAGCTGTCAATCAAAACACGCTAAGTGGTGAGCGGGGTGGCTCACCACTTGGGCCAATCACACCAGAGTGCGACTTGAGTTGGCAAGGCAACTCAGTCCAGGGTGCCTAATCCCCCTCCCACACCCCCTGTGGTACCCAGACAGAATGGCACCACTTTGGAGGGCTTCTGTGTAGAAGACAGCCAAAAGTGGAACAAAGGGCTCAACCTTTGGTTCAGAGTTACAGAGGTGAACACAGACGCCATTTTAAAAACCGAGTTCTGGCAGAAAATACCGACCGGCAGATGTATTTAAGACAAATAAACCGGCGGTATGTTAGAGACTAACGGGAAAAAGTATTAGCCTCCAACAATGGGAAGAATCCCATAGAATTATATTTGGGGTCGAATATAACAAGTAGTTTCCACTGCCACCAGCCAAAACTCGACGAGGGGGGATGGGACAGTGCCCCCTCGAATAACAGACCCAGGGGTAATCGAATTACCCCTACTAGTACGTCCACAATAGGATGGTTTGTACTAGTTCTGTTAGTAAATTTAGGTCTAGTAAAGACAATGCCGACTTTACATGCACTGGGAGACAGTAGTTAGTCCCAGGGTATGGAGTCTATGGTGGGGATCCTCTAGGACGCCCCAGTGTTACGGCACAGAGGGTGCGTGTAACACACATAGCAAAACACATGAGACCCTATGGAGTAAAAGACCCCATAGCCCATAGAACACATTGACATTCAAAGGAATTAACCACATTCATGTTCTGTTATACGCTCCCCCAGTAGTGTGCAGGATCATAGTGGCAGCATGTGTCCTGCACAACGTTGCAACACGCCGGGGCCTGCCAGTGGACATAGTGGTGCCCCCACAGCCCCAAACACATGCACGCCCACTGCACATGGCAGGGGAAAGGGCACGGGGTGAGGCAGCCCTAACACAGCTGGTGGCTAATTACTTCACTTAGAATCACACCCCTGTGGAGTGCACAAAGCCCTGCCACATACCAGCTGACAATCAATGATGATGACATGAGGGACAGTCAACTGTCACAACCATATCATCCTGAGATTGGTCACCTGGAAGTGTCACAATGTGTGCATCCCTACCTACAGAAACACCACCAATGCTGTGTCATCAAAAGACACATATGCTGCTAAATGCATGACCCCCTTGCAAAATACAACATGAGAACAGTGCCATGTCACCCAACCCCTCCCCAGCACCACCACCCAACACACCATGGCATGTCATGCTATGTGAGAGCAAACAAAGCAATCCCAAAAACCTGACACAAGTGTCACAAAGTACAGTGTCCCTAATGGAAACTGGCCACACACAATATGCTCCTAGTAATGTTGAACTAACAACACACTTGACCAAATACTTACCAACTAAACAATGCATCTAGACAAGTTCAAACATTTCTAAAACATGACAGTACTAAGTTAAAGTAGTCGTAGTCATACAACCTGAATATGCCACCACATTGCCCCCTTCAAACTGTAGTCTTGCAGCCTTCAAAACTGGTCTATGCACTGCATACAACATGAACTCCATCTCCAAAGTAGACGGCCTTGTGAAGACATGAGGAATGAACCTGCAAATTCAGAGGGAGACATGGAAGCAAAATCATACATTAATACACCATGCAGTGTACAATACAACAACAATATACACAAGGAATGTCTACACAGTATTGACTACAGACTGCCCACACAGCTCATGGGAGCCCAACGTCACTGTGTACATCACTGTCACTTGGTCACACCCTTTGCAAGCTCATGGAAACGGGAAGCAGGAGGGGTGTGTGTCTCACGAACCCAAGCATCTAACCCAAACTCAGGACAAGCCTGCATGTGACCATCCGGAATACAGTGGATGCCCACGGGAGTCACACAAGGCAACACACTGTCAATTTTTTTTACAAAAATCAATCAAAAATCAAAAATCAAAAACTGAAAAATGGCCATGTGGGGGCTGTAGGGGGGAGGCCACCCAGGAGGTCCGAGGACAGGGTGCGCACCAACAGCCACCTGTGTGGATGTTGGGAAAAAAAACACCTCCAGGGGCTCATGGCCTGCACAGCTATGCCAATGTGGGAGAACTGCTGCCGTCGTTCTCATGACCCTCTGCTGCTGCATCAGGAGGTGGTAGTGCTATGGGAGGCAGCCCATGCAAAGCCCTGGTATGCTCCTCCATGGCAGCAAGCATGCGGGTGTGGAAGGTCTCGTTCTGGAGGATTATAGTGCGGAGATCCCCATGCAACACCTGACGTGATGCCTGGATCTCCTCCCGAGTTGCCCGCATCTCAGCTGAGTACTTGTGAGGTGCTCCAGCCGCTGTTCTGCCCTAAAATTAGCGGAAGTCTCAAGCTCAAGAAGAGTCTGCCTGAGGTTATGGAGTTCTTCACTCAGGGCTTCCCTGTGGGCCTGGGACTCTATTGAGATGGATTGGCGCAGAGTCTCCAGTGCCGCCCGTCGGTCCCTGTTGGACGCCAACATGTCTTCCCTGTGTGCCTGGCAAATGGAGTCTGTTGCCTGCTGTAGTTGCTCCATCTGCCTTTCAGGGGGGATAATGGAAGTGGCCACCCTCTCCATTGCCTGAGCCATCATTTCAACTGATGCTGCCTGTTGGGTTGCCATAGCGTACATGGAGTTCTCCCATACGCTATTGCCTGGTGACGTACGGCCACCGCGTCGACGAGCACCATACCTGTTTAGGGCAAGGCGATGTGCACCTTGCTGTGCTGGCACCGCCTGAGGCCGCAGGACTGCATTCCCCCTCTGATCTGCTGGCCCAGGAACACGATCAGATGCTGTGGAGTGTGACCCTGCATCCGTAACCGCCAAAGGCGCCTCTACCAACACTGACATCCCCATAGAGGGATCTACCCCTGGTGCAGGTGGGTTGGACAGAACAGAATCCCTGCCAGAAAAACTTACCTGTGACGGCACATAGGTCTCATCATCCGAATCAGCACCTGAATAGAGGTCTGGGGAGGTGCACCCAGAGACACCCCTGGAAAGTATGGTCTGCAGGAGGATTGGGTTCTCACCCACCACCACACCACGTCCCCCGCTGGTGCCTGGTCGTGCCTGGGATTCCTCCTGGGTCTGCACCATCTCCTCAACCTCAACAGCATCAAGTGCATCATCCCCTACAAAAACATGAAAGAGAAAAAATGGAAACAGGCATTAGCACCATAGCACACAAATAGGCCTGTCAAGCTACAGAACCAGTACATGATTCACACATGTCCCACATGACTATAACCCTCCCATGCCTGCACTGTCACTGAGTAGTAAGGGGAGGCAAAAGGCAGACACTGATGACACCAATATTGGAGAGCAACACATTTGCTGCATGCTGGGTAGCACTGCCATCACACATTGGCCTGTGAGTTGCATGTCCAATACACATACATGACACATGGCAGCACGCAGATGGCATTTAGCATAGCCATGGTACATTTGACAAGTACAGCCATATGTCAGTGATTGAGTACTGTCACCCATCCATGTGAGATGGACATGATGACATGTAAAATGCAGCATACTGTGACTAGGTACACATGTGCCACTCACTGCAACACATGCAAGTTACAAGAATACAGTAATAGTTGTCTGATCTATTTTTCATCACATTGACATCACAGGAAACATCTGTCATTTTCCACATGCAAACAGGTACTCATCTAAACATTTGTGCTGGCCAATACTCCATCAGCCTGAATGGTCTCATTGTGTACATAACCAGGTAAAGCATTGCCCCAGTGTGGCCAGTAAACAATTACCGAAGCATATCACATATGTCACAATATGGTTGATAAATGTCTAGCAAAAAAGGGGAGAGTGGAAAATATTATCCTGAAGGCACACTTACAAATTCTGACCAATGTAGTTGCAAGATGGCAGTACAAGGTCAACTGCACAATTGTGGACCTAATAGGATACTGTGGGCAGAAGGGATGCAGTCATAGCCAAATACAAGGCACGTGATCCCATGCGAGGAAGGAAATGGGTGACCCATAACACTCTTGAGTACACACCCTCACCTGGCACTCAATCAGAACCCATCACCCAAAATACATACACATGCACTACAAACACACGCATGGTCACTCACCGGACAATTCTTCATAATCAGGTAGTTCTCCCACACCTCGGATCTGTTCCTCTGTGACGAAGGTCCCAGCAACAGACTCATGTTCAGTTAGTTTGCTGTCCTCTTGTGGAGACCCACCGCCAGTCACTAGAGTAGCAGCATGATTTGAGGCCAGCTTCTTCTTTGCTCTGCGTTTCAAGTCGTTTTACCGCTTGTAGCAATCACCAGCTGAGCGCCTCACAAATCCAAGGGCACTTATGGGGTCTGCGATGATCTGCCAGTGGGCCTGACATTGACCAGGTGTGGTCTTGCACTCTGCAGTCAACAGCATTTCGTGGCTATGTGCAGACACATAGCCCACAAGTGCATCAAGTTCCGAATCATTGAAGCAAGGCTTCCTTGAGATACTGGAGTGTGTAGCCGTGCCTGGGGTCTCAGCCTGTTGTGCCACAGCACCCTTCTTCCTCTTTTTAGAAGGTGGAGCGGAGCCAGAGTGGCTAACGCTGCTCTGGTCAGTAGGGGCAGAAACACCGGTGGACTGGGTAGTTGGAGTGTGCGAATGCACAATGACCATAGGACTTGGTGCAGGCATTGTCTGAAGTGTGATGTTGGCAGGGGGAACATCAGTATGATGGACCAGGACCGACACTGTCCTGGCTGGGAGAGTCAGTGCTGGGGTGGATGGAGATGCAGCTGCCCCTGCAACCTCCCCACCCTGCCTACTTGGAGCAGCAGATGACATAGCTGCCCCAGATCCACGTGGCTTGGTGCCAACAACTTGCACCGCCACACGTTGCTTAGACTTGCTGACCTGGAAGTCAGCCAGGGAGTCATCCTGTGCCAGGTCAGGTGCCACAATGGCCTGGTCCAACAAGTGCTGAGCTGGGATGGTCTCAGCCACGTTTCTCTCAACCATGGGGGGGGGGCATGGGTGTCCCTGATTGGTCCTCCACACATGGGGGTATAGGGGCACCCTGCAAATCCCGGCCACGTCCCCTACCGCATCCACCACATCCACCTCTGGAAGGGCGGCCACCTTTGCCCCCCTTACCGCTTGTTCGCCTCCCAACCATGGCACTGATGTTGTTGTGCGTATGGGAGGAGCAGTAAACTATTGTCCTGGGCAATTGGGGGTCAAAGGGGTAGGGTACTAGATGGAATTCGTACCCTAGTACTCTAACAAGGCTGTCTGTGATCCCTGGGGAAGATGACGGGTCACACAACGCACAGGCAGCCCAAAAACAAAAATAAACGTGCACGCAACCCCTCGTAGACCACGTGCGTGGAAAAATGAACCTGCACTACGCTGTGGCACCCAGAAACACAAAAATAAGCGTACGCGTAATACACACAGCCTACAATGACCTCTGAAGGGGAGTGCGACACACAGGGCAAGCACAGTTGCTAAGTACGTGCGGAACTCACCGTCTGCCTGGAATAAGAACGTGAAAAATACGCGTGTGTGCGCGTTGGCAACACCCCCGCCAAAATAAGAATTGTACGCTGTCTGAGGAGACAGGACAAAAGGAGAAGTGAACACTGTTTGAGGAAACAGGCCCAAAAAAAGTAGAAAAATTAAAGCTGTCAGAGGTAACAGGGAGTACGAACTTGAAACGCTGTGAAGTAATCGCATGTGAACTGACAAGAAGTACAGAATTCACCCACTCGCTCTCCACGAAAAGCACGTACAAGAAAATGGCGTTCTACACATACCTTTTAAACCGGCCCACACGTACACGTCACTTACGCGTGTACGTGTCCTTTCTTGCAATTACACGCGCTGGCACTCGGACGTGCAGCTTTTCCACGTGTGCTCTGTCATCACGTGCTATGAGGGAAACACCCACGCGTGTCACGTCACAGACACGCTTACGCGCTAAGGGCCTTTGGTCCAATGAAATTGCATACGTGCGCTGACGCGCTTACGCGCTAAGGGCCTTTCCTCGAATTATACGCCTACGTGCAAGATTTTCACGTGCCAGATCACTCCGTATCAAGCTGGCCACGCGTTCACACACGGAAGACCACGCTCCTGCCCAGAAGGCCAAATTACTGCCCCCCAGAGCCCCGAGCACGCTCCCACCTGCCATCTGCTGCTGCCTGATTGCCTGCTGCCCATGTGCCCTGCCATTTGCTGCCTGCATGTCAGCCAGGGGTGCTGTTGCTGTGACCACCCCTGCTGGAACCGAAGACTCCCGACTGCTATTCCATCGCTCCACAGCCAAGCCCCAGGACCCAGTTTCTCACCTACTCCTGCCTCTGGGGTTGCCATGTCGGGCACTACACCATCTGGCACCACTGGCAACCCCCAGCCAGAGAGGCAGAGGGCCACCAGCTTCACTGCCACTGAAGTTGGTGTCCTGGTGGAGCAAGTCCTGGGGCAGTATGATGCCGTCTTCGGAAGTTTGCGCGCCGACAAGGAAGGACGGACTCGGATCTGGACGGACATCGTGACTGCCATCAATGCCTAGGGGGTGGCAGTCCACGACTTCCAACATGTCAAGAAGCGCTGGGAGGTCTTCAGGTCAAGGACCCTAAACAAGGCCCGGCGCCTCTTGAAGGCAGCGGATGCTAAGGGGCGCCGGGGCCACCTGTCGGAACATCAGATGAGGGTCCTGGAACGCATATGCCCAGCTGTCCACGTCCAGGTCCTTGAGAGGCAGACCCGTCTGGAGTCGAGCGGTAAGTGTACATGCATACTGATTGGAAGCTGTGCGTGTGGTGGTGTACTAGTAGTGTGCAGGTTGTACATGTGGTTTTGTAGGGCCATGTATGGATGTGTATGTACAGGGCTGTGAGGCTGACACATGCAAGTGTTTTCATGTGTGTGACACATGGATGGTGTATGTGTGGGTAAGCATGCAGGTCAAATGCAGATGTGTGAGCACACATGTTTGGATTACTGTATATGTAATTTGGCATGGTTGTGGTGTCACACATGGATGTTGATTCCAGCTGCATGTATCTGCACCGTGTACATGTGTGTGTATTTGACAAGGGTGCAACAGTGATGCAACATGGATGCATGTGAGACTGATATGTAGAAGACTGATTGCCAGATGTGACATGGATGCCAATTTCATCACTGCGACAGTTGGCGGAGGTGTACACATGCATGTAAGTGTGGTGGCGTGTATGCATGTCTAGTGCACTCCCTGTGTTTCATGTGATGTCTGGCTCACCTTTGGCTGCTCATGCTGTTGTAAGTGTATGGATGGTTCTGGCTGTTGTGATATGGCTGTGGAATAGCTCATGTGTGTGAGTTGCAATTACATGTGTGTTGGGGATTGTGATGCCATGTCTGAAGTTTGACAATGCCACTCATGTACAACTGTCTTGTGTGTATGAGTCCATTGTACAGTGCCCTGATGCCTGTCTCCTATCTCTCCCTGTCTGCAGCGTCAACTGATGAAGAGGGCGGAGAAGGTGCTGTGGAGCACAGCGGCAGGGATCGCACTGCCAGCCGGAGACGCAATGCCCGGCTCCCCTCCCAGGTTGTCATCTCATCGGGGAGTGAGGAGTCCGGTGCCGCGTCCCAGGTTACAGCTGCCGAGGGGAGGTCCAAGAGGCGGAGGTTGGAGTTGGACTCCTTGGCAGCCGAAGGGGCAGCTGAGACCCCACAGGGCCCGATGGAGGAAGATGTCACAGAGTCATCCAGGTTGGTGGGGGGTTTGGTGGAGGAGGAGGCCGTGCAAGGGACAGAGACGGGGTCTGGAGGTGGGGATTCCTCTGGTGCTAGTGGTGCAGTGAAGGGGCAGGGACAGGAGGCAGCACAGGCCGCCGCACAGGTGCCTGTGTGTAATGCTGTCCCCGATCCTGTGACTGCATCATCTTGCACTAGCAGGGATACCTACGTCCAGACCCGTTCTCAGGGAGGGGATCGGCTTACACCAACTGGCCTTCCTCTCCCTGCGGATGTGGCTATCCGACTCCGGGTTGAGCCTGTCCTGGGTGGGGTGGCGTTGTGTCAACATGCCATGCGAGCTGACCTGCAGTCTTTTCATGAGGAGACTGCACGTCTTCTCGCATGGCTCGTTGACCACGTTGACCCACTGGGACAGCTCACCAGGGCCAGATACCTCCGTTTTCTGGACCTTGTTCTGACCCCCTCCTCAACTGAACCCCCTATGCGCCAGTCATCCTCCGTGCCATCTTCCTACCCATGTGTCACCTGGGTGCCCTGTGGAGCTGCTTCTGACTCTGTGGCCAGGCTGGTGGAGGACACATCCGTGCCACAGTCGGGAGTCGGACGTCCAGCAGGGGTGGCCACCTCAACAACTGCACCCCAGCTGGAGGAGGATGTGCAGGTAGCAGGAGCCAGGGCATAGGCAGCGGCACAGCAGCAGCAGCAACAAGGTGGGAGCCATGATGGCTCGGGGCCTTCATCATCGGAGGGGCAGGCATCGGCCGGAGGACCCTGGACGGGAAGTGTCTTCCATGTGGCAGCGAACGGGCCAGCAGATAGATGCGGCGCGGCAGCAGGCGGAAGAGGCACGGCTCACGCTGGTCAAGGCGGAGAACTCCATGCGTAGGGCCCTGAGATGGGCCAAGTGCCTCAAGGCCATTCGCAGGGACCTGGAGATCCAGATGTCATCGTCCCTGCGAACCCTCGGGGCCATGGAAGAGGACTGCCTCCGGGACATCAAGCAGGAGTTCGATGATGCCCTGGCCCAGGACATCAACAAGTGAGCCGTTGGACTTGCCCGCTGCCCTTGTAAATAGTTAGTTATTTAGTATTAGGTTTCCTTTTGTTTTTTCTTTATTTTGGACCGCTTGGACAATGCACCACATTTTTGTATATAGATTTTTTTATTAGGTAGTAGTTTTTGGTAAGTTTCATTTCTTAAGTTGGGCTCATGGACCCTGGATTCTTCAATTGTAGTAGTTCTACATTGGATTCATCTTTTTTAATATTTTCTTTGTGTTCACCATGGAGCAATGGTTTTTATTTTCCCTTGGATTTGATTTTTTGAACTGTGACTTTGGACAACATTTCTTTTTGGATTTCTTTTGCTTATGTTTTCTTGATTTTCATAATTTATCGGACATGGACCATTTCTTTTGTTATTCCCATTGTTGTGTGTTTAATTTGATTTACGTTCATGTTACATTTAATACATATTTTTTTATACTTCCATTTGTGGTATCATCTTATTGGTTTCATGCATGTCATGATATGGGTTTTGACATTCACTTGCACCCATTGTGTGTGTGTGACGGACATGTGTTCATTTACATACTTGGCAATGGGGTTGTATCATGTAATTGGCATTTCTATGTGGGTGGATGCAATACTTGGGTGGGTCTTTGGCATGTTGAGGCTGGCCATAAGGACCAGGGATCTAGATTGTGATGACATGTTGGCTGGGGGACATGTGTCGGGGCCTGCTGGCAGGTGCCCCGCACTGCTGGGGGGTGTGGGTGCAAGGGGACATGAGCGGGGGCCTGCTGGCAGGTGCCCCGCACTGCTGGGGGGTGGGTGTGCAAGGGGACATGATTGGGGGCCTGCTGGCAGGTGCCCAACACTGCTGGGGTGTGGGGGTGCAAGGGGACATGAGTGGGGGCCTGCTGGCAGGTGCCCAACACTGCTGGGGGGTGGGGGTGCAAGGGGACATGAGTGGGGGCCTGCTGGCAGGTGCCCCGCACTGCTGGGGGGTGGGTGTGCAAGGGGACATGAGTGGGGGCCTGCTGGCAGGTGCCCCGCCCTGCTGCGGGGTGGGGGTACAAGGGGACATGAGTGGGGGCCTGCTGGCAGGTGCCCTGCACTGCTTGGGGGGTGGGGGTGCTGGGGGACATGTGTGGGGGCCTGCTGGCAGGTGCCCTGCACTGCTGGGGAGTGGGGGTGCAAGGGGGCAATGTGTTGGTGATCACTAGTGCAAGGTGACATGTGGCTTGGCTGGGGGGCATTCCCATGGTGGATGGGCTACCTGCTGGACATGACCAGGGGTGCAGGGTAGTCCACTGTGGTGTGGTCTGCCTGCATTGGCCATGGAGGGTGTAGAGGGAACACCTGGGAGGACCCACACTGCCAATTCACGTATAGGACTCCCCTGCACCCCCGAAATACACGTACCCCACTCGCACAGGGCCTATCGTGTGTGAAACTTCACGCGCACCCCAGTAATACACGTACCCTGCTGAAATCGCATGTGGAACTTCCCGCGCACACCAGAAATACACGTACCCTGCTGAAATTGCGTGTTAAACTTCCCCGCACCCCAGAAATACACGTACCCTGCTGAAATCGGTGTGGAACTTCCCACACACCCCAGTAATACACGTACCCTGCTGAAATCGCGTGTGAAACTTCACGCGCACCCCAGTAACACACGTACCCTTCTGAAATCGCATGTGGAACTTCCCATGCACACCAGAAATACACGTACCCTGCTGAAATCGCGTGTTAAACTTCCCCGCACCCCAGAAATACACGTACCCTGCTGAAATCACGTGTGGAACTTCCTGCGCACCCCAGTAATACACGTACCCTGCTGAAATCGCGTGTTAAACTTCCCCGCACCCCAAAAATACACGTACCCTGCTGAAATCCCGTGTGGACCTTCCCGCACACCCCAGTAACACACGTACCCTGCTGAAATCGCATGTTAAACTTCCCCGCACCCCAGAAATACACGTATCCTGCTGAAATCGCGTGTGGAACTTTCCGCGCACCCCAGTAATACACGTTCCCTGCAGTAATCGCGTGTTAAACTTCCCCGCACCCCAGAAATACACGTACCCTGCTGAAATCGTGTGTGGAACTTCCCGCGCACCCCAGTAATACACGTACCCTGCTGTAATCGCGTGTTAAACTTCCCCGCACCCCAGAAATACACGTACCCTGCTGAAATCGCTTATGGCACTTCCCGCGCACCCCAGTAATACACGTTCCCCGCTCGGCGTTTGCTGTTTGGCAGCCCTGTATACTGATCCAGGGTTGGCACAGTCGTTTGCGCTGAATTGGGAATTTTGATGGCTTTTCCTTGCGCGAGGGCGTTCTTAGGGGCGTAACTGGCACTGCTACAGGGTCGCTGCGCCACTCTGCACCACGGCTGGTTTTGGAGGCTAAAATCCATGAATACGCAGCTGGCGCAGACATTCGCACACGCACACTATGCGCCAGCCGCGTGCGCCACTTTTGTGCGAAATTCTATGAATTACCCTGTATATTTTAAGATTTTCCATACAAAGCAGTACCAGTTAAACAATATGCTGCTTCATAGGAGCCACATTCTCTATGGGAGAGCATTTTTATGCCCAAGCTGTATAATTTCTGAGACAGTGTTTTGTCTGATGACAGGTCATTCCAGAGATCTTGGAGCTCTGTTTTTCTGCTTTGGTTAAGTATGCTGTAACATATTGTGCAACTGCAGAGGAATTGTCTGAAATGTACTGCACATCTATGTTTGCATTCCATAAGTGGGCAATGATTGCATTGTAATCATTGATATATTTTCCTTCTTCTGTTCTTTTTATGTAATATGTATTTTTAGGTGATTTAACTTTAACACTATGTCTAACTGAAGACATGAAGTTGTTTACTTGACCTTTTTTTTTGTAACTGGTCTAGGGAAACCAAAGTAGCATTTGGTGTAGTATTTCCCTTTGTTTTTTTATTTGTGACAACAATATTTGCCACATTTGTGTCTTTGAAATTGTAAAATGTGTGCATGAAGATCACTATTTGTTGCTTCCGATGGAATTTCACAAGTGACATATTTTTCGATAAACTGTAACACAGTGGCATCATTGTCTTGACCAAATTTAGGAGCATCTTTAATCCATAAAAGCATGTGGATATGTGGTGCTCCTCTGGCTTGGTATTCTTTTCTCCAAAAGAAGTGTTGCACTTCACTGAGGGTAGGAACAGTTTCATTACAAATAAAGTGTAGCATAGCAATGAAGCGATGGTGAAAATATCTTGATACATTAACAGGATCTAGAGAACAACGTTCTCCAGGTGTTAGTATATCTATGTTTGTTTTGTTTTTGTTTGATATGCATAGGAAATCATGTAAATCTTCCCATGCATACTCTGCACAACTTAATGTAACAAACCAAGTGGGTGGGCCAAGGTTTCTTATCATACAACGTACATCTCCATGACGTCGGAACGAGTACTCTTTAGTACCACACATGTTTGCTAATAGATTTGCAATACTTGATTGTAAAACCTCATCTTTTTGTTGCACTTTTTGTAATAATCGTGTAGCTGACATATTTCGAAAGTGGGTTCCTGATTTTAATATGTGTGCAACTCCGTAACATAGAGTTGCTAGATCACTTTCAAAGAGTAGGTGGAATATGTATCCACATTTTGGCTAAATCTGGGATCTTCAGAATACATCCGTAATGAGCGGTATTCTGATCCTGTTATTTGAATAGGTCTATCATCGTATCTTCCTCCTTTGCCAGTAGGAAAGAGTAGAGGAAAAGCATGTGCTTCTATACATTTTTCCCATATGCTGATTGGTGATCCTTTTATTTGTCACATTTGGTACGTTTCTAGTGCATCTTCTACGGTGTCATTAGAGTGCAATAGATGAATTGTATAATGGTCTAAAGTATTGTATACTGTAGCAGGGTCTAGAAGCTCAAATTGACCAGCTTCTGGTGACTCTTGAATTATTTCAGTGGTTTCCTTCAAGTTTTCTTCAGTATTAATTTCTTTGTAGTATTCATTATTGTCTTTTAGATATTACAAGGCTTGTCTAACTTTATGTAAATCTACCAGTTGTTGCCAATTTCTTTTGTCTTTTGTAGGTACACCATTTACTAAGATAATTAAAGATTGCTCCATTGGACGCTGCACTCCCAGAGTGTGCACATTTT
Source organism: Ambystoma mexicanum (assembly GCF_040938575.1). Classification (NCBI taxonomy): domain Eukaryota; kingdom Metazoa; phylum Chordata; class Amphibia; order Caudata; family Ambystomatidae; genus Ambystoma; species Ambystoma mexicanum. Next base: position 971,085,473 of record NC_090925.1, on the reverse strand, counting down.
GTTTTAGATCTAATGGTAAACACACTACTTTTCCACGAATGCCTTCCACCAATTCAGAGGGAGGTCATTTTGCTGTTTTTGGTTGAAGGCGTATCATTGCTTGAAAGGGGTGCACTGTTTGAATTATGATGCTCTCATATACATTGAGTTGTTGTAGGGATTTCGGCAGTGGAAATAATTCCAAATTATTTGTGATAGCACGTGAAGGAGTTTGATTGTTGTCAAGTTTTGTAGTGCAGTAACTGCAAAGTATTAAGGGGTCAGTTATTTCGTATTTGTTTTCTGCCATAAGGTAGAGAGCTAATTCAAACCATTTAGAATCTTCATTGTCTTCTATTTTGTATGTTAGGTCTACAGTGTTTGTGTTACTTTTATAAAAAGTTCTGCGGCAACATACACACACATGGTTTGTTACTTCAGCAGATGTACTTTTAAATTTCAGTATTTCTTTTTTATATGTGTGTAGTAGAAGGTTGCCATGCATTGAATTGCTGCTTATTTGTTTTAAAGCTATTTCATTCTGTAAGTGGCTTTCACTTCCAAAATATTTTTTTCTGGATATAGTCGATTTCTTCAAGTAGGTCTTTTGCTGTACCATGTTATAGAATGTTATTTAAATTGGCTAGTGCTAAAGCAGGACCTTTAGCATAGTACAGTTTATAGACTAGATTTCTTATAGTTGAATGATGTGTTCATATCATTTTGATATGATGGAAGGTGGTTTTGCAAGTAGGTCCTGAAATGAAGGCCAATGAATGTCCTTTTAGTCCTGTGTACTTCCGCACTGGACAGGTATCCATATTTTGCAGTAGTTTAATTTTGATTTTGTCTTTGCCTTTCACATACTGATTGAGGAATTGGCGTAAAGACTTGAAAGATTTTTTGGGAATGTTACACATTGATGTGCATGGCCATTTGTATACTAGACGTTCTGATTCAGTTGATTGGAGAGGTAATTCTAAGTTTTCTGGGGATATTTTTGTAAGCAGTATTTATTGTTCCATTATGGTATTATTAACCTTTTCATAACCTTGTCCACTGCTATGTATAGCAATTGTATTTATTTGCTTTTGTTTGTATGCTTCTTCATTAAAATATGGTTCTGTGCTTGTAGTGTGACTCCACTCACCTCCACAGATATTTAAGAAGTTATTTTTGTTGACATTTCGTTTATTGAGAAGTCTTTTTTGTAATTTAGTAATTAGTTTTGTTAGTGGTTTCATTTTGTTTAACACTCAAATTAATAACTTTCTTTTGAGAAGAATTGCACTGTCTATCAAAGCTTCTAAGATTAATTTCCTATGGTAGGTTTTAAGAGTTGTCCATGATTTCTCTCCTGTTTTTATAACATTTTGAAGGACTCTGTGGTGGGACATTTTTGCTAAAATACTTTTTTTGGTATGCTTACTTGGCACTATATCAAGATTTATAGGAGCAGTTTTATCAGTAGTGGTAACTGAATTCTTGTTAATTGTTTTCTGTTTCGTTTTACATTTTGATCGACGAGGCAAAGTTTCTGTACTTGAAGCTTGATTTGTTTCGCTAAATGACTGTATTAGCTGTTTTGTTTGAACTTTTTTTTACAAATTCTGCTAGAGATGGATGCTTATTTTGGACAGTTTTATTTTCATTTGCTCTACTTCTGCGTTGCTTTCTACGGACTTGATTTTTGGTAGGCATTCTTTATGGTCTGTTCAAAAAAAATAAAGAAGGTATGGGTTGGGGTGTTCTGCAATGTATGTGTGCTGTGTGCATGAGTGTCTGAGTATGATGATAAAGATGTATGTGATGGTGTGTGATTGTGCATTGGGCAACTACAACTAGTTGGGATGGGTATTCATGAATTTATGTGCTACTAAACTGGGGTTCAGATGACAGTAGAAAGTAAGCTAGTGGTGAGGAGAAGCACAAATAGTAAATCTAATGGTATAGAATTAAAACAGTTGTTTGTACTATAATATCAAAATTCTAGGGGCTGAGTTGTGTCATTTGTGCGCCGAAAAAAGGGAATGTGTGCGCCATTCTGCCTGTAAATCTCTGTTTCACAAATGGGGATTTGTTGACAGAATGGTGCACAATCTCTGTTTTTAGGCGCAGAAACAGCATGAATTAACCTTACAGTATGTTTGAGTAATAGTACAAATAATATGCTGGTATTTAACTTACTTTTTTTGTGGAATGAGCAGGTTTCTTCTTAGTTGTTGTTTGTACTTCAAATTCTGCTGCAGCTTTTCAGGAGAGTGGTCTTCACTGCAATTGTAAAGGAAACAAATTAGTAATTTTGTTTGTATGTAGCACTGATGTTAATTTAGACATTGATTTTTATGTTTTTGTACAAGTGTTGTTTTTGATATTTGAACATAGTGTTTGCATGCAATTTTGTTTAACTATGTGAACTTTTTATATTTTACTTTAAATATGTTAGTTCAACATGCTTTGCAAATGTGTGTGTAAAAATACATTAAATAGCAAATAGGTTTGGAAGTGACAGCTGATTATAGCAGATGGGAAAAATGACAGTAAATTCATTTTATGTGTTATAGAAGCTAAACGTCAGTTAATCTGTTTATATGAATGCATAAGAATTGTAAATTTACTCTACAGAAAATATGCATACCTGTAGTTTGTGTTCATGCATATGGATATGCATGCAGCTGCAAGTAGAAATCTTGGAGACTTGTACAATATTTCTTGTAGAAGGTGCTTTCCAATGATATGACACTGAGTGATTAACAGTACATTTGAAGTGCTGATCTATGATGATGGAGTTAGATGTAGAGGTCTTGGATGTGATTGGTGGATGGTCGTGTGTCTGCTTAGCTATATCCAATGAGGGAATGGCACAGATAGTGAAATGGAAATGGTAGGACTGTCCATGTTACGATATGTCCGTGGACATGGCGGTAGTCCACGGACATCGTGTGTTACATCTGGGTATTTTGGGGTGGGTAGGCATTCAAATGAGAATGAGCAGAGCAAGGGATTGGTCAGTAAAATTTAGTGGGTGTGTTGTGCCAGGAGAGAGTTTGTCAGATACTCTTTTTCCTGAGAGAAGAACAGATAGCTATGGCTGTGTGTTTCAGAAAACAGATTGTTTGGATTTTGGGAGACTCGTGGATACATTGGTTGAAGGTGCATGCAGAAAGCTGTGGAGTAGCTGTAGATCTTGGATTCCCACATGTGGAAGTGCACTAGCATGGAGTACGTGGAATGAAGTGGTTGGATTTGCTACCTCTCTGTGCTACTTTGGAGACAGAGCATCATCCAGACATAATTGTAATTCATTGTGGCGGGAACAGTTTAGGACATGTGTCTGGAATGTCTTTGCAATTTGCAATGCAAGAAGGACTTGGGAAGGTTATGGACATGTTTCCAATTCTCAAGTAATTTTTTCTCGGATTGCGCAGAGAGAAATGTGGCTGCGTTCTTCTTCATTTGGTCCACAAATGGAGAACGCAAGGCACAATGTCAATAAGGCTGTTTGTGCTTTTCTAAGAGATGTTGGCATGTCCTCTTTTCACAATGAAAATATTATGTTTCGTAGCACATACATTTTTCGCATAGATGGAGTCCATCTTACTTATGCTGGCAATCAGATTTTTCTGAGAAATGTACAAAATGCATTGCGACCTTTTTTGCAATTACAGCATCCATTTTGTAGTAGGTGTTGAGCATTTCAAGTGTGTCAAGCACAAACAAACACCACCAAAAGGCTCTTTTCAGAGCCACCACTTCCTCCCAGAGAAAACTGCAATGGTTATGATAGGGCAGCACCCCAAAATTTCAGACTTCTATAAAATACACAAGGCCCTGCTTCATTTATTTTCACTTCTATTTTTAAACTGTGAAAGGTGGCTCTGAAAAGAGCCTTTTTTATTTTTGTTTTTTTTATATTTTTTTTGTTTTTTTTTACACATGACACACTATAGGAGGAGGGAAAAGGAGGGTAAGGGGGGACACCAACCACAGGGATAAGAAAGGGTGGGTGGAGAGAGGAAGATGTAGAGTGGGCCTTACTTAGGTAGTGAGCAGGTCTTCTCATGCTCTGAGACCAGAGTCTCAAAAGCACTTTGAAGTCTCTCCCTCTGCAGAGTACTGCATCACAGTACATACACACAACTGTTACCCTCGAAAGGTAAGGGTCATCAGCATTGCGAATGGCCTGTGAAGCAGTTGGAGGAATACGCTGTCCCACAGGAGTGTTTTTTGTGACAGGATCGGAAACATAGGATGTAGTAGAGGAAGTCAACCTACTATGCTCCTCGGCCCGCACGTGGAACGAATTTAGGTGTTGCTTCATAGTAGTCATACCAAAGCTGTACAAACCTGGCCTATCTTGACTCAGTACCATTTTGTACTGGTTGCAGGTGACTTGGTTCGCACGTGCCTTAGGTAAATGGTAAATACCCGCCACACCCAAGACTCACGGTGAGTGCTGGTAGTAGGGACTTCCACTACCTCATTCTCGTCATCTTCTTCATCCTCCTCTGCATCCTCACTCCTGTTCCCCTCTTCAGGATCTTAGGGAGGTGGTGGTGGTGGAGGGAGTGGGGGTGGTGCTGAGGCAGATGTAGCACCAGGTGGCAGTAGTGCAGCCATGGATGCCATCAGATTTCAGAAATAAATCTGGAAAATTGCCAGCAGAAATGCACTGTGTTCTGTAAGATAGCCAGAAACACAATGAGGATGAGCTCAGGGGTGTGGCCTTTTATAGGGGTGCTTATGCGCGGTTCGAGGACATGCGTGCTGTCCGCGGACAGATCGAACACCAAAAAAAGGTTCAAAAAGTCCCAAAAATTATGTAGAAAGTCAGGATTACTGTCTGGGACTTGTGCTATGGTGATTTATTATTGAAAAATATTTTGGATTGCCTGAAAAGGTAGTTTTAAATTGTTTGGGGACACGAACAGTGTCCGCAGTCAGAACACACGCTCAGCGTGGGCGCGGTCACGTGATAGCTTCGCGAACATGTCCACGAAGGGAAGCCGTGTCCGCAGGACACCAAATACACGGGAACTGTTTTGCGCATGCGCGTTGGTGTTTCACGGACACTGTTCGGGTCCTGAAACTAATTAAAAGTGCGACACAAGCGAAACGAACAGTTACGAACAGGTGTTTGTTTGTAGAACAGTTTCAATCCGCTTGAGTACAATACGGACAGGCATAGCGTCCTCAGGACACCTCCATTTTGTTTATTTACGAACATGTCAGGACACTGCGTGTGTTCTTAGAACAGTTTCAAATCACCTGCGAACAATACGGACAGCGTCCTCAGGACACCCCCATTTTGATTATTTATGAACATTTCTGGATATTGCCTGTGTTCTTAGAACAGTTTCAACTCGCCTGCGAACAATACAGAGAGCGTCCTCAGGACACCCCCATTTTGTTTATTTACGAACATTTCAGGACAACGCGTGTGTTCTTAGAATAGTTTCAAATCGCTTGCGAACAATACGGACAGCGTCCTCAGGACACCCCCATTGTGATTATTTACGAACATTTCGGGATATTGTCTGTGTTCTTAGAACAGTTTCAACCCGCCTGTGAATAATACGGACAGCGTCTTGAGGACACCCCCATTTTGATTATTTACGAACATTTCAGGATATTGCCTGTGTTCTTAGAACAGTTTCAACTCGCCCGCGAACGATAAGGACAGACATAGTGTCCTGAGGACACCCCCATTTTGTTTATTTCCAAACATCCCGGAACACTTGATGTGTTCTTAGAACAGTTTCAACCTGCCGACGAACAGCACAGACAGCTCTAGCGTCCTCAGGACACCCCATTTTGTTTATTTACAAACCTTTCAGGACACCGCGTGTGTTAGTTTGATTACGGACATCTCGGACACCGAATGTGTTCTTAGAACAGTTTGGACTTGTTTGCGAACATTACAGACAGGCATAATGTTCTTAGAACATGTCCATTTTGGTTATATGCGGACATCCCGGACATCTCGTGTTTCAACTTACTAGTGAACAGTACGGACAGGTATAGTGTTCTTAGGACACCTCCATTTTCGTTTCTTCACGGACATTCCGGACACCCGCGCTGTCTGCGGACACCTCAACTGCTTTAAAAAAAAAAAAAGAAATTAATTAGGACACAAACACAGGAGAATTGGGGGTTTTAAGAGGATTCATATTAGGTGGAGAAGGGATGGAAGTCTTCTCAAAACGTTTTTGTTCATGGAGAGGGTTTGGGGATAATTGACTGGGATATGGTGAGGGGGACAGGTACATGTGGGACAATGGTATCTAGTTTTTAGTTTCAAGTGATCCTCCCAAAAGTTTTTTAAATTGTTGAAATTTTCCATGAGTAGGTCCATTTTTTCTTCCATGTCCTGGAGAGTCTTATCCAATATTTCTTTTTGTTTACTGTTTTCAATGTTTGTATGGTCTGTACAAAAATAAATGTATATGTTAAATGTATATAAAATAATATTTATTAATTGGTTTATATAGAAAAGTGTCTACCATTAGGTTCACTATCTTCAGACATTTCCTCATGTGGGAAATGCTCCTCTAGACACTCCAGAGTACTAGACATTTCTGTGAGAAAAAAAAAAGAATATTACTTTCTCTGTATATAATACAGAAATTTTAGAAATATATGAGTAAAATGAAGTACACTTACTAGCTTCTGGTAAGGTGTGTTCTTATTGGTCTGTAGATCTGCTGTTGCTCTTAGTTGTGGAGTTTCTGTGAGGTAATCATGTTGGAAGCCTATCTTTCTTCTTTTGGTATATTCCATTTGAGAACATATTGTATTTAAATGAATGGTTGATGTGTTATATATATGGGTTACACTTCTTACTTATTACTACATTTACAGGGTAATTCATAGAAATTTGCACAAAAGTGGCGCACGCGACTGGCGCACAGCGTGCCCATGCGAATGTCTGCGCCAGCCGCGTGCGCTAAAATCGATTTCCGCGCACAGCGTATCCATGGATTTTCGCATCCAAAACCAGCCGTGGTGCAGCGTGGCGCAGCGACCCTGCAGCAGCGCCAGTTACGCCCCCAAGAACGCCCTCGCGCAAGGAAAATCCTTCAAAATCCCCAAATAATCGCAAAGGGCTGCGCTAACCCTGGACCAGTTCACAGGGCTGGCAAACAGCAAACGCCAAGCGGGGAACGTGTATTTCAATGGTTCGCGGGAAGTTCCACACGCGATTGTCCTGTGTACGTGTGCATCACAGGTGCACGGGATGTATCACACGCAAAATCATCAGGGTACGTGTATTTCAGGGGTGCGCGGGAAGTATCACATGCGATTCCAGCAGGGTACGTGTATTTCAGGGGTGCGCAGGAAGTATCACACGCGATTCCAGCAGGGTACGTGTATTACAGGGGTGCGCATGAAGTTCCACACGCGATTTCAGCATGGTACGTGTATTTCAGGGGTGCGCGGGAAGTATCACACGCGATTCCAGCAGGGTACGTGTATTACAGGGGTGCGCGGGAAGTTCCACACGCGATTTCAGCAGGGTACGTGTATTTCAGTGGTGCGCGGGAATTTCCACACGCGATTGGCCCCGTGCGAGCAGGGTATGTGTATTTCAGGGGTGCGCGGGAAGTTCCACACGCGATTGGCCCCGTGCCAGCAGGGTACGTGTATTCCAGGGGTGCGCGGGAAGTTCCACACACGATTTCAGCAGGGTACGTGTATTTCAGGGGTGCGCGGGAAGTTCCACACGTGATTTCAGCAGGGTACGTGTATTTCAGGGGTGCGCGGGAAGTATCACACGCGATTCCAGCAGGTTACGTGTATTATAGGGGTGCGCAGGAAGTTCCACACGCGATTTCATCAGGGTACGTGTATTTCAGGGGTGCGCGGGAAGTTCCAAACGCGATTGGCCCCGTGCGAGCAGGGTACGTGTATTCCAGGGGTGCGCGGGAAGTTCCACACGCGATTTCAGCAGGGTACGTGTATTTCAGGGGTGCGCGGGAAGTTCCACACGCGATTTCAGCAGGGTATGTGTATTTCAGGGGTGCGCGGGAAGTATCACACGCGATTCCAACAGGGTACGTGTATTACAGGGGTGCGCGGGAAGTTCCACACGCAATTTCAGCAAGTTACGTGTATTTCAGTGGTGCGCGGGAATTTCCACACGCGATTAGCCCCATGCGAGCAGGGTACGTGTATTTCAGGGGTGTGCGGGAAGTTCCACACGCGATTGGCCCCGTGCGAGCAGGGTACGTGTATTTCAGGGGTGCGCGGGAAGTTCCACACGCGATTTCAGCAGGGTATGTGTATTTCAGGGGTGTGCGGGAAGTTCCACACGCGATTGGCCCCGTGCGAGCAGGGTACGTGTATTCCAGTGGGTGCGCGGGAAGTTCCACACGCGATTTCAGCAGGATACGTGTATTTCAGGGGTGCGCGGGAAGTTCCACACGCGATTCCATCAGGGTACGTGTATTTCAGGGGTGCGCGGGAAGTTCCACACGCGATTGGCCCCGTGCGAGCAGGGTACGTGTATTCCAGGGGTGTGCGGGAAGTTCCACACGTGATTTCAGCAGGGTATGTGTATTTCAGGGGTGCGCGGGAAGTTCCACACGCGATTTCAGCAGGGTACGTGTATTTTAGGGGTGCGCGGGAAGTTCCACACGCGATTTCAGCAGGGTACGTGTATTTCAGGGGTTCTGGGGAGTACTACACGTGAATTGGCCGTGTGGGTCCAACCAGGTGTTCGCTCTACAACCTCCATGGCCCCTGCAGGCAGCCCACACCACGGGGGACTACCCTGCACCCCTGCTCATGTCCCGCAGGCTGCCCATCCACCATGGGCATGCCCCCCAGCCAACCCACATGTCACCTTGCACTACTGATCAACAATGCATGTCTCCCACCACCCCCACCCCCCAGCAGTGCAGGGGCAGCCTCCACCAGGCCCCCACCCACCCATGTCTACCACCACCCCCACCCCCCAGCCACCAGGGGCAGCCTCCACCAGGCCCCCACTCATGTCCCCCTGCACCCCCACCCCCCAGCAGTGCAGGGGCAGCCTCCACCAGGCTCCCACCCATGTCTACCACCACCCCCACCCCCTAGCCACCAGGGGCAGCCTCCACCAGGCCCCCACTCATGTCTCCCACCACCCCTACCCCCCAGCAGTGCAGGGGCAGCCTCCACCAGGCCCCCACCCATGTCTACCACCACCCCCCCAGCCACCAGGGGCAGCCTCCACCAGGCCCTCACTCATGTCTCCCACCACCCCCACCCCCCAGCAGTGCAGGGGCATCCTCCACCAGGCCCCCACTCATGTCTCCCACCACCCCCAGCCCCCAGCAGTGCAGGGGCAGCCTCCACGAGGCCCCCATTCATGTCCCCCTGCACCCCCACCCCCCAGCAGTGCAGGGGCAGCCTCCACCAGGCCCCCACCCATGTCTACCACCACCCCCACACCCCAGCCACCAGGGACAGCCTCCAGCAGGCCCCCACTCATGTCTCCCACCACCCCCACCCCCCAGCAGTGCAGGGGCAGCCTCCACCAGGCCCCCACTCATGTCTCCCACCATCCCCACCCCCCAGCAGTGCAGGGGCAGCCTCCACCAGGCCCCCACTCATGTCTCCCACCACCCCCAGCCCCCAGCAGTGCAGGGGCAGCCTCCACCAGGCCCCCACTCATGTCCCACTGCACCCCCACCTCCCAGCAGTGCAGGGGCAGCCTCCACCAGGCCCCCACTCATGTCTCCCACCACCCCTACCCCCCAGCAGTCAGGGGCAGCCTCCACCAGGCCCCCACCCATGTCTACCAACACCCCCACCTCCCAGCCACCAGGGGCAGCCTCCACCAGGCCCCCACTCATGTCTCCCACCACCCCCTACCCCCCAGCAGTCAGGTGCACCCTCCACCTGGCCCCCACTCATGTCTCCCACCACCCCCACCGCCAGCAGTGCAGGGGCAGCCTCCACCAGGCCCCCACCCATGTCTACCACCACCCCCACCCCCCAGCAGTGCAGGGGCAGCCTCCACCAGGCCCCCACTCATGTCTCCCACCACCCCCTACCCCCCAGCAGTCAGGGGCACCCTCCACCTGGCCCCCACTCATGTCCCCCTGCACCCCCACCCCCCAGCAGTGCAGGGGCAGCCTCCACCAGGCCCCCACCCATGTCTACCACCACCCCCACCCCCCAGCCACCAGGGGCAGCCTCCACCAGGCCCCCACTCATTTCTCCCACCACCCCCAACCCCCAGCAGTGCAGGGACAGCCTCCACCAGGCCCCCACTCATGTCCCCCTGCACCCCCACCCCCCAGCAGTGCAGGGGCAGCCTCCACCAGGCCCCCACTCATGTCTCCCACCACCTCCTACCCCCCAGCAGTCAGGGGCACTCTCCACCAGGCCCCTACTCATGTCCAACTCATGTCTCCCACCACCCTCACCCCCCAGCCACCAGGGGCAGCTTCCACCAGGCCCCCACTCATGTCTCCCACCACCCCACCCCCCAGCAGTGCAGGGGAAGCCTCCACCAGGCCCCCACTCATGTCTCCCACCACCCCCACCCCCCAGCAGTGCAGGGGCAGCCTCCACCAGGCCCCCACTCATGACTCCCACCACCCCCTGCCCCCAGCAGTGCAGGAGCAGCCTCCACCAGGCCCCCACACATGTCCCCCTTCACCCCCCAGCAGTGCAGGGGCAGCCTCCACCAGGCCCCCACTCATGTCTCCCACCACCCCCTACCCCCCAGCAGTCAGGGGCAGCCTCCACCAGGCCCCCACCCATGTCTCCCACCACCCCCACCCCCCAGCAGTGCAGGGGCAGCCTCCACCAGGCCCCCACTCATGTCCCCCTGAACCCCCACCCCCCAGCAGTGCAGGGGCAGCCTCCACCAGGCCCCACTCATGTCTGCCACCGACCCCAGCCTCCAGCAGTGCAGGGGCAGCCTCCACCAGGCCCCCACTCATGTCCCCCTGCACCCCCACCCCCCAGCAGTGCAGGGGCAGGCTCCACCAGGCCCTCACCCATGTCTACCACCACCCCCACACCCCACCCACCAGGGGCAGCCTCCACCAGGCCCCCACTCATGTCTCCCACCACCCCCACCCCCCAGCAGTGCAGGGGCAGCCTCCACCAGACCCCACTCATATCTCCCACCACCCCCACCCCCCAGCAGTGCAGGGGCAGCCTCCACCAGGCCCCCACTCATGTCTCCCACCACCCCCGGCCCCCAGCAGTGCAGGGGCAGCCCCCACCAGGCCCCCACTCATGTCCCCCTGCACCCCCACCCCCCAGCAGTGCAGGGGCAGCCTCCACCAGGCCCCCACTCATGTCTCCCATCACCCCCAGCCCCCAGCAGTGCAGGGGCAGCCTCCAACAGGCCCCCACTCATGTCTCCCACCACCCCCACCCCCCAGCCACCAGGGGCAGCCTCCACCAGGCCCCCACTCATGTCTACCACCACCCCCACCCCCCAGCCACCAGGGGCAGCCTGCACCAGGCCCCCACTCATGTTCCCCGCACCCCCACCCCCAGCACTGTGGGGCACCTGCCAGCAGGCCCCCACCCATGTCTACCACCACCCCCACCCCCCAGCAGTGCAGGGGCAGCCTCCACCAGGCCCCCACTCATGTCTCCCACCACCCCCTACCCCCCAGCATTCAGGGGCACCCTCCACCAGGCCCCCACTCATGTCTCCCACCACCCCCACGCCCCAGCAGTGCAGGGGCAGCCTCCACCAGGCCCCCACTCATGTCTCCCACCACCCCCTGCCCCCAGCAGTGCAGGAGCAGCCTCCACCAGGCCCCCACACATGTCCCCCTGCACCCCCCAGCAGTGAAGGGGCAGCCTCCACCAGGCCCCCACTCATGTCTCCCACCACCCCCTACCCCCCAGCAGTCAGGGGCAGCCTCCACCAGGCCCCCACCCATGTCTCCCACCACCCCCACCCCCAGCAGTGCAGGGGCAGCCTCCACCAGGCCCCCACTCATGTCCCGCTGCACCCCCACCCCCCAGCAGTGCAGGGGCAGCCTCCACCAGGCCCCCACTCATGTCTCCCACCACCCCCAGCCTCCAGCAGTGCAGGGGCAGCCTCCACCAGGCCCCCACTCAAGTCCCCCTGCACCCCCACCCCCCAGCAGTGCAGGGGCAGGCTCCACCAGGCCCCCACCCATGTCTACCACCACCCCCACACCCCACCCACCAGGGGCAGCCTCCACCAGGCCCCCACTCATGTCTCCCACCACCCCCACCCCCCAGCAGTGCAGGGGCAGCCTCCACCAGGCCCCCACTCATATCTCCCACCACCCCCACCCGACAGCAGTGCAGGGGCAGCCTCCACCAGGCCCCCACTCATGTCTCCCACGACCCCCGGCCCCCATCAGTGCAGGGGCAGCCCCCACCAGGCCCCCACTCATGTCCCCATGCACCCCCACCCCCCAGCAGTGCAGGGGCAGCCTCCACCAGGCCCCCACTCATGTCTCCTACCACCTCCTACCCCCCAGCAGTCAGGGGCAGCCTCCACCAGGCCCCCACCCATGTCTAACACCATCCCCACCCCCCAGCCACCAGGGGCAGCCTCCAATAGGCCCCCACTCATGTCTCCCACCACCCCCACCCCTCAGCAGTGCAGGGGCAGCCTCCACCAGGCCCCCACTCATGTCCCCCTGCACCCCAACCCCCCAGCAGTGCAGGGGCAGCCTCCACCAGGCCCCCACTCATGTGTCCCACCACCCCCTACCCCCCAGCAGTGAGGGGCACCCTCCACCAGGCCCCCACTCATGTCTCCCACCACCCCCACCCCTCAGCTGTGCAGGGGCAGCCTCCACCAGGCCCCGACCCATGTCTACCACCACCCCCACCCCCCAGCAGTGCAGGGGCAGCCTCCACCAGGCCCCCACTCATGTCTCCCACCACCCCCTACCCCCCAGCAGTCAGGGGCACCCTCCACCAGGCCCCCACTCATGTCTCCCACCACCCCCACCCCCACCCCCCAGCAATGCAGGGGCAGCCTCCACCAGGCCCCCACCCATGTCTACCACCACCCCTACCCCCCAACCAGCATGGGCAGCCTCCACCAGGCCCCCACTCAGGTCTTCCACCACCCCCACCCCCCAGCAGTGCAGGGGCAGCCTCCACCAGGCCCCCACTCATGTCTACCACCACCCCCACCCCCCAGCCACCAGGGGCATCCTCCACCAGGCCCCCATTCATGTCTTCCACCACCCCCACCCCCCAGCAGTGCAGGGACAGCCTCCACCAGGCCCCCACTCATGTCCCCCTGCACTCCCACCCCCCAGCAGTGCAGGGGCAGCCTCCACCAGGCCCCCACTCATGTCTCCCACCACCCCCTACCCCCCAGCAGTCAGGGGCACCCTCCACCAGGCCCCCACTCATGTCCAACTCATGTCTCCCACCACCCTCAACCCCCAGCCACCAGGGGCAGCCTCCAAAAGGCCCCCAGTCATGTCTCCCACCACCCTCACCCCCCAGCAGTGCAGGGGCAGCCTCCACCAGGCCCCCACTCATGTCTCCCACCACCCCCACCCCTGAGCAGTGCAGGGGCAGCCTCCACCAGGCCCCCACTCATGTCTCCCACCACCCCCAGCCCCCAGCAGTGCAGGGGCAGCCTCCACCAGGCCCCCACTCATGTCCCCCTGCACCCCCACCCCCCAGCAGTGCAGGGGCAGCCTCCACCAGGCCCCCACTCATGTCTCCCACCACCCCCTACCCCCCAGCAGTCAGGGGCAGCCTCCACCAGGCCCCCACCCATGTCTACCACCACCCCCACCCCCCAGCCACCAGGGGCAGCCTCCACCAGGCCCCCACTCATGTCTCCCACCACCCCACCCCCCAGCAGTGCAGGGGCAGCCTCCACCAGGCCCCCACTCATGTCCCCCTGCACCCCCACCCCCCAGAAGTGCAGGGGCAGAATCCACCAGGCCCCCACTCATGTCTCCCACCACCCCCTACCCCCCAGCAGTCAGGGGCACCCTCCACCAGGCCCCCACTCATGTCTCCCACCTCCCCCACACCCCCAGCAGTGCAGGGGCAGCCTCCACCAGGCCCCCACTCATGTCCAACTCGTGTCTCCCACCGCCCTCACCCCCCAGCCACCAGGGGCAGCCTCCACCAGGCCCCCACTCATGTCTCCCACCACCCCCCACCCCCCAGCAGTGCAGGGGCATCCTCCACCAGGCCCCCACTCATGTCCAACTCATGTCTCCCACCACCCTCACCCCCCAGCCACCAGGGGCAGCCTCCACCAGGCCCCCACTCATGTCTCCCACCACCCCCACCTCCCAGTAGTGCAGGGGCAGCCTCCACCAGGCCCCCACTCATGTCTCCCACCACACCCACCCCCCAGCAGTGCAGGGGCAGCCTCCACCAGGCCCCCACCCATATCTCCCACCACCCCCTACCCCCAGCAGTCAGGGGCACCCTCCACCAGGCCCCCACTCATGTCTACCACCACCCCCACCCCCCAGCCACCAGGGGCAGCCTCCACCAGGCCCCCACCCATGTCTACCACCACCCCCACCACCCAGCCACCAGGGGCAGCCTCCATCAGGCCCCCACTCATATCTCCCACCACCCCCACCCCCCAGCAGTGCAGGGGCAGCCTCCACCAGGCCCCCACTCATGTCTACCAACACCCCCACCCCCCAGCCACCAGGGGCAGCCTCCACCAGGCCCCCACTCATGTCTCCCACCACCCCCACCCCCCAGCAGTGCAGGGGCAGCCTCCACCAGGCCCCCACTCATGTCTTCCACCACCCCCAGCCCCCAGCAGTGCAGGGGCAGCCTCCACCAGGCCCCCACTCATGTCCCCCTGCACCCCCACCCCCCAGCAGTGCAGGGGCAGCCTCCACCAGGCCCCCACCCATGTCTACCACCACCCCCACCCCCCAGCCACCAGGGGCAGCCTCCACCAGGCCACCACTCATGTCTCCACCACCCCCACCCCCCAGCAGTGCAGGGGCAGCCTCCACCAGCCCCCCACTCATGTCTCCCAACACCCCACCCCCAGCAGTGCAGGGGCAGCCTCCACCAGGCACCAACTCATGTCTCCCACCACCCCCAGCCCCCAGCAGTGCAGGGGCAGCCTCCACCAGGCCCCCACTCATGTCCCCCTGCACCCCCACCCCCCAGCAGTACAGGGGCAGCCTCCACCAGGCCCCCACCCATGTCTACCACCACCCCCACCCCCCAGCCGCCAGGGGCAGCCTCCACCAGGCCCCCACTCATGTCTCCCACCACCCCCAGCCCCAGCAGTGCAGGGGCAGCCTCCAACAGGCCCCCACTCATGTCCCCATGCACCCCCACCCCCCAGCAGTGCAGGGGCAGCCTCCACCAGGCCCCCACCCATGTCTCCCACCACCCCCACCCCCCAGCCACCAGGGGCAGCCTCCACCAGGCCCCCACTCATGTCTACCACCACTCCCACCCCCCAGCCACCAGGGGCAGCCTCAACCAGGCCCCCACTCATGTCTACCACCCCCCCACCCCCCAGCCACCAGGGGCAGCCTCCACCAGGCCCCCACTCATGTTCCCCGTACCCCCACCCCCAGCACTGTGGGGCACCTGCCAGCAGGCCCCCACTCATGTCTACCACCACCCCCACCCCCCAGCAGTACAGGGGCAGCCTCCACCAGGCCCCCACCCATGTCTACCACCACCCCCACCCCCCAGCCGCCAGGGGCAGCCTCCACCAGGCCCCCACTCATGTCTCCCACCACCCCCAGCCCCCAGCAGTGCAGGGGCAGCCTCCAACAGGCCCCCACTCATGTCCCCCTGCACCCCCACCCCCCAGCAGTGCAGGGGCAGCCTCCACCAGGCCCCCACCCATGTCTCCCACCACCCCCACCCCCCAGCCACCAGGGGCAGCCTCCACCAGGCCCCCACTCATGTCTCCCACCACCCCCACCCCCCAGCCACCAGGGGCAGCCTCCACCAGGCCCCCACTCATGTCTACCACCACCCCCACCCCCCAGCCACCAGGGGCAGCCTCCACCAGGCCCCCACTCATGTTCCCCGCACCCCCACCCCCAGCACTGTGGGGCACCTGCCAGCAGGCCCCCACCCATGTCTACCACCACCCCCACCCCCCAGCAGTGCAGGGGCAGCCTCCACCAGGCCCCCACTCAGGTCTCCCACCACCCCCTACCCCCCAGCAGTCAGGGGCACCCTCCACCGGGCCCCCACTCATGTCTCCCACCACCCCCACCCCCCAGCAGTGCAGGGGCAGCCTCCACCAGGCCCCCACTCATGTCTCCCACCACCCCCTGCCCCCAGCAGTGCAGGAGCAGCCTCCACCAGGGCCCCACACATGTCCCCCTGCACCCCCCAGCAGTGCAGGGGCAGCCTCCACCAGGCCCCCACTCATGTCTCCCACCACCCCCTACCCCCCAGCAGTCAGGGGCAGCCTCCACCAGGCCCCCACCCATGTCTCCCACCACCCCCACCCCCCAGCAGTGCAGGGGCAGCCTCCACCAGGCCCCCACTCATGTCCCCCTGCACCCCACCCCCAAGCAGTGCAGGGGCAGCCTCCACCAGGCCCCCACTCATGTCTCCCACCACCCCCAGCCTCCAGCAGTGCAGGGGCAGCCTCCACCAGGCCCCCACTCATGTCCCCCTGCACCCCCACCCCCCAGCAGTGCACGGGCAGGCTCCACCAGGCCCCCACCCATGTCTACCACCACCCCCACACCCCACCCACCAGGGGCAGCCTCCACCAGGCACCCAGTCATGTCTCCCACCACCCCCACCCCCCAGCAGTGCAGGAGCAGCCTCCACCAGGCCCCCACTCATATCTCCCACCACCCCCACCCCCCAGCAGTGCAGGGGCTGCCTCCACCAGGCCCCGACTCATGTCTCCCACGACCCCCGGCCCCCAGCAGTGCAGGGGCAGCCCCCACCAGGCCCCCACTCATGTCCCCCTGCACCCCCACCCCCCAGCAGTGCAGGGGCAGCCTCCACCAGGCCCCCACTCATGTCTCCTACCACCTCCTACCCCCCAGCAGTCAGGGGCAGCCTCCACCAGGCCCCCACCCATGTCTAACACCACCACCACCCCCCAGCCACCAGGGGCAGCCTCCATCAGGCCCCCACTCATGTCTCCCACCACCCCCACCCCCCAGCAGTGCAGGGGCAGCCTCCACCAGGCCCCCACTCATGTCCCCCTGCACCCCCACTCCCCAGCAGTGCAGGGGCAGCCTCCACCAGGCCCCCACCCATGTCTACCACAACCCCCACCCCCCAGCCAGCATGGGCAGCCTCCACCAGGCCCCCACTCAGGTCTTCCACCACCACCACCCCCCAGCCACCAGGGGCAGCCTCCACCAGGCCCCCACTCATGTCTCCCACCCCCCCCAGCAGTGCAGGGACAGCCTCCACCAGGCCCCCACTCATGTCCCCCTGCACCCTCACCCCCCAGCAGTGCAGGGGCAGCCTCCACCAGGCCCCCACTCATGTCTCCCACCACCCCCTACCCCCCAGCAGTCAGGGGCACCCTCCGCCAGGCCCCCACTCATGTCCAACTCATGTCTCCCACCACCCTCCCCCCCCAGCCACCAGGGGCAGCCTCCACCAGGCCCCCAGTCATGTCTCCCACCACCCCCACCCCCCAGCAGTGCAGGGGCAGCCTCCACCAGGCCCCCACTCATGTCTCCCACCACCCCCACTCCCGAGCAGTGCAGGGGCAGCCTCCACCAGGCCCCCACTCATGTCTCCCACCACCCCCAGCCCCCAGCAGTGCAGGGGCATCCTCCACCAGGCCCCCACTCATGTCCAACTCATGTCTCCCACCACCCTCACCCCCCAGCCACCAGGGGCAGCCTCCACCAGGCCCCCACTCATGTCTCCCACCACCCCCACCCCCCAGCAGTGCAGGGGCAGCCTCCACCAGGCCCCCACCCATGTCTACCACCACCCCCACCCCCCAGCCACCAGGGGCAGCCTCCACCAGGCCCCCACTCATGTCTCCCACCACCCCCACCCCCCAGCAGTGCAGGGGCAGCCTCCACCAGCCCCCCACTCATGTCTCCCAACACCCCACCCCCAGCAGTGCAGCGGCAGCCTCCACCAGGCCCCCACTCATGTCTCCCACCACCCCCAGCCCCCAGCAGTGCAGGGGCAGCCTCCACCAGGCCCCCACTCATGTCCCCCTGCACCCCCACCCCCCAGCAGTACAGGGGCAGCCTCCACCAGGCCCCCACCCATGTCTACCACCATCCCCACCCCCCAGCCGCCAGGGGCAGCCTCCACCAGGCCCCCACTCATGTCTCCCACCACCCCCAGCCCCCAGCAGTGCAGGGGAAGCCTCCACCAGGCCCCCACTCATGTCTCCCACCACCCCCATCCCCCAGCCACCAGGGGCAGCCTCCACCAGGCCCCCACTCATGTCTACCACCACCCCCAACCCCCAGCCACCAGGGGCAGCCTCCACCAGGCGCCCACTCATGTTCCCCGCAGCCCCACCCCCAGCACTGTGGGGCACCTGCCAGCAGGCCCCCACTCTTGTCCAACTCATGTTCCCCTGCACCCCCAACCCCCAGCACTGTGGGGCACCTGCGAGCAGGCCCCCACTCATGTCCAACTCATGTTCCCCTGCGCCCCCACCCCCTAGCACTGTGGGGCACCTGCCAGCAGGCCCCCACTCATGTCCAACTCATGTTCCCCTGCGCCCCCACCCCCCAGCACTGTGGGGCACCTGCCAGCAGACCCCCACTCATGTCCAACTCATGTTCCCCTGCACCCCCACCCCCCAGCACTGTGGGGCACCTGGCAGCAGGCCCCCACTCATGTCCAACTCATGTTCCCCTGCACTCCCACCCCCCATCACTGTGGGGCACCTGCCAGCAGGCCCCCACTCATGTACGACTCATGTTCCCCAGCCAACATGTCATCACAATCTAGATCCCCGGTCCCTATGGTCAGCCACCAAATGCAAAACACCCACCCGAGTATTGCATCCACCCACTCAGAAATGGCAATAACATGATAGAACTGCAATTGCAAGTTTGGAAACGAACACATGTCCCTCACATATACCCAATGGGTGTCAGAGAATCTCAAAATCCATATCATGATATGCATGAAACCAATGAGATGATACTACACAATGAAGTTTGATCAAAAAATATTTATTAAAGAAAACATGAATTGAATCAAAAATAAACTAACAGAAATGGGAATGTAAAAAAAGTAAAAAGAAGCATGTCCATGAAAAAATGCAAAACCAAAAATCAGAATCCCAGGAATGGTGTCCAAAGTCACAGTCCAGAAAAGAAAATCCAATGGGAAATTATAATTGAAAGCCATTGCTCCATGGGTAAATTGTAAAAAGAAAAGAAAATCCAACAGTGAACTATGTACAGGTGAACAAGCCAGGGTCCATGATCCCAACAAAAGAAATGAAACCTATCTAACAACACTACCTAATAAAAAAATAACTATATACAAAAATGTGGCCCATTGTCCAAAAGGTCCAAAGAAAATGCAAAAACAAAGGAAACCTAACACTAACTACATAACTATTTACATGGGCAGCGGGCTAGTCCAACGGCTCACTGGATGTTGTCAAGGGCCAGGGCATCATCGAACTCCTGTTCAATGGCTTGGAGGCGGGCATGTTCCCTGGCCCCGAGGTCTCGCAGGGATAAAGCAGTGTCCAGCTCCAACTCCCTGCGAAGACCCTCGAGGCACTCAGCCCGCCTCAGCGCCCTCCGCATGGAGTTCTCCGCCCTGACCATTGTGAGCCGTTCCTCCTCTGCCCGCTGCTGCTCCGCACCTATCTGCTGGCCCAACCGCTCCCACACGGAAGCCACTCCCATTCCCGGGTTCTCCTGCCCTCCGGCCAATGCCTGCACACCTGATGTTGATGGCCCCGAGCCATGATGCCTCCCACGTCGAGCCTGCCGCTGCGTCCGACGCAACTGCCTGTGCCAGCACGACGGCATCCAGGCTGATGGAATCCACCGACGCCGTCGTGCACGTGCCCTGCCCGTTGATGCCGTCACATCCTCCATCTGCTGGGGTCCAGTTGCTGGTGTGTCCACCCCTGCTGGACCTCTGACTCCCGACTGTGGCAGGGATGGGATCCCCACCGAGCCGGCTGCATTGGTCGGGGCAGGTCCACAGGGGGCCCTGGTGTCATATGGGCTGGAAGACGGCATGGAGAACGACTGGTGCATAGTCTCCACAGAGGAGAAGAGGGTCGCCAGATTGGCCGACACATGTAGGAAACCCCCGACCATGGCCGTTCCCAACTGGGCCACGTCGGCACGGTGCTCTCCGTGATGACGTGCATGCTCCTCCCGGGAAGCACACACCTCATCACGAATTGCACCTGTGCGCAACGCGACACCAATCAGGACCTTCTCCATACGGCCATGGGTCCCCACGTACGCAGGTGGAGGGGAGTCAGATGACATGGACATCCCCCCTACCTGCAGACGGGCCTGGGATGGGGCATCCCTGCTGGTGCATGGTGGTGCAGTCACAGTGTCAGGGCCAGTGACATGCACAGGCCCCTCCACAGCGACCAGTGCTGCCTCCTGCCTCTGCCCCTGGACTGCAACACTTGCACCAGCAGGGATGCCCCCACCAGGCCCTATGTGCGCCTCAGTAGCGGCCTCCTCCTCCTCTGTGGAAACCACCAACCTGGATGGCTCCACCCCGTCTTCCGCAGTTGCAATCCCCTGTGGGGGCTCACCCACCCCTTCCGCTGCAGCCATGGGGGCATCCCCACCGCTTTGCTCCACAGAGCTGTCTCCGCCCTCTTCTTCACGTGGCGCTGTGTAGAGGGAGACATAGAACACAAGCATCAGGGTACTGTACAATGGTCCCCTAGACAGGAAGCAATAGCAGATGAGTGGCACTGTCAAAGATCACTTCCATCATGTCCCTCCACAACACATGGCTCAGTGCAGGTAAAACACATGCGGTAACAGGCATGGCGCATGCTATGGAAATTAGCATACATGTCCAAGTGATTCTTGAAACATACACTGTTGTTTTGGAACTCACATGCATCATGTGCCATGCCTATCACATGCACACACTTCACCCTAGTTTCATCCATCTGGCCTCTTACACTACAGACACAGTGGATACAAGGATGACTAGGCTGCATCAGTGAACCTGAACATTGCGACAGACATGTGTCATACATCCCTGTTATTCACAAGTCACAGACACGCAGGTCAGACACACAGACATGGACAGCATACATGTACATGGCATCAGCACCCATCCCTCACCCATGTCTAGGAACAGAGACTGGCATGCTTTCATGTGACCATTCCACATAGGGCAACCCATGTTGCATTTGAACACATGCACCAACCATGTGGTTCACACATTAATGGTCTCACATGCATGACGTCCCTGCACACACACATGCATACATGGCCTATGTCACACATACAGGCAAGTATCAGACAACCAGCACACTGCGACATGCCCTGTCTCACACAGCAATGCTTGGCCACTTACCGCTCAACTCCAGACGGGTCTGCCTCTCAAGGATCTGGGCGTGGAGCGCTGGGCCTACGCGTTCCAGGACCCTCATCTGGATGGTACTCATGCGGCCCCGGCCCCCCCCCACGAGGCGCCGGGCCTTCAAGAGGGTCCTGGACCTGCAGTCATCCCAGCGCTTCTTAACATGTTGGTAGTCGCGGACTGCCACCCCCTCCGCGTTGATGGCAGTCACGATGTCCGTCCAGATCCGAGTCCATCCTTCCTTGTTGGCGCACTTACTTCCAAAGAGGGCATCATACTGCCCCAGGACTTCCTCCACCAGGACACCAACTTCAGTGGCAGTGAAGCTGGTGCCCCTCTGCCTCTCTGGCCGGGGGTTGCCAGTGGAGCCAGATGTTGCAGTGCCTGACATGGCAACCCCAGAGGCAGGAGTGGGTGGGCAACTGGGTCCTGGGGCTGGGCTGTGGAGCGATGGTATCCCTGTCGGGAGACTTCTGTTCCAGCAGGGGTGGACACAGCAAATGGACCCCTGCAGATGGCTGATGTGCAGGCACCAAATGGCAGAGCACGGTGGCAGCAGGCAGGCAGGCAGGCAGGCAGGCAGCAGCAGATGGCTCGTGGGAGGCTGCTCGGGGCTCTGGGGGGCAGTAATTCGGCCTTTTGGGCAGGAGCGTGGTCTTCCGTGTGCTTACGCGTGGCCAGCTTGATACGGATTGATTTGGCACGTGAAAATCCTGCACGTCTGCGTGTAAATCGAGGAAAGGCCCTTAGCCGTATGCACGTCAGCACGCATATGCAATTTCATTGGACCAAAGGCCCTTAGCGCGTGAGCGTGTCTGTGACATGAGGCGTGCGGGTGTTTCCCTCATTGCACGTGATGACAGAGCACAAGTGGATTTCCACCAATCACGTGTGGAACTTCCTGCGCACCCCAGAAATACACGTACCCAGGCCAATCGCGTGTACGCTCACTTCCCTCCGATTACACGCAATGACACTCGGACGTGGAGTTTTACCACGTGTGCTCGCATATGCGATTTCATTGGCCCAAAGGCCACCATGCGCAGCTGTGACGTCACGCGCATGGCCGTAGAGAATGGTGCGTGTACAAATGAAGAGATACACGTCCGAGTGTCAAAGCGTGTAATTGGTGGAAAGGGCCTCATTGTGTATGCGCGTCTGTGACGTGTGTATAAAAGGTACGTGTAGAACGCCATTTCCTTGTACGTGCTTTTCATGGAGAGCGAGTGGGTGAAATCTGTACTTCTTGTCGGTTCACACGTGATTTACTTCGCGGCGTTTCCAGTTCGTACTCCCTGTTAACTCTGACAGCTTTTTCTCTTTTCCTCTTTTTCCTGGACCTGTTTCCTCAAACAGCGTTCCCTACTACTGTTGTCCTGTCTCCTCAGACAGTGTACAATTCTTCTTTTGGCGGGGGTGTTGCCAACACGCACACGCGCATATTTTTCTCGCTTTTGTTCCTGGCGGACGGTGAGTCGCGCACGTATTTAACATCTGTGCTTGCCCCATGTGTCGCGTACCCCTTCAGAGGTCATTCTAGGCTGCGTGTGACAAGCATACGTTCATTCTTGTGTTCCTGGGTGCCACAGCGTAGTGCAGGTTTATTTTTCCACGCACGTGGTCTAGGAGGGGTTGCGTGCACCTTACTTCGCTTTTTTGGGGTGCCTGTGCGTTGCGTGACCCGTCATCTTTCCCCAGGGGTGACATACAGCCTTGCTAGAGCACTAGGGTACCATTACCATCTGGTACCCAACCCCTTTGACCCCCAATTGCCCAGGACAATAGTTCACATCGACTCCCATACGCACAATAATATCAGTGCCATGGCTGGGAGGCGAACAAGCCGTAAGGGTGGAAAAGGTGGCCGAGCCCCAAGTGGTGGCCGTGGTGGATCCAGTAGGGGACGTGGCCGTGACTTGCAGGGTGCCCCTAGCCCCCCATGTGTGGAGGAGCAGTCACCATGCCCCCCCCGGTTGAGGTTACCGTGGCTGACACCATCCATGCTCAGCCCTCGTTGGACCAGCCCACTGTGGAACCAGACCTGGCACAGGGTGACTCCATGGCTGACTTCCAGTTCAGCAGGTCTAGGCCACGTGCGCCGGTGAACGTTGGTGTCATCAGGCCACGTGGATCAGGGGCAGCTAGGTCATCTGCTGCCCCACGTAGGCAGGCTGGGGAGGCTGCAGGGGCAGCTGCGGCTCCATCCACCCCACCTCTCACACACCCATCCAGGACAGTGTCGGTTCAAGTCCATCATGCTGATATTCCCCCTGACACCATCACACTTGAGATAATGCCTGCACCAACTCCCATGCTGAGTGTGCAATCCCACGCTCCTGCCCCTAGTGTCCAGAGCGGCGCAGGACACTCCGGATCCCCACCACCTTCCAAGCGGAAGAGGAAGAGTGCTCGTCCAGTAGAGGCTGATGCCCCAGACACGGCTACACAGTCCGGCCCGTCAAGGAAGCCCAGCTTCAATGAGGCCGAACTGAATGCACTTGTAGAGTATGTGTCCGCACATGACCGCGAAATGGTGATTGTTGCAGGATCCAAGACCACACCTGCACAACGTCAGGCACACTGGCAGACCATTGCGGACATCATAAGTGCCCTTGGAATCGTGAGGCGCACAGCTAACGAATGCTACAAGCGCTGGAATGACCTGAAGCGCAGGGCAAAGAATAAGCTGGCCTCAAGTCATGCCGCAACTCTAGTGACTGGAGGTGGGTCTCCAGCAGACGACATAGAACTCACTTCACATGAGCAGGTTGCTGGGACCTGCGTCACAGAGGAACAGATCCAAGGTGTGGGAGAAGTGGCAGATTACGAGGCATTGTCCGGTGAGTGCACATGCATGTGTGTGTCATCCATGTGCATGGTGTGTGTGGGAGGGCTTCTGTTTGGGTGCCAGGGGAGGGTGTGTGTGCCTGAGTGGTTCGGCTCACTCATGTGCCTCTTCCTATACATTCTTGGCAACAGCATTTGGGTATAGCAGCATCCCTTCGGCCAACATTAGACATTCAGCCCAACACCACGCCAGTTGCCCTTGGAGTGTCATCTTGCCACAACACTGTTGCTTATTTACCTCTGTTTATTCAGGCAGATTGTTTGCATACCACCACTTTTACTCGGGATTTCTCAGTCCTATTGTCACATGTCTGACATGTATATGGTACAGTGGACTGGCTCAGTTTCGTGGACATGATTAGTTTGGACATGTCCCTGTGCTATAGGACCATTTTTGACTGGCAGCTGCAGGTTAAACATTTGAACCATTACAATGAGAATAATAAATCATATGAACAAACTGGATTGAATGAACAATTGGTGACCTCCTCTCCCTCTTCACTTCATGGCTAGGGTACATGCCATCTGTGTGATGGCATGTGTATTTGACCTGCCAATCACTGGCCAATGTGTGATGCCACTGCTAGGCAGCATGCAGCAAATGTGTTCATCTTCCATCTTGGTGTCATCAATGTGTGCCATCTGCCTCCCCATCACACGCAGTGACGGTGCGTGCATGGGAGTGTTTTAGTCATGTGGGACATGTGTCAATCAAGTACTGTTTCTGTAGCCTCTCAGCCCTCATTGTGTGCCATAGTGCTAATGCCTGTTTCCATTTGTTTTCTTTTATGTCTTTGCAGGGGAAGACACACCTGATACTGCTGGGGTTGTGGAGATGGTGCAGACCCAGGAGGGGTCTGAGGGCCCACCGACCACCAGTGAGGGACGTGGTGTGGTGGTGGGTGAGAACCCACAACTGCTGCAGGTCGTGCTCTCAAGGGGTGTCTCTGGCTGCACCTCCCCCGAGCTGTACTCAGGTGTTGATTCGGATGATGAGACCTACGTGCCGTCGCAGGTGAGTGTTCCTGGGAGGGATTCTGTTCTGTCCAACCCACCTGCACCAGGGTTAGAACCCTCAATGGGGATGTCAGTGTTGGCAGGTATGCCTTTGGTGGTTACGGATGCAGGGTCACACTCCGCGACATCTGATCCTGTTCCTGGGCCAGCAGATCAGAGGGGGAATGCAGTCCTGCAGCCTCAGGCAGTGCCGGCACAGCAAGGCGCAGTTCGCCTTGCCCCAGACAGGTGTGGTGCCCGCCGACGTGGTGGCCGTACGCCACCTGGCAATACCGCATGGGAGCAATCCATTTACGGTATGGCAACCCAACAGGCAGCATCATCAGAGATGATGGCTCAGGCCATGGATAGGGTGGCCACTTCCATTGTCCCCCCCGAAAGGCTGATGGAGCGACTACAGCAGGCAACCGACTCCATCTGCCAGTCACACAGGGAGATCATGTTGGTGTCCGACAGGGACAGGCGGGCGGCACTTGCGACTCTGCAGGAAGCCATCTCCATAGAGTCCCAGGGCCACAGGGAAGCCCTGAGGCTGGAAATCCTTCACCTCAGGACGACTCTTGTTGAGCTTGAGGCTTCAACAAACCGAAGGACAGAACAGCAGCTGGAGCGTCTCACCCGTACGCTCTCAGCTGAGATGCAGGCAACTAGGGCGGAGGTCCGGGCATCCCGTGAGTTGTTGCATGGGGACCTCTGCACACTTATCCTCCAGAACAAGACCTACCACACCCACATGCTTGTAGCCATGGAGGAACAGACTAGGGCTTTGCGTGGGCTGCCTCCCATAGTGCCACCACCTCCGGATGCAGCTGCAGAGGGTGAGGATAGCGACAGCAGTGATACTACCACAATAGGGTAGCCGTGTAGGCCATGAGCCCATGGAGGTGTTTTTTTTCCGCAAGATCCACACAGGTGGGTTTTGGTGTGCACCCTGTCCTCAGACCTCCTGGGTGGCCTCCCTAACCCCCCTGGGCCCATTAATGGCAATTTATGATTTTTTTTAAAAAACATTTGTTTGGACAGTGTGTTCACTTGTGTGGCTCCCGTGGGAATACGCTGCATTGTGGCTGGGCACATGCAGGCTTGTCATGGATTTGGTTCAGATGCTTGGGTTTTTGCCACACACACCCCTCCTGCTTCCCATTTCCATGGGCTTGCAAAGGGTGTGCCCAAGTGACATTGACGTACATGGTGACATTGGACTCCCATGAGCTGTGTGGGCAGTCTGTAGTCAATACTGTGTATACATTCATAGTGCATATTGTTGTTGTATTGTACACTGCGTGGTGTATTGATATGTGCCTCTGCATCCATCTCATCCTCCATATTTGCAGGTCCATTCCTCATGTCTTCACAATGCGATCCACCTTGGAACTGGAGTCCATGTTGTAAGCAGTGCACCTACACTCTTGCGTGGTGCTAACACTGTATACTTGGAAGTGTTCGGAGGGCTGTCTTCATCAGGTGGTGAGGCTAGCTAATTTTTAAGTCTGTAATGTCATGTTTAAGGTAGGTTGGAGGTTGTGTAGGTGATTGGTTTTCTTGGTAAGTATTTGGTAATGTGGGTTGTAGGTCCTGCATTACTGTGAGCATTTCATGTGTGGACGTGTTTCCATTAGGGACACTGTAGCTGCTGACACTTGGGGCATGTTGTGGGGATTAATTTCTTTCCTCTCACATTGCATGATATGCCATGGTGTGTTGTGTGGCCGTGCCGGGGAGGGGGTGGGTGACATGGCACTGTGTTCATGTAGTATTTTGGAAGTGGGTATTCATTTCTGCAGCATGGAAGTGTATTTTCATGACGCTGCATTGGTGGTGTTTGTGTAGGTAGGGATGCACACATTGTGACATTTCCACATGAACAATCTCAGGCTGCTATGGTTCTGACAGTTGACAGTCCCTTTGTTCGTCTTAATTGTCAGGACGAGTCATCATTGCTTATCAGATGGCATGTGCCAGGTCTGTGTGCACTCCATTTGGGTGTGATTTCTATGTGAAGTAATTAGCCACCAGCTGCGTACGGGCTGCCTCACCCCGTGCCCTCTCCCCTCCCATGCGCAGCGGGCGTGCATGTGGTTGGGGATGTGGGGGCACCACCATGTCCACGGCCAGGCCCCGGCGTGTTGCAACATTGTGCAGGACACATGCTGCCACTATGATCCTGCACACTACTGGGGGCGCATATAACAGCTGCCCGCCAGAACGGTCAAGGGAGCAAAAGCGTGACTTGAGCACTCCGAATGTGCGCTCCACTATGCCGCGGGTTGCAATATGGGCTGTGTTGTATCTTACCTCTGGAGGCGTGATGGGGTTCCGAATTGGCGTCATCATGTGGGTGCTCAGAGGGTAGGCACTGTCCCCTGGTGAGGAGGTGATGGGTATCATTAGTGGGGTAGTGACATAACTCTGCATCTGACATGCATGCATGTGCAGTGGCATTCATACTCACCAAGCAGCCGTGTATCGCCATGCCGCCCAGCTTCTAGGTCCCGGCTTAGGGTAGACATTCGGTAAATAAAGCTGTCGTGGGTGGACCCTGGATAGTTGGCATATACTGAGGTGATGATTCCCTTAGCGTTACATACTACCTGCATGTTGATGGAATGCCAGTGCTTGCGGTTCCTATAGATGTGCTCAGATGCCCTGGGGGGACGGAGTGCCACATGGGTGCAGTCAATGGCACCTAGCACTTTTGGGAATTGTGCCACACCGTAGAAATCGAGGGTGGCAGCCTGCCTTTCTGCAGGTGTCCTGGGCAGGTATATGTGCCTACGGACTGATGGGCGTGCAGTGATGATGTTCAAGACCTGGTGTAGGCAGCGTGACTGCGTGGCCTGTGACACCCCACCCACTATGGCACTTGTCCGCTGAAATGATCCTGTGGCCAAGAAGTGCAGTACATTGAGGACCTTCTCCAGGGGGCTGAGTGCTTGGGAGCACAGGGTGGGTGATGTGAGGTCATCCTCCCACTCACTGACCAGGTCCAGTATTATGTGTGGGGGAAACCTGTACCTCCCATACATCTGGTCATCAGACATCCCAAAAAGGCTGGTTCTGGGAGTGAAAATTCGGGCCCTCACGATCCTCCTCCTCCCCCTTTGGTAACCCACGGCCACTGCTGCTAGGAATGGTATATTCATCCTGGTGTAGGAGCTTGTTTGTTGTTTGCGCGCACTTTTATGCTGCGCGGGTCGACATACACCTGCTTCATGCTGGCGTACGTGTCTCAGGATTGGACCATTTTTCGGCACGTCGTAGGCGAACGTGTGAATCTCCCCGCCCACCCCAGGAATACACGTAGCACGCTCTCACAGGGACAGTAGCGGGTAAATATTCACGGCCACCCCTGGAATACATGTACCCCACTCTCACAGGCCCAATCGCGTGTGGAAGTTCACGCGCAACCCGAAGTACACGTACCCAGGCCAATCGCGTGTGGGACTTCCCACGCACCCCGAAGTACACGTACCCAGGCTAATCGCGTGTGGAACTTCCCGCGCACCCCGTAGTACACGTACCCAGGCAAATCGCATGTGGAACTTCACGCGCACCCCGAAGTACACGTACCCAGGCTAATCGCATGTGGAACTTCCCGCGCACCCCGTAGTACACGTACCCAGGCAAATCGCATGTGGAAGTTCACGCGCACTCCGAGGTACACATACCCAGGCCAATCGCGTGTGGAACTTCCCGCGCACCCCGAAGTACACGTAGCCAGGCTAATCGCACGGCTGGGGGGTGGAGGTGGTGGGAGACATGAGTGGGGGCCTGGTGGAGGCTGCCCCTGCACTGCTGGGGGGTGGGGGTGCAGGGAGACATGAGTGGGGGCCTGGTGGTGGCTGCCCCTGCACTGCTGGGGGGTGGGGGTGGTGGGAGACATGAGTGGGGGCCTGGTGGAGGCTGCCCCTGGTGGCTGGGGGGTGGGGGTGGTGGTAGACATGAGTGGGGGCCTGGTGGAGGCTGCCCCTGCACTGCTGGGGGATGGGGGTAATAGGTGACATGTGTGGGGGCCTGGTGGAGGCTGCCCCTGGTGGCTGGGGGGTGGGGGTGCAGGGGGACATGAGTGGGGGCCTGGTGGAGCCTACCCCTGCACTGCTGGGGGGTGGGGGTGGTGGGAGACATGAGTGGGGGCCTGGTGGATGCTGCCCCTGGTGGCTGGGGGGTGGGGGTGGTGGTAGACATGAGTGGGGGCCTGGTGGAGGCTGCCCCTGCACTGCTGGGGGGTGGGGGTGGTGGGAGACATGAGTGGGGGCCTGGTGGAGGCTGCCCCTGCACTGCTGGGGGTGGGGGGGTGGGAGAAATGAGTGGGGGCCTGGTGGATGCTGCCCCTGGTGGCTGGGGGGTGGGGTTGGTGGTAGACATGAGTGGGGGCCTGGTGGAGGCTGCCCCTGCACTGCTGGGGAATGGGGGTGGTGGGAGACATGAGTGGGGGCCTGGTGGATGCTGCCCCTGGTGGCTGGGTGGTGGGGGTGGTGGTAGACATGAGTGGGGGCCTGGTGGAGGCTGCCCCTGCACTGGTGCAGGGGGACATGAGTGGGGGCCTGGTGGAGGCTGCCCCTGCACTGCTGGGGGGTGGGGGTGGTGGGAGACATGAGTGGGGGCCTGGTGGATGCTGCCCCTGGTGGCTGGGGGTGGGGGTGGTGGTAGACATGAGTGGGGGCTTGGTGGAGGCTGCCCCTGCACTGCTGGGGGGTGGGTGTGGTGGGAGACATGAGTGGGGGCCTGGTGGAGGCTGCCCCTGGTGGCTGGGGGGTAAGGGGTGCAGGGGGACATGAGTGGGGGCCTGGTGGAGGCTGCCCCTGCACTGCTGGGGGGTAAGGGGTGCAGGGGGACATGAGTGGGGGCCTGGTGGAGGCTGCCCCTGCACTGCTGGCGGGTGGGGGTGGTGGGAGACATGAGTGGGGGCCTGGTGGAGGCTGCCCCTGGTGGCTGTGGGATGGGGGTGGTGGGAGACATGAGTGGGGGCCTGGTGGAGGCTGCCCCTGCACTGCTGGGGGGTGGGGGTAATAGGGGACATGAGTGGGGGCCTGCTGGAGGCTGCCCCTGGTGGCTGGGGGGTGGCGGTGGTGGTAGACATGAGTGGGGGCCTGGTGGATGCTGCCCCTGGTTGCTGGGGGGTGGGGGTGGTGGTAGACATGAGTGGGGGCCTGGTGGAGGCTGTCCCTGCACTGCTGGGGGGTGGGGGTGTTGGGAGACATGAGTGGGGGCCTGGTGGAGGCTGCCCCTGGTGGCTGGGGGGTGGGGGTGGGGGTGGACATGAGTGGGGGCCTGGTGGAGGCTGCCCCTGCACTGCTGGGGGGTGGGCGTGGTAGGAGACATGAGTGGGGGCCTGGTGGAGGCTGCCCCTGGTGGCTGGGGGGTGGGGGTGGTGGGAGACATGAGTGGGGGCCTGGTGGAGGGTGCCCCTGACTGCTGGGGGGTTGGGGGTGGTGGGAGACATGAGTGGGGGCCTGGTGGAGGCTGCCCCTGCACTGCTGGGCGGTGGGGGTGCAGGGGGACATGAGTGGGGGCCTGGTGGAGGCTGCCCCTGCACTGCTGGGGGGTGGGGGTGGTGGGAGACATGAGTGGGGGCCTGGTGGAGGCTGCCCCTGCACTGCTGGGGGGTGGGGGTGATGGGAGACATGAGTGGGGGCCTGGTGGATGCTGCCCCTGGTGGCTGGGGGGTGGGGTGGTGGTAGACATGAGTGGGGGCCTGGTGGAGGCTGCCCCTGCACTGCTGGGGGGTGGGGGTGGTGGAAGACATGAGTGGGGGCCTGGTGGAGGCTGCCCCTGGTGGCTGGGGGGTGGGGGTGGTGGGAGACATGAGTGGGGGCCTGGTGGATGCTGCCCCTGGTGGCTGGGGGTGAGGGTGGTGGTAGACATGAGTGGGGGCCTGGTAGAGGCTGCCCCTGCACTGCTGGGGGGTGGGGGTGGTAGGAGACATGAGTGGGGGCCTGGTGGAGGCTGCCCCTGGTGGCTGGGGGGTGGGGGTGGTGGGAGACATGAGTGGGGCCTGGTGGAGGGTGCCCCTGACTGCTGGGGGGTTGGGGGTGGTGGGAGACATGAGTGGGGGCCTGGTGGAGGCTGCCCCTGCACTGCTGGGCGGTGGGGGTGCAGGGGGACATGAATGGGGGCCTGGTGGAGGCTGCCCCTGCACTGCTGGGGGGTGGGGGTGGTGGGAGACATGAGTGGGGGTGGGAGGCGGCCCCTGCACTGCTGGGGGGTGGGGTGGTGGGAGACATGAGTGGGGGCCTGGTGGAGGCTGCCCCTGCACTGCTGGGTGGTGGGGGTAATAGGGGACATGAGTGGGGGCCTGGTGGAGGCTGCCCCTGGTGGCTGGGGGGTGGGGGTGGTGGTAGACATGAGTGGGGGCCTGGTGGAGGCTGCCCCTGCACTGCTGGGGGGTGGGGGTAATAGCAGACATGAGTGTTGGCCTAGTGGAGGCTGCCCCTGCACTGCTGGGGGGTGGGGTGGTGGGAGACATGAGTGGGGGCCTGGTGGAGGCTGCCCCGGTGGCTGGGGGGTGGGGGTGGTGGGAGACATGAGTGGGGGGCTGGTGGAGGCTGCCCCTGCACTGCTGGGGGTGGGGGTGCAGGGGGACATGAGGGGGGGCCTGGTGGAGGCTGCCCCTGCACTGCTGGGGGGTGGGGGTGGTGGGAGACATGAGTGGGGGCCTGTTGGAAGTTGCCCCTGCACTGCTGGGGGGTGGGGGTGGTGGGGGACATGAGTGGAGGCCTGGTGGAGGCTGCCCCTGGCGGCTGGGGGGTGGGGGTGGTGGTAGACATGAGTGGGTGCCTGGTGGAGGCTGCCCCTGCACTGCTGGGTGGGGGTGGTGGGAGACATGAGTGGGGGCCTGGTGTTTGTTTGTTTGTTTGTTTGTTTATTATTTGTAATGCGCGAACGTACCCGAGGGTATCAGGGCGCAACATTTTCAGGAATATGCGAAGCTTAGTTACAATAGTCATAGAATGTACAGAAAGGCACACCAAAGTTAAATACAAGTCAACAAAGATTTACATAAATGAAATATACATATAGGCCAGTATGCACGTGGTTACAGTCTGTGCGGGTTGCATGAGTATCTTAGACAGCTTACGTTTGCAACCAAGAAACTACCTTAGATCGGAAATTCTGGTAGGGTAGGTCTGCTCTGAGATTTGGTGGCAATGAGTTCCACAGTTTGGCTGCTTTCACTGGGAAGCTATTGCCCCCTATGGTGGCTCGTTTGAAGTTGGGGACTGTGAGGCAGTCTTTATAGGCAGTTCTGGTGGGTCTCAGGGAGGGTTGTCTGTGGAATCTATTTATAAGGTAAGTAGGGGCAGCATTATTTAAGGATTTGTGGGTGAGTGATGCAGTTTTTAAGAGAATTTTGTCGTTGATGGATAGCCAGTTGTTCTGTTCGCTGAGTCCTGAGATGTGCTCTCTTCTGGAGATGCCCAAGGCCGCTCTGAGGGCATTATTCTGGAGAGTTTGTAGTTTGCTAGTGGTAGCCTTTGATGATCCGAGATAAAGGGCATTGCAATAGTCAAGGCGGGATAGAATAAGGGCTCTAGCGAGGGTAAGGCAGTTAGTGTCAGACAGAAATGGTTTCGCTGTGCGGATTAATTTACATGTATATGCCGTGGAAGAGGCCAAGGAGCTCACCTGTCTTCTGAAGGAGAAGTTAGAGTCCAGGTAAAAGCCCAGAGTTTTGACCTCATGTCCAACCTTAATGTTGTTCCCATCGATCATGAAAGAGTTATAGGTAGGGCCAAGTTTCTTTAGACTGGATGTGGTGCCTAGAATGATGAGTTCAGTTTTATCATCATTCAGGCATAGTCCATGTAGGGCCATCCATGCCTGGATGATGATGTACACCCTATTTAGCAAGGCCAAATCCTTTCCATAATCTCCAGAAAGCGGAAGGAGGATCTGGGTATCATCTGCGTAGTTAGTGTAGGTGATACCGAGATGATCCAGATCATCGAAAAGGGGCTTGGTAAATATGTTGTATAAGGTGGGGGAGACACAGGAACCTTGTGGGACACCACAAGTGATGGGTATGGGGTCTGCCGCCGCTGTAGGTGGTGGAGGCTGCCCTGGTGGCTGGGGGGTGGGGGTGGTGGTACACATGAGTGGGGGGCTGGTGGAGGCTGCCCCTGCACTGCTGGGGTTGGGGGTGGTGGGAGACATGAGTGGGGGCCTGGTGGAGGCTGCCCCTGTACTGCTGGGGGGTGGGGGTAATAGGGGACATGAGTGGGGGCCTGGTGGAGGCTGCCCCTGGTGGCTGGGGGATGGGGGTGGTGGTAGACATGAGTGGGGGCCTGGTGGAGGCTGCCCCTGCACTGCTGGGGGTGGGGGTGGTGGGAGACATGAGTGGGGGCCTGGTGGAGGCTGCACCTGGTGGCTGGGGGGTGGGGGTGGGGGTGGTGGGAGACATGAGTGGGGGGCTGGTGGAGGCTGCCCCTGCACTGCTTGGCGGTGGGGATGGTGGGAGACATGAGTGGGGGCCTGGTGGAGGCTGCCCCTGGTGGCTGTGGGATGGGGGTGGTGGGAGACATGGGTGGGGGCCTGGTGGAGGCTGCCCCTGCACTGCTGGGGGGTGGGGGTAATAGGGGACATGGGTGGGGGCCTGGTGGAGGCTGCCCCTGGTGGCTGGGGGGTGGGGGTGGTGGTAGACATGAGTGGGGGCCTGGTGGAGGCTGCCCCTGCACTGCTGGGGGGTGGGGGTGGTGGGAGACATGAGGTGGTGCCTGGTGGAGGCTGCCCCTGGTAGCTGGGGGGTGGGGGTGGTGGTAGACATGAGTGGGGGCCTGGTGGAAGCTGCCCCTGCACTACTTGGGGGTGGGGGTGGTGTGAGACATGAGTGTGGGCCTGGTGGAGGCTGCCCCTGGTGGCTGGGGGGTGGGGGTGGTGGTAGACATGAGTGGGGGCCTGGTGGAGGCTTCCCCCGCACTGCTGGGGGGTGGGGGTGGTGGGAGACATGAGTGGGGGCCTGGTGGAGGCTGCCCCTGGTGGCTGGGGGGTGGGGTGGTGGTAGACATGAGTGGGGGCCTGGTGGAGGCTGCCCCTGCACTGCTGGGGGGTGGGGGTGGTGGGAGACATGAGTGGGGGCCTGGTGGAGGCTGCCCCTGCACTGCTGTGGGGTTGGGGTAATAGGGGACATGAGTGGGGGCCTGGTGGAGGCTGCCCCAGGTGGCTGGGGGATGGGGTTGGTGGGAGACATGTGTTGGTGATCAGTAGTGCAAGGTGACATGTGGGTTGGCTGGTGGGCATGGCCATGGTGGATGGGTTGCCTGTGGGACATGAGCAGGGGTGCAGGGTAGTACCCTGTGGTGTGGGCTGCCTGCAGGGGCCGTGGAGGGTGTAGAGGGAACACCTGGGGGGACCCACATGGCCAAATCACGTGTAGCATTCCCCGGCACCACCGAAATACTCGTACCCTGCAGAAATCGCGTGTGAATCTTCTGCGCACATCGGAATACACGTACCCAGGCCAATCGCGTGTGGAACTTCCCGCGCACCCCGAAGTACACGTACCCAGGCCAATCGCGTGTGGAACTTCCCGCGCACCCCCACCTAGCCAGGTCAATCGCGTGTGGAACTTCTCGCGCACCCCGTAGTACACGTACCCAGGCCAATCGCGTGTGGAACTTCCCACGCACCCCGTAGTACACGTACCCAGGCTAATCGCGCGTGGAACTTCTCGCGCACCCCGTAGTACACGTACCCAGGCCAATCGCTTGTGGAACTTCCCGCACACCCCGTAGTACACGTACCCAGGCTAATCGCGTGTGGAACTTCCCGCGCACCCCGAAGTACACGTACCCAGGCTAATCGCGTGTGGAACTTCCCGCGCACCCAGGATCACGCGCACACGCTATTTTTCACACAGCGGGTGTCCGTGTTTGTCAGTGCCCCTTTGCACCTCATTTGTTCTAGAGGGCCACTGTATGGCCCATTCATCATGGCTGTATATGGGTGCTTTTTGTTAGCGCACATTCTGGCGCACATTTTATTCTGTCGCAGGGGCGCTACTGCCTTCTTTCTTGTGGCGTACTTGTTTGGCCCTGTGCGCGTCTTTGACCGTGCGCTGGTTTGCCCTATTCGATTCCATGAATACGGGTTGTAGGCGAGCGTGTGAGCGTTCCGCGCACTTGCCTC
This sequence comes from Ambystoma mexicanum, assembly GCF_040938575.1. Lineage (NCBI taxonomy): Eukaryota > Metazoa > Chordata > Amphibia > Caudata > Ambystomatidae > Ambystoma > Ambystoma mexicanum. Next base: position 971,050,034 of record NC_090925.1, on the reverse strand, counting down.
CTGTACTTCCCCCGTGACGCCCATATTTTCACGCGTTGTTCCCCATTCCGAGTGTTACGCCCCGTGTTCCGCCTACTTTTGTGATGTGCGCCGCGCTATGTGCGATTTCGCAGTGGCCGTGGCGCACGCTGTTGGATGACCTGTGCGCCGGCATGCGCTGCACACATTTTTGCGCACATCCAATGTTTTTCTCGCGCACGGACTTCCATGAATCGCTGTGTGCTGGTTTTCCTGCGATTTTCGCACTTGCACTGCGATTCGCACGTTTTGGCACCTCTGCGCGGGAATTTTCGTCGCACATTAATTCCATGAATCGATTCCATAATGTGTTTGTGTGCTGGTTTGTGAATTTGTGCAGAGTTCATATGTTATGATATAACAATTAAAGATACCCCCCAGACTTTTTGGGTAGTGCTGCTGTTGTCCGCACATGTCCGTGGACATTAGAAGAGTTTGCGGACATCAAATTCAGTACAGGGGGTTCTGAATGTTCCAATTTACATGTACATAAAATCAGAGATATTATTGTTCATCTGTGCTACTAAAAACCTATGAAATTCAGTAAAAAAAAACTGTTTTAAAGGGGTGTTATGGTTAAGTTGTGCTACTAAAAACCTATGAAATTCAGTAAAAAAACTAAATATAGAGACACTATCTATTTCGAAAGAGGAATGGGAGGAGGCAGAACAACAAGATACTATGTTGGTACAGTTGAAACAAATGATACAGAGTCAAGATTATTTGAGGAAAGCAACATTTGAAGAACTTAATCTTATGGGCCTTTGGAGTGTTGCTGAAGAATTAAATGTGGAAAAAGACAGAATTAGGAGAGGTGACAGAATTATCCCACCCAGAGGATTACGTAAAAGAATTGTTGAACTGGGTCACGAGGGCCATCAAGGAGTAGTCAAGATGAAACAAAGAATATGTGATGATTATTGGTGGCCAGGATGTGATTTACTGATTGAGAGATTCATCTGGGACTGTATCCTTTGTTATGAAAGTGATAGAGTATGCATGAGTGTGAAGCATCCCATGGTGGTGACGAATATTCCAGAGAAAGTTTGGGATGATCTGGGTATGGACATATTGGGCCCAATTTATAGTGATGACAAACAACAATTTTGTCTGTTGGTTATTGACCTTTTGACCAGGTGGGTGGAGGTTTTAATCAAGCCATGCATGACTGCTAAAATAGTTGTTGATTTTTTGTCTGAGATCTGTGCAAGGGAAGGGATTCCAAAAAGCATCACAACGGACAACGGTGTGCAGTTCCCGTCGAAAGAGATGCAAAGTTTCTGTGTGAATAATTCCATAGTGCACAAGAGAAGCGCCATTTACAACCTACAGACCAATGGAGTAGTTGAGCACTTTAACAAGGTACTCAAGGATGCCATTTGTTGGGCGTGGGCAAATGGGTTGAGATGGGAGGATGCTGTTAAAAAGAAAATCATTGCTCACCGATTCACCCCACATTGCATGTCAGGACTTTCCCCGTTTGAGTTGAGTAGGGGATGCAAGGCAAACATGAAATTGACCCCATCTTGGTTGGAGAGAGCGACTGTTGTAAAAAAAGATTTTGGGTGTGTGTGTGAGAATATTAGGAACACCCAAATAAAAAACAAATGATTTAATGACAGCTCACTATGTGGTATCAAAAGAAAAACATTTCCAACAGTGGGAGGGTAAGAATTAAGCTTCCTCCTGTTCTAAGAGATGGACCATGCAAGTGGTTGAAACCTGCAAGAGTGGTTCAAGTATTTAAACATGCAGTGAAGGTTGAGGATGGGAGAATCTGGAACATGGAGAGAGTGTATGTGATGAATCCTCATAGTGCATGTGCACTGGAAAAGATAGTCACCAGTAGTGAGGAGAATGCAAATAGTGGTGGGAATGAAAGAGTGGTCAAGGAAGTAGTGAAAGGAAGTGATGAGAACACAAGAGGGTATGAGAGGTATGTCAAAGATGTGAGGAGACGAAAAGTGGTTTTGAAGATTTCCTTGCCAAAACCTAAACCAGAATTTTCCCCACAAGTCAAGAGGGAGAATCATTCCCAGGCCTGCCCGTATGAGAGATTTTGTGTAGGAACACAAAACATGTGAAGAAACATCAGTGAAACACTGGTCGGTCAGCGGAAGGCTAAGGAGGGGGGATGTGTAATATACATGTCTTCTGTTTCCTTTACACGAGACTTGACTCATGGCTACATGAGTCGATGCGTTCCGGGATCGGAGTATGCTCGCTGCAAGAATACGCATACAAGTAGAAATACAACGGTTGCAGCGGAGGCGTCAAATGGTGGGGCTTTTTAGTCTATCCAACTCCCGTGTACATATACAAATATAATCTTAAATACAAGACAAATACCTTAATATAATTACGCTCTCTTGTCACCTCATTGCTTACATTACATTGGTCCAAAAAATGTTTTAATAATTAGGCTCCATGTTTTCATTTTGTCACTGCATCTGCGTAGAAGCTGAGAACAAAACATTGCTCACCAGACCTTAAAGGTATAGCCAGGATAATTTGCAGTAAAGGAGAAAAATACATTTCTATCTGTGACAAAGTGGTAGAACTGGGGATAAGGCAACAGCGGCAAATGCTGGTTTTGCCCACACCGGTGTAAAGATTGTGCCAACACATCTCTCTCTGGGCCTATGCACTCCTGGATGAGGAAAGGAACTCTTGAGGCACATCATGAAGCTGTAGCAGGTTTTTCAAAAGATCTGTTTTATTTTCTTCTGGCTGGGCAAAATACATCATACAGCAAGTGCATCTCTGGAACTCTGCTACCATTCTGAGTAAGACCCTGCATTTTATACACTGTAGGTTGGCTCAGTTCCCTACTTCTGATACAGAACTCTCTCATTGGTTCAGGCACTCCAAGACAAGCCCCTTCCTCCTCTAGGGTTGGCTGACTGGGCTGCCAATTCGCAAAAGCTCCCATGTCATATTTACATCTGTAACTGATTAAGGTTGTGTGTGCTGTACTTGACATTTAAACATGGGACATTACTGACATTAGTCCTGAGACAATTTTAGCAACTGCATCATGGTTTCCTGTCCCAAAGGCCCAAATATGGGCATCAGCTGTAACCTCTCTGCTAATTCAACCAGCTGAATGCATCACCCACTATCTTCCCCTGACTGCTACTCTGCACCCCCGGCTTGTCACTGTCAAGATTAGAGATAGGAATTCCAGACACTATGTTCTTTGTTACTGAACTCTCACTGAACTATCATGAGGTAATTCTTTTTTTCTTTCAGCGTGGTTCCTCAGCATCCATTTTAGGGTGCCTGACTTTGTCCTGAATCCCAAAGTTGCTGCCCACATTACAAAATGCCTGACCACCCTATTTTTACCCATAACTTCAGGGCTGCTTAGTTTTGAACCTAGATTATTTGATAATGTTTCATAACATGTACTACCTGACACATTTTCTACTGTTTATGACATTCTGTCTTCATAAAATAGATCGTCCTCCAGAGCTCTTTTCTTTAAGGCACTACATTTCTGCTTTCTACAACATCTAGAGTCACTGATCACCCTAATAGTTTATCATCAATTGGTTTGATGGGGAGGAGGTCTATCTCCACTACATTCAGATTGAGGAGGAGGGGAGACTCATTCCTTTACACCTGCAAAGTATGCACAGAATGGCCATTAAAACACTCTTCGGTGTATTGCACATTCCTCTGCACCTGTTGGGAACAGGTGCAGGGAAAGGAAGTGTCAGGAAATGTCTGTGCATGCCCACACTGCCCACACATATCCCATTTTTGAATATAAGATGTTCATTTAACAGCTTAAATACAACCCAATCATGTATATTTTTGTTATTGGTCACCAAAGGTATCTGAATGTGCAAGTCTATGATGCATGCATTTACAGCACTGTTGTGTCTCCCCAGATTATTTTCTAACAGACATAATTGAAATTGTACAACTGTATGATTTCATTGTGTGAAGAAAGCATTTGTGCAGCTACCTTGGTTACTTCATAACACTCCAACTTGACCTAACTGTTAACTTCTCCTGACCTTCATTTCTGGATTAATGTGTCCAACTATTGGGCTGGGGCAGTAGTTAGACTACCATGTGAGCCATGTTAAAGTAAAGGCTATGAGAAAAAAAGGTTAGGTCAAAGTAAAGTGTCACAAAGGTACAGTGCTGAAAAAACTGTGTTGTCATAGAAAAGCTTTGAATGACAAAGCAAATACAAAATTCTCTATATGAACATACAAACAATGGAGTATTACAAGATATGTCTCACTGTCATTATGTATAGGCCCGCAAGACTAATTTTAAATGCTGATGCAGTACCCAAAATGTGTGATGGTTGGAAGATTCCCAATTAATCTTAACCACTGGCATTGCTCTGGGCAGCTTTCCAGGCAGCCCTTGTTTCTCCATTGCAGAAAAGGACAAGCCATATGCAAATCAGTCTTGGTCCTGACATCAATGGGAGCAGTCCAACTGAAGGGCAAGGAGACATCCTTGCTGTGGAGAAACTGAAGAAGCCACAGACATGTTTCAGCCTTGTTGGGACTGACTCATCAGTGAGGTACAACGTGGTTCCGAACAAAGGAAGGCATTTTGTGAAGACCCTCTCTCACTTAGGGCGAAAAAACTATAACCATGAATTGTGATATTTAAAGTTCATCATATTTGACCCCAGGGTAATTCTATGCATTCACCAATTATTAGAACCACATCAATTAATGCTTACTTTACTTTGTATCTGGTGCACACCAGTTCAATTCCAGTATGTAGTATCATAGCACAAGACACATTTGTGCCAATCGCATGTGTTGTACTTCAAGCTGCGTGTGCTGGTTGTAAACCTAGAAGTAGATTCTTCTAGGATTAGGAAACTCAATGCAACACTCCACATTACCCATTAAAATTATAATGTCAATGGAGTCAGAGTATTGTGATTAGAGTCAGAGTAGGAGATTACCCCTACTGTTGAAAGCTAGGGAACACACAATACTACACAAAAAGTGCTTCCAACAGACTTCCATTACAATCATTTATTATTACTTATATACAACTAAATGCAATGTTATTTCGGTAATCTCCACCTGATTAGTACATACTAAATTAATTAAATTAATGTTGCCTTTTTGAAAACAAATCCTTTATCACTAAGATAATTTATTTTTAATCATCATATTTTCTATACCCTGATGTCATGCCTATCCATGCACTCATGGACGTAAATACAAACAAAACATATACAAAAATAACGTATTCCTAAATATAAACCTAAAATATACATATAACAACCATAACATGGAAGTATCAAAAAACGGTGCAATGAGCAATGTTACTAACATTTTCTTAATAGTTGAGGTATTTCTTGTCACTTTTCACCGCCTCACACGGACTACACAATTCTGAATCCGCTGAAGTGCATTAGCGTTATGCCCCAATATGGAGCAGATATGTAACAAATAAATTTGAGATGTTTAAATGACCAAACACTATATATAAAATGATCTTTGTGACAAAGGATTTGTAATAATGTATGAATCTAAAGTAAGTCAGTTGGAAGCATTTTTTGTGTAGTGCGGTCAGAGTCTTGTGTACTTGTCACTCGTAATCTGCTATGCAATCAGATTCGGTAGACTCCAAATGCACCATGATGTGTTTGTCAATTGAATCAAAAGCCCCGTGGTTTTCCCCCAAAGTTAAGAATTTGATCAAGTTGTATTCATCAGCTAAATCGAGCAGGAACGTTATTTCAGTCACCAACTATCGTTCCATTTTCATCATCAATGCAACTCTTGACAAATTCAAATACTGATGCCGTCCTTCAACTGCCCTGAAGTTCAGAGTGCCACCTCAATCATGGTTACCTTCCGCCATTATCAAGCCATATATGATGTCCTCAGCCATCTGTCTTCCGACTGCCCATCACAGGATCCTTTTACATCTGGGGAATTCCTCTGTCCAGTCTTTCTTCAGCCCACGTCCCAGTTCAGCCATAACATCAGTTAGAAAGCAGATATTGTTAGGAATTGTGAGAGGAACATTAGGGAATGTAAGCTAGTAGTGAGTCTTCAAGGCTGGGGAACTATGACTGCCATTGATGACCCCTTGGAGAAGATTAATGTATTGGAGGAATGCCACAGTCAATGTGGTGGGCTTTGCTCGAAGATGGCTTAAATTAAACAAATCACAGACCGGGTTTGGAGTTCTTGTAAACTATGAATCAGGATTAAGCTTCAATGGTAATGAATGAGGAATGGCAGGAAGGAAAGGAATGCACCTAGTAAATTATTATTTATCACTTCATAATATTGTAGGGTAACAATGCATCAATTAATGTTTAATGAACTTGTAACAAGTCTGTAACAACGGTTTAGTAATGAGCAGCTAAGCACTACTTTTTCTGTAACGTGCAGGTTACTACTGGCTCTGGGGTCCTTTTATACATAAGTGCAGTTCATCTGTGTTAAAGAATAAATCTCCTTTGCTTGTGTTTGTTACACACTGAAACCTCAAATGGTTCACCTTCACAGTCCGTCATGGACAGCTATGTATAAGATGCAGCTAGTAATTACCTTCCCCTTATTCTACTTGTGTTGCATATTAATTATACATTATTTAATACCTGGTCACTGCACATGGCTGGTGCTTCCATCAGCATAGTATAGTTAATGGACCCGGAATCTGTAGCTGATGAAGCACCCAGCTGAACCATCTCTCAGCAAGTAGTGTATCATAGAACCCCTGTGAGTCAAAGCACTCTGCCAGTTCCTGGGAATGCTGACCTCCTGAATGCCATCTTTGCCAACATAGTAATGAGAAATTAGAACAGCTTCCCATACTTAAAAGTTACAAAAGCTTAAAAGAGGACTAGTAATTCACATATCAATGCCTTCATAAGAAAAACAAACCCTATTGCAAACATCCCACGATTTGTAAATGGCATAGAAAGTAAATCACACAATAAGTGGATACTATTTTGCAAACAAGATGGGAGGTATTCTCACATACTAGGGTAGGAGTCTGGGATAGAGATAGAGCCGTGTCTAGTTTAGGTTCCCGCGAACACAAGTTGTGGGATAATATGCTTAACTTCCCTGTTTCCAAACAATCCCACTCATGTTTTACTCTGGATCCCAGTGCATTGGAAAGAGCAAGAAGAGCCCATCCCGTGCGGGCCATGAAGAGATTGGCATGTTGCACCCACTAGCTTGGTGATATGTTTTGTGTTGAGCACATATGGGCAAGAAAAAGCACATCAAGGATCTGGAAATGGCAGCTCATAGGGAGGGGCTAGAACAACTTGTATTAAAGAAATGGCAAGTTCATTTCTACAAATGTGCATGCTGCTTGAAACTGAAAGCCAATTTTAATCAAGCAAAGCAGAGGTCTGGAACCTGTGGCATTCCAGATGTTTTGGACTCCAACTCCCATGATCCCTCAACATTCATTATGCTGACTGAGGGTGGTAGCAATTGGAGTCCAAAACATCTGAATAGCCAAAGTTTGCAGACCCCTGTGTTCGAGGAATGTGCAAAAAAATGCATGTGGGGACAGACTCCCTCAAAACTGGTAAAACACATTGGCATTGCATCTAAACCACAACAATAATTGGCCAAACTGACACATCTGCAAGAACAAAGGCTCTTAGCAATGATCAGAGAAAATTTGGCTCACTAAAGAGCATTTTAGTAGCAAGTGGCACAGCGAGTAGAGTGCTCGCTTTGACATCTGTGCAGAGCTTGCTAACGCAGGTTCGAATCCCGGCAGGTCCAAACTCAGCCTTTCATTCAGTGGATAAATGAGAACCACACACTGTGTGTAATAATAAGCAGCGCTCAGATACCTGAGGGTTTGTAGCGCTATATAAATGCCACATTATTATTATTATTATTATTATTATTAGTAGTAGTAGTAGTAGTAGTAGTAGTAGTAGTAGTATTAAGAAAGGTGTCCAAAACGGAGTTATGCAAATGTCCATCAATGTTTTAAGAAAATCTTCAACACCTTTTGCCATTGTGTCCTAAATACTATTCTATACAAAGGAGGAAAGGTGCGCTCCATCTCAAATTTTATTCAATATATGATTTAAGGATCACAGACATCTTTCTACTTGTCTACATTCATCCAGTAATGACAAGAATCACAACCAGCATTTTATAACAGTTTTGGGATTGAAGGGAAATATGTTTTGGAGAAGCAAATTTAGAGCATCTGAAAATTAAGCCTGGCAAGCTAGTAAAGCAACCAAATCGGAAATATCCAAATTTATCGAATATTTTTGTTCGAAAAACACATTAGACTGATTTTTGACAGTACTATTAGTTTGAAGCCGAAAATATCGAACATGAGGAACGGGTGTTGCAGGAAGTCCCCTGCTCCCCATGTTCGGTACTTTCGGCTTTGGGACCTGCCGTGGGGTACACCGCTTTCTAAAAAATGGAAGAGGTGGACCCAAAAACAAAATAAAAAAGGGACCCTGCGGCATCAGCTGCAAGTCACGTTAGAGGAACATAGCTGACGCTGCAGGGTACAGGAAAGACGGCGGTGGTCAGAGAAAAGGTAACGGGGGCATGGGGGTACACAGACACTCACGGGGGCATGGGAGCACACAGACACTCACGGGTGGACATGGGAGCACACAGAAACTCACGGGGGGCATAGGAGCTCAAAACACTCATGGGGGTATGGCGGCACACAGACACTCACGGGGGGCATGGGGGCACACAGACACTCACGGGGGGTCATGGGGCACCACAGACACTCAAGGGGGGGTATTGGAGGTTTGGGGGTGCATGATTATTTTTTACCGAGGTGAAAACGTATTTGTGGGGAAATCAACTACGGTCAATACCGTCGCAATTGTTTTTAACCCAGTAAAACAACCGCAATCCACCAAATCAACATAAATGCTTCAGATGAAAAAGACATGGTCTGGCCATCAAGTCATTACATTTATATCATTTGCACACAATGAAGGACACTCAGCCAATCAAGTGGCTTTAACCGTGGGCGGAAACTGTCAGGTCTTCCCATATTCAAACAGCCAGCCCTGCCCCTTCGCTGGGTGCCACAATCTTTTCTTTTGGTGCTAACCTCGCCATGGGATCCATGTCCCTCCCTCAGCTCTCAGCCCACATAGCAATCCCAACACACCCCACCCCCAACGTAACTGCAAGCCTAGCTCTAGTTTCCGTGCTGCCTCCCGGCTGTGCCAGAATACTCAATAGGAATAGAAATGGGACTTGGCCAGTTGTCTATTTACTGTGGTGCCGGCCATCTTGTTTCTCACCAGGAGATTGATCTTGCACAAAGATGTACATCCTGTCTCCCGCAAAAGAAAAAACTATTCACACCCTGGCTGAACCCTGGGATGAGGATGGCTATCACTCCCTTGCTGTGTGGCACACAGGACCCGCAATTGACCTGAACCCTCATGAAGGCGCTCGCTTCACTTGGGCCTATATGGATTCGGATGATGGACTATCACTGGCCTGGTATGCCCCCAACGTGGCTTACATTTTCTCATTGAAATTATGGGAATACCCATTGTTTTTCTCACCAAAAAAACTCTTAGAGAAACAAGGACAATATAGCAGTTCAGCCTGGAAATGGAAAGACATCAACATGTCATGCTCTTCATTCTACGTCTAACTCAAAATGCATGCATGGGGCTCATGTCACTTTACTATTTTTCACGTTTTAACGATAGAACATGAACTGATCCTCCTTGCGCCTTGCACTTTAGCAAAGGTGGTACCATTCCATCATACGTCTAGCTATCCTTATGTTTATGGGTGGTGGCCCTTCCATATAAACTCTTTGCTAGTAGACCTGGAGTAAATGCCAGCAGAACAAATTGCACTTAACGCCAAATGGCACTGTAGGAACGGGGGCAGCTATTCTTCACTTAATCTGTGGCCTGCCTATTTGCACCTTAAAAGCAGTTATTGTGTTTTATTCATTTTTTAAAAAATGTATGATGGATATTTTTAACAGATGTTGTTTTAAACTTTGGTTTCACTTTCATTGAAATATTTGCATGAAAGGCCCGGGAGTGATAATAAAATATCTGGGTAAACCCCGTTAATTATCACCTGTCAAGGCCTTTGGACCTCCCCTGTTCCACACAATCTGGGGATACCTCCTCATTGCATCGCCCCATGACAAGAGTGGTGTACCTCTGGCAAGCATAACAACAAATCATTCACAGATGGACAACCTGCTGACCAGCAGACTGGATCCAAATATACGTTCAATGCTACAAAGCTGTGCCTTAAACCACTTCAATTCTGTATTTCAACATATTCCGTCAATAGGGCCAAGTCAGATGAGGAGGAAAGCACAAAGAGGAACGCACCAAATCATATTGCCATATGTCTCTTTAGTGTCACCTTAGTTTATCTTGAATTTCCAGTAATTATCACCTCATTGTGCCGATTGCAGGAAACATCGACTCGGTGACAGGAAACAGCACCGGAGTTTGCTGACAGAATCAGAGATCACCTCAGTACCATTTAAAGTGGCCTCAAAACCCAGCTCTATTGTTCCTCCTCTCGCAGTGGGATTGCTGTCCAGGCTCTTCCAGCTTCACTGGACTCAGGGGGGGGGCCACCACATGGAAACAGCTGCCGATCCCCACACTTATCTATAATCTGGTGACACTTCCCCTACACCCACTGCATCTCTGAGCAGACTTCTATTTCGTGTTCACCGACACATTTCTTCTATTTACAGATCTTTCCTGGATGCTCTGCAACATGGCTATTCTTTCTGTGTTCTTAGTAAGTGACCAACCAAAAACCCTGGCATGTGATGAACCCGTGAGTCATCTCTATTGTTTTAATTCTGTGAGATAATGCCAACTCTGGCCTGGGAGGGGCATTAATCCAAGGGAGCAGGGAAGGGACTAACATTAGCAGCGTTTGCGGGAATGACTGCAATACGCCCCTTGCGTTATTTTTCTACAACAATGTCATCATTGCAGAGGCACCGCACTGCCGTTGTGTGGTGGAGAGCAAGAGTGCAGCCACTTTCTGATCAGATGTGTTATGAACTCTTGGCATTGTCTTCAGCATGCTTTGTGCTGGCAGATGTGTGCGACCCTCAAATATTGTGGGCGTGGATTGTGCAGGTACAGTGACCACTGCACATGAACCTGCCTTCGGGCTGCACTTTCATGTGTGGCAATCTCTTCTGTTATTTCCCCTCTATCTGATCTACCCTATCAAAAGCCAGGTAAATGAAATGTGCAATGTCAGCAAGGTTCATTACAGACCCCTGCTAGCATTGATCTGTCCCACATAGCACTGCTCTTTGTTCACATTTTAAATATAATAATGTGATTGGAATGTAAACATGAGGGGCACTTTGAGACCCATTGTTACAATGTGCTCCCTGACCCCTCTGCCTCCCCAGCTCTTGTTCCCACTTAGCAAGCCCCGCCCACCTGGTGCCTTCCTGGTTGCCACTCTTTTTCCCAACTTAAGGAGCCCTCCAGCCTCTTGTCCTTTGCAGATGGGGAGTCGATGCGAGTGGATCTAGATCACCTGCCCTAAGCCCCTCCCACCTTCTTAGCCTTGCCTCTTCCTTCCTGCTCTTAACTCTTAGATCAAGGGTGTCTCTTACCTGGGCGTCCGAAGCAAAGGGAAGACGAAGAAAAGGGCAATTCCTGTTAGGACCTGTTCGGACCAGGAGGACCCAAGGCCCAACCCCCTGCTCAGACAGCTGGTAAGCAGGCACCAATATGTCTTTACTCCCTCTGTCCCAACAAGCCATCCTCACCCCCTTTGGTCCCCCTGTGATGTTTCCTTATGCCCCCCCTCCCTTCTCGCACACAGGTTTTGTCTGTTTTGCTTGATTCTTCTACCCTGTGCCCCCCTGGCCCCCATCTCCCTCCTCCAGCCTACTTCTGCAGGAGTCTGTCCTGATACATTCTGCTTTCACCATCACCGGCATGTGACCAATGCTGGATTTGACTTTATGGACTTCATTGATTCACGGTGCGTCACCCTTTCTCAACTCTCATGCTGGACTTCGTTTGCATCTTGTATTCATGGTGGCCCTGAATCATGTTGTTCTCATCTTCATCTTGTATCTTGGCTTGCAACATTATGTGTTACTACTGACTTCTGCAATTGTATTTGCTCTCCGCTCTTGCTTCTCCACTCTTTTTGCTTACTCTCTGCTCTCTCCTCCTCTCCCTTTCTCCTTTTTCCTATTTCCTCCTCTCATCCCCTTACTTTCTTCTATGCACTTACTCTGTCATAATTGTCCCTGTACCTAGTATGATAGCAGCCTTGTCTGTCTCCTCCCCACTCCCCTTAATTGGTCCCCCCACCCAGCACTATCAGAAATGTCGTCAGGCCTAGTACGATAGTCACTTGTTTTGTTCCTCCCCTCCCTTTCTTTTGTTTTTCTCTGTCTCTACCAGAAATGTTGTCAGGCCTAGTACGGTAGTCGCCTGTCTGTTTCCATTTCCTTCCCACTCTTCCCCTCCCTTCCTTTTCTATGTCTTAGCTCTTGCACTGAAATGTTGTCAGGCCGGGTACGATAGTTAATTTCACACCTTTACTGTTCATGGCCTGTTAGAATGTGGTTATTTTCCCTTGTTCCCGCCTTTGCTTTGAAGCGCTTTGAAACACATTGTGTATAGGCGCTATATAAATAAACTATCATATCGTATCATACCCAAACTTTGGAACACCCTGCCTTCAGACCTGAGAACGGAGACAGCCTACTGGGCCTTCTGAAAAAAAACAAAAAAACTGGCTATTCTCGCAAGAATAATATGTTGCAATATGAGGCAACTAGAAGGTAATTGACACATGAAGGGAAAAATATGTAGACCACATTTGTGCCATGCCCTGTATATTAATTCCTTACACCTGCACAGTAACTGTACTACCTGTAATGTCTCACCTTACTTTGTGAAATATGTCACTGTTTGCCACTGTATTTCCCTGTATCTACCATATTATGTAAATGTAAATCAATGTTAACTTGTAATCCAGCTCCCATATACCTGCGTTAGGTGTACTAAATAAATAAAGAAATAAATAAAGAAAGAAAGAAATACTCTCCTCAGTCAACCACTCGGCATATCCGCTTTGGTGCTCGTAGGCAACCACATGATTTCCGCCCATGGGTCTAGCTTCATAGGGTTCACATCATGCTCTAGTTGTTGTAGTTTCAATGTTTGCCTTACTCCTCAACAATGAGAAGCAGCTTGATGCTAAGTTCGTTTTCTCAGTCCGAGTAAAACAAGCAACAAAATGACAGCAATGAGCTACAGTGAAGGTGCCTCAATGCATGGCAAATGGTCATTACGAGTTGGGCAGTATACCGGTGATAAATCTGCTGTAATACCGCCCAACGGAATTACCTTACTACCACTTGGTCTGGCTGATTTACTGCTGGAGTACAAGTGGCAGTGGTGGAGTAAATCCCAATTTGTTCAGAGTCCATTGGACTCTATGGGGCTTTTTCAGCAGAATTACTGCAGTGGTAATCCCACTGAAAATGGGCACAAAATCAGTGGGTTTATTTCCAGCTTATAGCTGGAGGTGAATCCTCCATCTTTCCACCCAACTCATAGTTGGCCGGTGCGGTATGAGACAGAAAATCCAATAGGATACAGCCAATGTCAATAGCGTTGCTGCATCTCGTTCCAGTGCTATTATACCTGGATCCTGAGTTGTTTTAAGGCTGTTACTCTTCATTTTGTTAAGAAATCCAGATGGAAAATGAACTAATCAGAGTTCAGCACAATTCACCCAACTGCATAAATGAGCAGTCATTGAGTTGGTGAAAGGAAAAAGGAAATGCACCAAACCAACCAATTCCAGAGCCATTACAACCAGAGTCGTTAATGCCCATGATCACCTTTGAAAGCGGGACTTAATGTTATTACCAATTCTTCTTATCAACAATATTTTGTGAGACAGGTAAAAGTTCAGCTGGATTTAATACGCAACACCTCTGAATTTGAATGTGGGGAGCAAACAAGATCAGTTTATATCTTGTCAATCGTGCAGAAGAGATGTGTTGCGCTTGAGTTATATTCAATAGAATATCTACAGAGTGAGGTACCATTAGGGTTAACGCATGACCCAGGACCATTCCCTCACTCTGTTTTACAGACGCAGCAGTAGCAGCAACAGCGCGCAAACATCTTGGCAAAGCGCATGCTACAAGATCAAGTGCGGAGGAATAGTAGCCGCACAGCCTATTCTTCCCTCCATGTTCCTGCGTTAACACAGCCAAAGCACATCCATCACGTTCATGCACAAACAATACAAAGGCCTTATCATAATTCGGAGTTCCTAAAACCGGCGTCGAACACAGCGCGGATTTGAGCAAATCGAATGCTGTCTGGTGTTCCAAGGTCCATGGCAATGGCAAAGAAATGCCCTTCTTTGTCAAAGCCAACATTGGTTTAATCGTTAACGAAAAATTCGGGATCCACAATCTACAATAAGAAGCCATACCTATCAAGGCTCTAACTTCCTTTTGCGTATTTGGGACAGGCATACCAGAAATGGTCTTTATTCGTTCAGGTGTCAACCGTCTTCCCTCCTTTGACAACAATATTGGAATTTCTTGAGTGAAGCTTTGTGCCCATGTTTTACTAGATGACAAAGCAGCAACACGGTGCCTTCTTTACAGGCACTCTCAGAATCAGCGGCCAAGAGGAGGTCATCTACGTACTGTAGTAACGTGCAAGTAGTAGGCAACTCGAGGGTATCAAGCTGCTCTTTCAATGCCCTACTATAAATACTTGGACTCTCAGTGTACCATTGTGCACGAGTGAATGTAAACGAGCGTCCACCTGGGGTAAACGCAAACAAATACCTACTATCCTTGTGTATAGGAATACTGAAAAATGCGTTTTTAATATCAACAACGCTAAGGTGAGTGGCAGAAGCCGGAATCATGGTTAATATCGTTGTAACATCAGGTACAATAGGAAATTGAGGAGCCACAATTTTGTTAATAGCGCGTAAATCAATTATAAAATGAAAGGGAATCGCATTATCACCTTTTTTGGTATACTGGCAAAATGGGGCTGTTACATATGCTACTCGTAATCTCCTCAATTACTCCACGATGTACAAAATCAGAAACTATACATTTCAAAGCCTGTTCGCCTTCAACTGAGATTTTATATTGCGAGATGCGAGGCAATTTTACTCCATGTTTCAAAATAATTTTAACAGGTTCAATTTGGAGAATGCCCACATCATTATCATCGATTGCCCATAAGCATTCTGGAACATCACTAAATTCTGGCGGTAAAGGTCAAGTCAAAAACTGAGAGGCGAGTGATTGCTGGGGTGAAATTGTTAGCCGAATCCCATCCGGTGAACAATGAATTACTGCGTGTAAACCTTCAACAAATTTTGCCCCAGCAAGTTCTCCCCACAGTTTGTGGTAAGTAAAAATGGACACTGTTCCGTGAAGGGACCCAGTGTTATCGGTACCGGCAAAGAGACCGGACAAACTACAGGTGTGCCTGAAAACCCCACGGAAACGTTGGATTGCCCTGACAGGGGAATATTTGGAACCCGTGAATGGTCAATGGAACATTTCTGTGCTCCCGTATCTACTAAAAATAGATGCTTCCTATTTCCCACTGCCATCTCAATGTAGGGGCCTTTCTGATGAACGGGAATAGGTGTAGGTTCCAAATCCTGCTTCGGGCAATCCTAGCGGAACAAAATATTATCAAAAGGAAGTTCTTCAGAGAGGTACGCGGCAGAAGGGTGATCAAAGATGTTTCTATTATCCACATTCGAAACTTGCTTATCTTGTGAAGGAGACTGCTGTGATTCTGGTGCAAACTGACCTCTGCCAGGGCCCCCTGCACCTGGGCGACCTCTGGATCGTCTACCCATGTTCCCAAATGACCTTTGCTGTAAGGTCGGACATTGTGCGCGCCAGTGGCCTTCCTGCCGGCAATAGACACACTGGTTAATGGTTACCGGATCCAAGGGCGCACTTCCCTGTGGAATGTACTGACCCCTAGGGTAAATTGATTACCCCCTCTAGGGTTTCTAACGATCTGCTGCAATAAAGCTTTAGTTTTCAAGTCACCCTTTTTTTTCTCAAGCTTCTCTTTTTCAGTGTTTACACATTTTCATAATACTGAGCCATATGCAATACTTCTGATTGGGACTTCGCCTGCCAAGCGCTTTCAGAGGACATAATCTGTAAATGGATGTCAGGCAGCAATCCACGTACAAATTTGTCCACAAACAACCTTTTCCCTGACTCTGTGCCCAAATCTTGTCCACTGACATCCGAGAATACCTGCTCGAACCGATTGAAAAAATCGGTAGCACCCTCAGACTTTCCTTGGACACAGGCCGTAAGCTTGTCCTATATGATTCTTTTTTCTGGAACCATAGTCTTCAATTTTACAATCCATCAGGCAAGGTTAATATTATTTGAGGTGGTCGTTCGCCAGCTGGTCTTTCTCTGCCCAGCCTAGTCATGTTATCCCATGTATCTCCCAACCCAGGTATGTCATCTATAGTCCTAATCTGCTTCCACAAATCAACTGACAGGAGTACGGGAAACAATAGGTCAATATCACTTAGGGTGAATACCGACGACTGTAAGACCGACTCTATTTCTTTATAGAATCCGGTCGGATTTTTTCATATATCAGGAATAGATTGCTTTATGGTGTTCACTTCCTGTCGGGATGTGAACAAACTGTGAAACGTAATGTGCAGGGATTTCTCCGGCTACTATACCTCGTGCAGCATCAGCCGCAATATCAACTTTTGGGACAAATGTCGGAGGGATCTCTCTCATAGGCAACTGAGAAGTAAGCAGCTCTGAACGCTTACTAAGCAACAGAGCCAAGTCAAGCGCTAAGGCAGTCGAAGAAGTATCAATCGAAAAAAAGCTCTCTTATAAACACTCAACAATTCTGCGGGACAACAAATCTTTCTTCTTACACACTCATTCTGCAGGTGCTCTACCATCACCTGTATCACTTTCTTTTGCATTTCTAACGTATATTGACTGTATGTGTCATATACTTCATCTGGAGTTATCGACATATCCGAAATCCATCTTATCGCATCCTTTGTACAAATTCGTTCTTCCTCACCTTTTAATTCTTGACGAGGAGAAAACCATTTCTGTAAGTACATAATAACTAAACTATCACCATCTACTTCCTCGTTCTGTAACTCTTCCAACTCCTTCCTATACTCAAAAACCTCTCAACATGCTCATATACCTTCTCCGCAGTATCTCTGGACAACGCTAAGGTGTTCAAATCCCGTAACCCTTGTGGGAAATCTTCATCATCTAGTCTATTCCACATTATACTTAAATGAGTCCCTAATCCTTCGATAAAAACATTTTTCTCAGGAATCTCTTTTAAATTTTCGAGTGTGGAAAAAACATCAGCTTGTTCACCTTTCTGCATACAATGTTTAGTCCAAGCAGTCAATTCATTCCTCTTGTCTGGCGACACAGTATTACGAGTCACAACCCTTGGTCTTGCTTCCTGATCTACTACAAGCGATGCAGGATCACTTGGAAGAGGAAGAGTAGGCACCTTCTGAATAACAGGTGAAGGCAAGGGGGCAGGCAAAGGGGCGATGGCTGGAAGAACAACAGGGTGGACCAGAGAAACTATGGGAGGGGGAACTACAACAGGAAGGGGCAAAGCGCCAGGAGGAGGGACATATGGAGGTGGCGCGGAGGCATCGGGCCTTCGTTCATGCAAAAGTTTATTGATCAATTCGTCTGACGTATGAAAATCTTTTGAAGGGTAGATTTCCTGAATGCCTAATTTAAATGCCCTGTCCGTGTTCCTAACTGACTCCAATTGCTTATTTTGATCATATAACCGTGCCTTTTCGACACTCGTCATATGTCGACGCATATGTTTCTCTCTACTCTTTTGTTGCTGTAAAGCTTCTATTTTCCAACTGTGCAATGCGTCAAATGCTGCAGGCCTAGCCTTCTTCTTTATTAATACAGACTCTAAATATTCTATACGAGGGATTTCAAAACTACCATTGGTTGGCCACCGAAGATTAGAATTATGTCTGGTTTGTCTGTGCCAAATGTCATTAAATGCTATGCTACCAAAGCATTTCTTACAGTACATAGTACATGCCGGCGACCCCTCCTGTGGTGCGGGACGGCTATCTTCCAAAGATTGTCTGTCACTGCGGAAAAATGCCCTAAAGCAGGCAGACAATTTCCCAGGCATATCAAAGTTCTGGTGTTACCTGGTTAAATAATTGTGCTCGCGAGTATAATGCTCCAAATTCAAATTTGTCAGGGTTAAATTAAGAATCGGGACACGATTCATCTGACCAAAGGACTGGGAGGCCCGATCGGGTTACTAAGGACCATGCAAAGGACCCACGTATCCAGTGATTTTCGGCAAATTTACCCACCTCAAATATATGGACCCTCGTCAAGACGTCCTCTCGGGCTATAGCTCACCGTCCAGGGATCAGATCGTGCAGTTTTGTCGAGGAATTCGCTTCTCGTCTTAGAGTGGCCGGTTCTATTGACACCGTCCGATCCCGGTCCGATAGCCGAGCCAACCTTCAACGAGACAAAGTCAATCTTGAGGGTCCCTATTCAGGCGCCATCCGTGGAATCAGGAAAAATACAATATTACGACTGTTACACCGAGCAAAGGAAAATACACCGACACAGGCTTATAAAGATTCCCAGAATCTTTATTACAAAACTGAACAGTATTGAACAAAGTACACAAATAGCTATTTGGCCGTCAATACATCACAGAGACCACCAGCAGGGTACAATATGAGCAGTGAGGGAATTTCCTAGCTGGACATCGGTGCTTTTGTACAATTTGTAAAATGATGTCCAGCCCCCTTACAGGTTAATCATGCACTGGGCTAGGGTCGCGCCAGGTTCACTTTCCTAATTTACATATCTCACGCATGCGGTTTACTTTTCAATACATTTACTAACACACTCCATTATTCTTCAATTTAACATTTACACTCTTTATATATTGCTTTAATACAGACCAAACAATGTTTTGCATGTTATATTTGGATAGCATTACTGTTCTTGTATACTTGTAGTTTAATATTGGCATTTCAAATAATCCCCTGCTCCGAGGTCAACAAAGGACAAGGTCTACATGACCCTAACATGTAGCCTGAAGGCAGGTTGGACATTAACTTCCCTAAAGAGGTTGGAGAGGTTAAGGCAAGAACAAGGACACACGAGACAGCCATTTTAGATTATAGGGTGACTTTGTACAAAACCCCAAAATGGCGGTTTCTAACCAAAAATGGAGGCTTGATTCAAGATGGCGGCTTACATCAATTTCTAAGGTCAAGACCTTGCCGCAGAGAGTTATTCGCGTACAATTTTCAAGCAACTTGGCATAGGCCAATATGCATACAAATCGTTTGTAATAAGAGGCATAATTTAATATCCGGTTTGACAGATAGAGTGTACAATTGAAACAAAAGGAAATACACTCCCTTTGATGATGGAGGGCATGTGTTCATGTGCCTCTTCATTGAAGCGAAACTTTTGCCGAACAAGAATGGCCATCATAGACCTGACAGGAACTCTGGAGTGAGTCCCTTGTTGCTGTCTATGGCATCTGCGCCAGAAGAGAAAGATGGTTGAGGCAGGGGTAAGGTAAGTATTGGGCAGGGATGGATAAGATGAGAGAAGTGTGGATAGGGGGTTACGGATTGGGCAGATTTGACTGAAGGAGGAGGGTGCCTGTTGTGTGGGGAAACCAGCAGCTCCCTCCGAATGAAGGCTTTGACTGTGCATTCACGTCTGGTATTGGCAGGAGCTGATTGGCTGGTCCACTGTGCCAGGTACTAATTGTATGGAAAATCTAGAATCATCCTTTGGTGTTCACAAATTTATCACCAGACATAACTTGGTGAGCTTTTGAGAATGGATACTAATAAGAGTCAGCATAGCCATTTGAATTAATTAAACTGTACACAGTAAAAGGTTGGCCTTAACAATCTTATCGCCAGAGTTGAGTGAATGTATACCTCAATTCCTGTGTGTGAAGCACTTAATTACATACCACAAGCATTCACACTTACAAGCTGTTGGATCCCCTGCATGTAATGTTAAGCATTAACAAGGCATTGGTGAAAAGGAACAAGTAAAGTGAGATAAGTTTGCTTTTACTTGTAATTTGTCTGGTCTCTGGAATCCATTTGTTTTATGTCTGCATGAAAATATCATGCAGGCGTAAACCGAAACGGACTGATGATATGGAGCTGGTGAACATGGCAGAGATATTATAACTATTCCTAGCCCCTCCTACACCTTGTCAATGCAAGAAAATGGGGCAGAGTGGCAAATGGATGGGTGAAAGTATTACGCCTTGCTTTTACATGTCCACTACCCTGTGGGGTATATTTACCGGCCCCAACACTAATCCCCTGTATCACAAAACTGCATTTTAGCAGTTACAAAAATAATGGATGTGCATTTGTCTGCCATTGAACATAGCCACCCCAAGAATGGCTGCAGTTTGTTTTATTCATGTTAACCCAAAGAAAATATCTTAAAGGCAGAATGGCGCTGTGCTGCTGGTCTGTCATCTCAAAAACCCCAAACTTCACAAGACAATTTCCTGTATTTACAACAACCTCACACTGGTGCTATTTTCATCTTTAAACATCACACAGTTTTGTTCAAGTAAAACACAGCCATGTCCATCTATTTCATGTTGAACACCATCAAATGAAGGCCATCCCTCCCAGAATGGCATTGTTTTGTCAAATAAAGTCTGTGAAGAGCAATTTCATTTCAGTCATTTCAGTCTGCATGGCTAGGATTCACTTTGGAAACAAATTAACCCATGCAAAGTACTTCAAAAGAAAGTTCTCTCTCTCTTGCTATATGTCAATTACACAGAAACCATTTTTCAAGCATATCCCTGTGTACAGAAACTGACCAGAGATATAAAAAGCCTTCAGAAAGCAAATGCGAAGAAAACCGCACCTTGTGAAATCAACATGTAGAAAATGAACATGTGTAAATCCGTTTATGCAAAAGCAAGAAAACTGCTCTTTTGAAAGCTAAATGTGAAATCTTACCAATGCACAGTAACAGTATTGTTTGTGTGTGGCTGGGGTGGTTTAAATTTATTATATTTATTTATAAAAAAAGACTTGGTTCCTGTGAAAAAAAGAAAGAGAAAAACAAAAACATTTTTTTTGAAAATGGCAGAACCAGTTTGGCAAGGAAAGCACTTCAAAGTTACCACCCTCCAGGAATCCCCTGCACAAAACCTTGTCAGACTGGTTGGCATTTCCCCAGCAAGGGACAATGGACTAAGCGGATCTAGCACTTTCACAAAGAAGCTTGAATTCCTTTGACACCTGTCCTTGGCTTTAACTGCCTAGGATCAAATGGCGCTATGGTAATCCTGTTGGTCAAAATGACACAAAGGGAGGGTGGCTGTGGAGATTTTAAGGACCGCCCATACAGTGACAAATGCCATCCACGGACCTGAAAGAAAGAACTTTTTACATGAAGACATTTATTTCAAAAATCTGAATAAGCAGTAATGTGAAATTATGAGTTTTAATGTACATTTTGGACAAGCAAAATAAGACTATGTGTGTCTTCCTGGCATGTGGTGGACGTGAATGGCAGTAAAAAGGCATTTCTGGGGAAAGCGTAAATTGCACAGGTATTAAATTTGGAGAAAATATGCCAAACACTATTATGCATATATGGAACCATTTGTAGAATTTTAGATAAAATGTTTCTCCTGAAAAACTGTGAAATGATGCCCAATGGGTGAAGCAGCATCGCACAGACTTGGCGATTGGACAATCATATTCCTTGTGAAATATGGGAGCTGCCTATCTGATTTATATAAAGGTGATGATTGTAAATATAAAGTTGTATTCCATAACTCCTTTTGTGAAAATGAGGTTGTGGGATAAAAGCAGTCATAAAAATGCATACACCTGAGAGGTCACTTCCTTCAATCCATTCAGCTCAGAGGGAGTTGGCGACAGGAATAGCCTGACCTATCCTAAGTCAAGAGGTATGTTAAGAACATTTCCACCCACATTGTAAATTCTCTGATGTCATTCTGCCTATATAAGAGCCAAGCAGGGAGGAATGAGGGGATTCAACATTCCAGATTGATCCTGCAAGACTCCAAGACTCCAGACCCAGGTCCTGAGGTAGCTTATCCAGATCCAGGCCGAACCACCTATCCAGAACCTCCTAGCCAGAACCACCTAATCAGAACCAGATCCATCCCAATAATTCAGGGAGAAAGGAGGAAAGGCTGCTTATCCCATGGGGAGAATCCAGCAACTAGACCCTCTGACCAGCTGATGCATCCCGCTGTCTACAGTGACCCGACCCCTTTTGCCCAGCTGTTCCCATTAAGGAGAGCCCAGCTGCTGTCCAGCAACCGGTTAGCTGTCCAAACTACCCGACTCAAGTGCATTTTGTAGGTATCACCCTGCCCAGTACCAAAAAGCTGCATACACTGCTCTGTTACCTTGCATTCTGTCCAAATCCTATATAAATCCCATAGGAACCCTAGTAATTTCCCAAATTGTCAGCATCCTCTGTTTATCTGGTCCTTAGAAGAATCTGTGTAGTATATATCTGTCAGTGTAATTCTTTTCATATCATTTCAGTCCTCTGTGTAAGTCCTTAGTACCATTTTGAACTAAATTAATTAATTCCCCCAATAAGGATGAAAGCGGCACGAATTGGTTAAAATTGCAAATTAACCTCCTTCCGTGCAGTGTCTTTCTTTTAATAATCTAACCACTAAAATGCAGGCTTAGTAGAACAAATCATTTTGGTTAGCAAAACCGATTTCTGCCCGTGTGATTGCTTTCATTAGAAACCCATACTGTCACTCGGTGTGCAGTCATAATGTCGACATCAATAATGTCGACAGTCAAAATGTCGACAAAATAATGTCGAAAATGTATAATGTCGACATACAAAAATGTCGACACAATACATTTTCGACATTATTTTGTCGACATTTAATAAAAGCATAAATACATTCTCTATATATATACACACAAATACGTTGTTGATGGTAAGTTTGATATATCAGTATGTTTATTAAATTGAAAGTAGTATGTGTAAGTAAACGTAACTGTACAACATAATAAATAAATAAAATTAACAATACTTTTACTTTAATAAATATATAATTAAATACAACACCTTTTTGTAATTCATTTTAACTTGTTATATAATAAAGAACCAGTAGATGGCGCTTGAGAGCTAAAAATGTATGTCTATAATTATTAACTTATAATTGTTTTGACTTTCTACGTAAGGTACGTAGCACAACGTAAACGTGAGCGCCATTTTTAAAGCTCACTTTCGACTTGTTTTTACCGCGGTCGCGTCCTCGTCCCTTCGCTCCATGGATTTGTTTTTTTTTTGGGCATTTCATCATTTTTTTCATGGTTTTTCATCTGACGGACCGGGTCTTTGTGGATTTCAAGGATTTTGTCGTACGGATGGTGGATTTTTTTTTTCGGATATGGCTTTTTTGGAAGTTTTTATTGTCATGCAGTAGCGAGATTACCCGGAACTGATTATTGGACTTTCGAGTAATATGGATTTTGGACACTTTTCGGTGAGTTTGGATACCTTTTTTTACTGAAGCTGTGGATTTCAACAAGAAAACGGTACTTTTTCACGGTTAATGCAACGTCATTTTGCACCTGGATTCATGGATTTTATGGGGGATTCTTCACCTTTTTAACACGGAATCTTGGCCACCATGAACTGTAAGTACTCTTTTTAGCATTTTAAGTTAAAAGCTATGGAATCTAAGTAAATGTCCTTGTTCTCTACTGTGAATGCTTGTACTAATTGCACTAATTTACTATCATAGTCTCTGTATTTTTTGGTTTTCGGTGCCTGATTTGCCAAAGAAATTGTTTGCGAAATTCTCATTTCTTGGTGTTGTTCTTCTAACTTTAAGTCTCGCAAGAAATGCCACAAAGTTGGATTTTGGGTATTGAAATTTTTACTTATGCGGCTATGCCAGCCTTCTAATGCGTTATTTGTTCGGGGTTTGTTCTCCATGGTGTTGCGGTAGCAGTTCCATAACTCAATTGTGTATTTTGGTCGGCGTCTGTTGCCACTCCGTGTTAACTGGCCTATCCATGTATTTTCGAAGTAGTCTAGTAAATTTGTTAATTCATTCTCATGATTTTTATAGTATTCACTGTCAATTAAATGTTCGTAATAATTAATAACATGATTCTCCGGTACAAAAGCCAATGCAAAAAGTTTTTTTACGTTAATCTGAAAGTAACTGTCCTCCGTATATTTTGCTGACAAACCTAATTTCTGTATTTTTCTCCAAACACTTTGAGTAAAATGAAAAAAACAACCCTTTATTGTAGTGTCTTTGTACACGCATGAAAAACCCTTGATTTGTGCTGTTTCAAAATCCATGATTATTGTCTCTGGTTGTGAATCGGGTGTAGTTTCCTTAATTTTATTGTATACGATTTTGTAAGCGTCCTCTGTTTTTTTTGGCATCAAAAAGTAAATCAGTGGTAATGTTTTGTCATTGATTGTTCCATGGACAGTATAAAATTGAAAAAACGGGTGGGGGCATACTTTAAACGTGGCGTCACTTTGCCAATATTTGCTCTGACTTAGATGGCGAAAGTTTTCAGAGGTAGCGAACACCAAGATTTTTTCATTGTTTATTCCCATTTCGCCACAATAAAAATGTTCTCCTCTCGCTGTAATCTTAAAAATATCCGGAATACGTATATGTTCAAAGGATGTAGGTGGAGGGGGTAGGTTTTCATTGGTATGTTTTGCTCGGTTCATAGTGCGTTGCATCAACTTTTCAGCTGGTAATTGCGCTGTTACATGTGTTGGTAATTGGCCACAAACTTCCCTGAGTACCGATCCACTAGTTTCCCCCTCATGTTCTACTGCTTTTCTTTTAAGTTCCGTTAATGTTTTCCTGATGATTATAGTTGTTTGATCAGGCATATGATTGTGTTCAGCGTTTCCCTTTACATCTGTTCCCACTGTTACTGCGCGGGCTGAACATTTATTTTTTGTATATTCTGTGCAGCGCCAGTATATTCTCTCTTTTCGCTGAAGTTCTTTACAGAATATGTATCCATTCCATACCAGCTGCTTACTTCCTTTTTGGCTTTCTATAAATTCTATTTTGTTTTCCATTTTATCACCTGAAACGACACGTAAAAATAATTTTTTTGAGGTACTGTATACTATTTCCTTTATTGTAGACGTAATTTTTCATAATGGTAGTGCGTCTTACCTTTTCGCTAGAAAAAAGTACGAAAAAAATGCTGTCAATTGCCCGAAGTAACCTCTCAAGAGATGTTCTGTCAGGTAATGACGGTTTTTTCACAGCCGTTAACCGTTTCCTGCTATCAAAAACAAGGTGCTTTACTCAGGAATGTCATCTAGCGTGTTAACCATTTCGTAACCTATCTTTATCCAGTGTCACAGACAAGTGGGTGATTACGGACGAAGGGAAGGGGAGGGGGTGCTGGGATGGTTCGTGATGGAGGGTGAGGTTGGGGGGTTGGGGGGGGGGACCCCCCCCAATGATTATTTCTGGTTATTGTCTATGATAATCGACCATTTTTTTGTCGACATTTTTTTTTCGATAAATTGACTTCTTCCATTCTATGTATAGGATGTCGACATTATTGTTTTCGACATTTTTTTTTCGACATTTTTGCATGTCGACATTTTTTTGTCGACATTTTGACTATAAACCCTGTCACTCCATAAGAGTCCTCCCTTCACTTCAGTATCCTATTTGTTATGTGCCTTAGTGTCCCATCCCAAAAACCAGTTTCCGATTTTGATTGCTAAGCTCTTTTCCTTAGCTGTTTGCTTGTTTAAAATCCATGAAAAATAAGAAATTGCAATTCTGCCATGTGTCATGTTGCTGCATTGTTTTCCTTCCCAGAGTCTATCTATTTTCTCACCTGTATTCATGTTTCTTTAGTACCTTGCCCAGTAGCTTGTAAGCGTCCTTGCTTCTTTAATACAGCCACACAAATTCCTGTCCTATCCATTCTACCACACATGTAAACTGACCTCTAATTATCCAGTGATCCCTGAGTGCCATTTTGCTCCTTTTTGAAGGTTTTCATTTCGTTTTGGCATCCCATTCTGGGGTGGTAGGTGGGAATTCAAATCCAATGTTTCCCTCTTATGCCACACCTTTCCAACCACACAAAACATAGTCAGCAGGTGTTGGTAGAGTGTTGCAGGCCGGGAGTGCATAACAGTTGTGTCATCTATAAGTATGACAAAAAGTGACTTTGTTTCCATATCCATTTAAAACTTATGTATGAAATGTCAGAAAGTAAATCAAGTGTATTATAACATGTTGCTCTATATTATCACCACACGGGTGATTGCTGCCCTAAATTTGATTTGTTTGATTTTGCATTTGAATTTAAAAATTAATAAATATTTCATTATTACACACTGCCTGGTTCATGGTCCATTGCCACACGAGGTGTTTGTCAAGGGACTGTGAGATGGGTTGGGTGCCTTCTCAAAGCATAATCCGAAATCAATCAAATTAAAAATGTTTTTATTGTGCGCCACATCCCTTGCCAGTGGAAAGAGTCCTGGTCTGGAGTGTGCTGCGTCGTAAAATCTGTTCCAACCCTCTCTGTCCCCATTTAAACTCCAAAATCCATGATTGACATACATTCATCCAACATTCATGACCTTGTCACATGCAAAAATCGAAACCCTTGTTTTGGCACCGAAACTGGCTTGCCTCCAAAACTATAACTGTTGCAGTGATCCCAGATAGCTCCACTATTCACCACTACTACACATCCATAGGTGATTAACTTTGTCTTCATGCACAAATCTACACTAATACCAAACTCTTTGAATCCACAAACTCCATGTTTTGACCCCGTATTCTTGCCTCTTGCTGTGATCTAGACACCCTTCACCATCCATCACCTCCTTTGCCACAATATTAAAGTCAAGAGTAACTTCACCATCCTCCTATTTCTTTCCTCTAAAAGAAACTCAAAGAACACCTACCTCAGAGAGCACAGTCTCCCAAACGCCCACCTCTAAATCCATCAAATACGTCATGCCTGGTGTGACTGCATCATTAAATCTTGCATCTCACAGACCCATCAACCACATTAGAAAGGCAATACCCATGATATCTTCAAAAAGAAGCCATTATGTTGTCATGCCTCCCACCAAGGCCCTTCCACTAGACCAAACCCCATGTCTAGTGCGGTCTAGTGGAAGGGCCTGGGTGGGCGACGTGAAATTACTTCTTTAAATTCACATAATACCTCCCAATTCCCACAAAGAGTGGCCACTCCTACCATACCATACCATATGACTAACATATCATTGAGAAATGTCCCCACTGATTAACTGCCATCGACACTTAATGGACACATGTATGACTGAACCATTACAGATCTCATACTTGCCAATCTCAACATCATTTTTTTTTTCTCTTTTATATATTTCTGTTTCTTTCAAGACAAAAAGAGTCTGATCAACATAATTCAAACCTTGTGTATCGAATAACCATATTTCACATCAGAACAATGTTAAATATCTGCCATTCAAATGAGACACAAATACCCTAGCAAGATACAAAAGTTGCTACACAACAGTTCTAATCTGAACATGACTTCAGTCTATTACACTAAAACAGTAACCACAAATAAAAACAAGACCAAATCCCAGCCATTTCCCTGACCCCCCACTCTACACACACCATCACAAATCCACAAAAAGCCATAGCATTGAAATGACAAGGTCAAACAATGGAGTTTACCCAACCCCCACACCCACTCCCCCTGCAACATAACTTTGTGTAACATCTGGCAATGCATTACCCCTTATCATTGACTGTCTCCACGCCACTGTAGTTCCCCTTGAATCCACACACCATGATGACCACATCTTTCCCTCTTCTCTCATTAAATCCCCCATACCAAAAACTCTAGTCTCCCATATCAGATCCCTCTATTCCTCTCTGCAACCAGGTACAATCCCTTCTCCCTGAAAACTGGTCAAAGTGTACCCCATCTCACAACAGAAACACTATAAACCATCTCACCACTCACCTCCCTTTCTTTGTCAAGCTCCTGGATAAGGGTAACTACAGGATCATATTAACCACACTAACCTCCTCCAGTTCTTCTGCTGTCATGAAAGCAACAGAACAGCTTGCCTTGGGGTGCCCATAGAACAAACCGCATCCTTTGACACAGTTGATCTCAAGACTGTGCTCTACAGCCTCTCACCTCTCATGGACATCAGCAATATGGTATACAGCTGATTCCCCTATTTCATCTCAAACAGAAAACAATATTCCAAAATGGACCATCACAATCTCCCTACATTTCCGTCAACTGTTGAATACCTCAGGAGTCGATCTTTTCTCCAAGGATTTCCAACGTGCCCACGGACACCTTGGGAGGTCTGCTCTTCAGATATTGCTCTACACCAATGGTCAAGTGATACTCAGCATTACCTGAAGTCTCACCAGTCAACAAAACTGAACATATACGATCCTGCCAGGACCTCATTCATATCTGATCATCCACAGTGAACCTCAAAGTAAAACTAACACAAAGTGTATTCATCTTGATCCATGGGGCGAAATCCCATCCTCCAATTTAAGACTTGCTTTAAAGAGACATCTTCATTGTTTCTACCCCACCCTCAACACTATTCACAAGTCCGTGTGTTTCTACAAATAAGTGGCTCCCTTATACAAAGAATAGTTAAATACTAAATTTCAGATTTCTGTGTACTAATCTCCTCCAGAGAAGCATACCCATCATCCTTCTGAGGAAATCTTGATCCAACATTAGTCATATCCCATATTGATGATAGCCACACCTCCTCAATGCTATTCACAAGTCCAATCTCAACCTCATCTAGGCAGTCTTCTCTTTGTGAGAGTGTCCACCCTTACTTGGACAACGTAGTGCAAACTGCTGCTCAGATGTATTCTTCTAGATATTCAAAAGACCTGCACAAATGTTAATAAAAAATACTTATTGTAGAGAACTGAGGGCATTACTTCTCCAAAAGATCAAATATGACGTGGGTCATGTGAGGTATGGCACCTCTCAAAAGGAAGATGTCCGATGAGAAAAACATTGGAAGCAGAAAGTTCCAACAACTGCTACAGCCAGACAGTGCATAATATGCTCACATGACCTTCCAGATTGTGAAATGTTAAGAAAGCTATCAGTAGGATCAAGGTTCACCGAACAGAAGTAGCACAATCTGGGATTCTCCGCCATTCCTCTTGAAAATCACTCAAGTTCTGCAAAAATTCAGAAACACAATAAATACACACATACATTTTGATATGTGGTTTAGTCAATGGCCCACTACCAAAATCTCAAATAAAGCATAGTCCAACTCTTCTGGGCTAGTGTCCATCCAACAAGAACTGAGATAATATCGCATTAATATGATTGGGCTGTCATGGAGAATACATCAAATGTAATGGTCTGTCTATTAATAGGAATTGATGCAAACTCATTTTTAATAATCAAAGAGCAGAGAACTGATTCAGTGGTTTCTTCTTTTTTCATTCATAAATCTAGAAATAGTAACCACTAATACATTTCATGGGTCTTTATTCAGAGTGCATGGGAGTGGGCATGGCACAAACCCCCATATGCACAGACAACCTTACCTTAGGCAGAGACCCGCCATCCCCTCTCAGCCCGTCCTCTTTTACAGTTCGAGTATAAGCCCAGCAGGCTTTTGGGAGAGTAACCATTAACTCTGGAAACTATGTCCCACGACTATTTTATCATCTTATCCAAATTTTGAGACTGTCCAAAGGAATATATATGGTCCATGGTTGTAAACATTTTAATATCATGGTGAGTACTGTGAAAAATGAAATGAGTACTAAACCCAATGTGTATTATGCACTTATTGATTCAAGCATGCAACCCTGTTATCACAGACATGCTTTTAAAGTATTAACATCCTCTGTTGTTCTGGAATGTTATGCAACACATTAAAAAACATCCCACGATGCTGTTACTTATTTTTCCTTTCCATTCAGGGTGTTACACAAAGTAACAATGAGGGACTACAAATGTGTCCATAGTGGAATGATGAACTTTGATCTGAAAACAATATATATTGTTATTCTAGGATTTGATAATTTGATGTGCTCCATAACACACATGCACCGTTTTTTTTTTTTTTATGACTACACTATATACTGGAATTATCAGCAGACATTAAAATTGTTACATTTTAAAGAGAGACAGTTAACAGTGTTAGCACCACTGCATAATTCCTTTGTTTTATAAGCTTCTTTTTCTGGGAACACATACTGTTGTGTTTCTCAAGATTCATTTTTTTCTGACCTAAAAAGAAACACACTGAGAGGATAACAAATGAACTGTTACTTCAATGAGCATCAAGGCAATACCCAATATTGCACGCTGGCCACTATTCGGTTGTCAGTGCTGCTGAAGCCACACATTTGTTAGAGTATGCACAACAAATACTAAATAATGAACATTTAAATTAACAAATGTGGTTGTAGAGCCTAAAACCTGATCTTCAGTGCACTGCAAGATCTGTCAGAACCGCATTGCCCACAGCAGAGTTTGTTGGCATACCCTTACATCCTCCACGAGGGCAATGCACACTATGTGAGATGGCAAAATTCCTGCAGGACTCACAAAATGAAATTATATATTTCCAAATAACAAGTTGGTCCCCACTCCGTGATACGACATTCACAGTTGCTCACATTGTAATATTAACCATAACAATGAAGACCTCTCTCTTGCATGGTTTATATGTTTTTACTATGGCCATGCCGTTGTCAGCAACATCTGGGATGGCTCTAGCACACACACACACACACACACACCTGGTAATGTGACTTTCTCCCACAGAGATACAGAGGCATAGAGTGAACCAGATAGAGACAGAGATTAAAATAATCAGATGAAGAGAGAGGACACTTGGTCAGTGTATGAGATCACATGGCAGGGTTAGCTTGTCCATGTTCCAATATTTAGTTTGTATACACACACGGTAGCCAGTCTATTTATCTCAGCAATTACTGGCCCAGCTCAGAGGTGACCTCTGTTACATTGTCTCCATAAACAATCATGTGTACTTCAATGCTGGCGAATCATTTAAATGGAACAATGCCACAGCCTTTTCTAACTGTACCTGAAAAATCTCAATACAGAGTGCAAACTGCAGTTGTGTAAATGAGCACACTTATGCTGTATATCTCACGACATTTAATCAAGCACTTTTCTGCTTGCCCAAACAGTTCTAGCCTTAGGAAAGTCAGTAATGCCACAGAGAAAACTACCTGGAACATTACCTTTTTTCCATTACCCTGCAAAGAAAGTCCTGGCTGTCCCTATCAAAATATTTCCTAGCATTCAGAAGTATATCTGCTACCTAGGAGTTCATATTGATTATAGTAGTGATTAATGCTTAGCCATATTAGTATGTGTAGTTTTGTCACACCCATGAGCAAATACAGTCTTCATGTCTGAAACATGTTGACCCTGATTTTTGAAAATATCAGTATAAATAATCTAGATTTTACATCTCTTATTTGAAATTCCAACATTTTCCAGCTTTACCTGAGCATTCAAAGAAATATGTTCTCTTTTGATGGCTCACGTTATCAACTTATTTGCTAAAATGCGTTGTAATGAAATATTTTATGGCCATTAACTTAGTCTCTGTGTTGTCAGTAGGCTGCTGCGTGGTAATCAAATACGCATGTTGATTGCCAGCCTTCCAAAATTCTTCAAAACAACTTTTAACTAAAGCATCCTTTTCTTTCTTTTGTCTAATCTAAAACGTGGGTTTTATACCCCAAAGGTCTTTGTTAAGACCACCATACACCAGCCCAACTTTTGACCGAGTGCAGATAGCTACTTACAAAATGATCTAGCGTTGACCTGATCCTGATTACAAACTATTAACTGTTCATCAATTTCCAATCAAAAACACCCACCTCAAGGGCCCCTTGAAAAAGAAATCAGAATATGGAATGGTCTGTCAAGCCTATTTCAACATACTGGGCCACGCAACCCAAAGTTATCTGCCTAGTGACCAAAGGAAAATATGTCTAAGAGCATAGACACACAGGAGTGGAGTAATAGGAGTATTTCCTTCTGCATGGGTTCTTTGTCTCACAGTGATCCATTATGTTAGTTGCTCAAATCAAGTGTTCAATTCATTGATGATTTACCTGACCTACTTGTTTGCTGTATCGACTGGTTGCTTGACTGCCCTCAGAGTCTCAGTCAGTACCAGGCTCTTTCTTGATCAGTCACCCTTGTACTTCCTCCGGGCCTACCATCCACTTAGAGGCAGTAACTGTAACCCTGCAGTACCTAGTTCGACTAGTACTACCCACAGCCATGCTGCCCTGGCTTCACTTACTCAGATCATTGCTGTCATGTTTTCCCCTCCACTCTCCCTCGCACTTACCCACTCCCTTTTCCCTTCTCGTACTTTCATGATCTGAATGACACAAGGCATAATACAATTGTTTGTCTTGTCTTCCCCCTCTCTTCCCTCCCATGTCTTGTTGCGCCTAGAAACACTTGTATATAGGCGCGTTATAAATGACTTATCATATATCTGACCAGTGGAGGGTTTTCGATAACATTGATGTCTGCATAATACAGGCAGCACTATTCAGTCAGCAATCTTCCCCAACATTTTACAATGTACTTTTGAAATGTCACCTCTAAATCTAAGAAATCACCAGTATAAAATTGAGCATTCCAACAGACATACTTCTGTTGAGATACTCGAACGTCACCAGAGATTCAAAGGAGATAAATGTGAAAGAGCACTGTGGAACACTTGCTGAGTATCTTTGGAGGGAATACCAATGTAGAAAAACACTTGGAAAGGAAGAGTGTGGATGTGGATGTACCAAGACCAGCATGCAAATAGGAGGTATGTGGTTATTATTCTAGTCTATTGATGGCATTTTATACATTGCAAACCTTGCCAGGCTGGGCTCAAGAGCTCTGTACACAATAGTCATGAAAAGGTTTAACCAAGGATCAGATAATTCATTTAACAAATCAACATACATGAAAAAACAATTCATCAACCAAAATTCAGATCTTTCATATGCCAAGTGCTCCCTCCGTGAAAAGTTTGAAAGTTTTATGAACCCCTTTGTCATAATCACATTATAGACCTTCAATTTGCTATTAGTCGTATACACCGATTCAATCTGCCAGCTCGGATGGTCGGAGACTTATTTTTATAAATGTGCTGAAAAGGAGCTGTCTTACGATGCTTAGCAATTAGTGGAGAGGACAGGTGGTATCGATACATGTGTGGAAAGTCTTTTAATGACTGCATTATGGCTGCCAGTGCTGTATCCAGCTCAGGATCAGATTTAAGTATATAGTTCTCTAAAGGGGGGGTCCGGGGGGAACGCGAAGCGTTTCCCCCCGGGGAGTTTTTGGCGATGCACATGGCCAGCGAGTGGCTGTGGGGCAGAGTGCCTCCTGGGGGGGTATTTAAGGGCTCAGGGAAGGTTCGGGAGGCAGGTGACGGTTAGGACTTGATGATTGTCCTGTCGCCTGCTCCCGAGCCTTCCCTGTAGCGGGGCCTAACGAGGTGTGTGAGGTAGGGAATAGCAGGAGGGGGCCAGGATAAGGGCCGAGGGAGAGTGTCGTCGGCGGCGCCTTTAAAAAAAAAAAAATAAAAAAATAAAAAATAATATAATGAGGGCGGGGGTCGCGGGCCCCGAATAGTCGGGGGTACCGTACATAAGGTACCCCCCCCCTTACCGGAGCCGCCTTCCGCGGGTTGGTTTCAGCAGGGCGGGTGGTTCGGGGCCATTCGAGGCAGCAGTTGCGTCTTCTCGTGAGGGAGCTGGGCGGGCATTCTCTCGACGGCCGCAGTGGGGGCCCGCAGGGTTCGGCATTGATGTTGCCGGCCCCCGCGGCGCTTTAGTGTGGGGACGCAGTGTGTCGGGTGAGGGGAGCCGTGGGTTAGTTGAGCCCGCGTGTGCTGGGCTTCTTCTCCTCGCGTGCGGTGCCGGCGTGCAGCAGGGAGGGGGCAGAGCGGCCCTCTTAAAGGGACCGCTCCACCTGTTACGATCCCATTGGGATTAGGAAGGCACTGCGGTGCAGCGTTTGGGCCACTAGGGGGCGGGTGGTGGAGCGGGGTTGACGGAGTGGGGGGCAGTAAAAAAAAAAAAAAAGAAATTTAAAAAAAAAAAAAGAAAGGGAAAGTAGGATTAGGGGGTTTAAGGAAAGGAAGGGGTTTTTTGAGCAGGGGGGTGGAGGGTGGGGGGGGCCCTGTGGGCGGGTTTTCGAGCGAAGCAGCTCGTAAGAGAGTGGGAAAAAGGGGGGCTATCCGGGTGTAGGGGGTGGTGGGAAGTGGGGGGGGTTTATAAAAAAATAAAAAATAAAATAATAAAAATCAATAAATAAATAAATAAATAAATAAATAAAAAGAGTATTAATTTCATTGAATAAGTAGGTTTAAAAAAAAGAAAAAAAAAAAGCTAGTTTCAAAGCTAGCATTTGTTCAGTTTGGGGATAGGTCCACGGGTAGTTTTGGCTCGGGGGCTTAGGTTTGTTAGGTTCATTTTCAGGGGGCATATATATATTGTCGTGCACAACCAGATTAGTAGTGCACGATGGTGGGCCTGGGAGCCGGCAAAAAGGGCCGGGTTGATGCTGAGGCTCTGAGGGAGGCGTTGGAAATAATTAGTAGGGCATCTGGGGCCCAGTGGGAGGGGGCAGTGGGGGAGGTCACAGGCGGAGAGGCCGCGGGGGAGGGGGAGATAAGTGGTGGTAGGCCGCAGCGTAGAGCAGCGGCAGATGGGGCTCTCACGGCAATGGTGGCTTGCACCCCATCGGCGGGGAGAGGGGAGGTTTGGGAAACTAGGGGCGGGAAGTTGAGAAAGGGGATAGACAGGAGGGCGTCAGGGGGAGAAATGATTTCGGGTCATGAGGTGGCTCAGAGGAATAAGAAGGGGGCCAGTGAAGGGGTGCAGAGGGGGGTGACAGGGCAAAGTGGAAGAGGGGTAAATACCTGCAGAAGAGTGCAGGTGGGGAAAGGAGGGAGAGGTCCCCTTCAAGTGAGGAGGTTAGAGTGGGGCGCGGAACGGCCCCCCCGGTTAGGAGGAGTGAGGGCGGAGGGCGCTGCGCAGCCCCCGCTGGTCAGGTGGAGGTTGAGGGTTTCAGTACGGCCCCGCCTCAGTCAACGCAAGGAGAGCCTAGAGGACGCAGCACAGCCCCTAGCAATGAGGATTCCAGGGTGGAGGTCGGAACGCCTCGCCCGAGAGAAGAGGACCAGGCAGGGGTTCCCACAACCCCGCTGAGAAGACGTCAAAGGGGTGGCGGGGCGGACGCCCCGGGCTCGCAAGAAGATCAGCAAATCATCTCGGGCATGAGCTCGCATCCACAATGTCGGAGCCCTCTAAGAATGGAGAGGAGGAGCACCGGTGTGGACGCCAGGCCGCAGGTGGCAGGTGTGGAAAAAGGTGAGCGGGAAAGGGAATGGTCATCTGCATGGCAGAGAGGGGTTCTAAATAGGTGGACAGGGGAGGAACGGGCTGGTTTTCAAAGTGTAAGGAAGGAAGTTGGTGTGCAGGCCATTGGAGCCGAGGGGGTTGATAAGAGCATTTGCTCAGTGGAGGTCCAAACGGATAAGGTGGTGGAGCCATTGGTGCTCGAAGTGCAAGCCGGAAAGGATAAGGAGTGTGAAGTGAAAAGAAAGGAGAAAAAATGGCCATACATGGGGATTACAAAACCATTGGGGGCGCACTTGATGGCAGCGACCAGGGAGAAGATTCAGGCAGGGGAATTTGTGGATGTCTTTAAATTGCTCCATAGGGGAGTGAGAGCAAAGGAGGGGTCTAAGGAGGAAGAGAGGGAACTGGCTTCACGCCCAAGGGTCCCGGTGACTATTGAGAATTGGACGTCGGCGTTTATTATTTATGCCAGTGTGTACTGTGAAAAATTCCCGGAGCGTTGCGTCGCCCTGCTTAAATATATGGACGTAATTAGGAAGGCTTTCACGAGTTTTGGGGGTTTTGCCTGGGTACGCTATGATGAGGAATTCAGAGCGAGAATGGCGGAGGACAGTTAGGCGGTCTGGGGGGAGATAGACATGGATCTTTGGCTGCAATGGATGGCTCCAACGAGGCCTGCCCCGACATTACACACAGCAAGTGGGCTGCCTGTGCCTTACCGGCCCTTTCTTGGTCGCCCCGCCCGTGAGGGGGCGGGGGGAGGAGGCGGAGGACAGCCCTCAACAGCATGTTGGGCGTTCAATAAAGAAGGCTGCACAAGGTGGATGTGCAAATTTAAACACGAGTGCAGCAGGTGTGCGGGTCGGCATCCGGTTACAGATTGTTTTCAGGCAGGGGACAGTGGGTCAGGGCGAGGAGCGGGGCAAGGAAGTGGGGGGGAAGGACCGCATGCCAGGTAAATTGGGGTGTGCTGGTAGGTCGGGCTCAGTTTAAGGTAAAAGGAGGGGGGGCACAAGGTTTGACGAAAGATTTTTGGGGGCAACTTAAAAGGGGCAGGAGAAGGGTGGGGAGGAAGACACGTAGGTAGGGGAGGGCCGCAAGGGGGATGTAACGGTGGAAATTGCTAAGGGGAGGTAGCTGTCGTTTGGAGGGCATGGACGACGGTGGTGAAGCCCTCACGCTTGCCGCACGACAAGGTGAGTAGGCTTCGGGCTGCATGGACGGAGGTGCGGGAGCGCCTCTGGTGCAGCAGGGGGAAGTGAGGAGATGGGTCTGCATGGACGGGGGTGCACTAGGGCCCCTGGTGCAGCTGGGGGAAAAAAGTGGAGCAGCGAAGCAAGGTGCCAGAAGAGGAATTTATGTGGAATGGTCTGCATGGACGGGGGCGCAGGTTTGGCCCCTGGTGCAGCGGTGGAAAGGAGTAAGGCAGAAAAGGGGCCTGCATGGACGGGGGTGCACTAGGGCCCCTGGTGCAGGTGGGAAACAGGTGGTAATGGACGCAAGTAGCTTGAAGATTGTGATATGGAAGGGACTGCATGGACGGGGGTGCAGGTTTGGCCCCTGGTGCAGCGGTGGAGAGGAGTAAGGCAGAAAAGGGGCCTGCATGGACGGGGGTGCACTAGGGCTCCTGGTGCAGGTGGGAAACAGGTGGTAATGGACGCTAGGAGCTTGAAGACTGTGATATGGAAGGGACTGCATGGACGGGGGCGCAGGTTTGGCCCCTGGTGCAGCGGTGGAGAGGAGTAAGGCAGAAAAGGGGCCTGCATGGACGGGGGTGCACTAGGGCCCTTGGGGCAGGTGGGGAAAGAGGTGGTAATGGACGCAAGGAGCTTGAAGATTGTGATATGGAAGGGACTGAATGGACGGGGGTGCAGGTTTGGCCCCTGGTGCAGTGGCGAGAGGAGCAATAAAGTAAAGGGCCTGCATGGACGGGGGTCACGTGGGCCCCCGGTGCAGGAGGGGGCAACGCAGGGCCAATATTAATAAGGTGAGGGAAGGTGGGGGGGCAAGGGGGAGCAGGGGGGTAATAGTTTAAACAAAAAAAGGGGGTCTAAGTGGGTTTAGGTGTATTGTTTAAAGGTTAGGTGAAAGGAGCGAAATATAGGGGGACGGTAGGAGAAGACCTGAGGTTTTTCCGGAGAGGGTTAAGGAGATGGACAGAAAGGACAGGGTACTGAGGAGGTGTTACTAGGGGTGTGGGAAAGGTTAGGAGGTTTGGAACTCATTCATTTAGGAGGGGTGCAGCATCTGAAAGTAGCAGGCTGGGCTATTAAGAGGAATAGGTGAAAAGGTTGGGACGCTGGGAGTAAGGGAGATACAAAGGATATGTCAGGGACCGGGGCAAACAAAATGTCTTTATAGAAGTTTTGCAGTAGGTAGCAGGAGTGTTGCATTTATTAGGATGTGGTGGATTTGTAAGTGATTTTGTAATTTCTTTTTCAGATGCTGCTAGGAGGTCCGGTCAGATGTCAAAAATCTGGTTTTTGGGACATTC
Source organism: Ambystoma mexicanum (assembly GCF_040938575.1). Taxonomy (NCBI): domain Eukaryota; kingdom Metazoa; phylum Chordata; class Amphibia; order Caudata; family Ambystomatidae; genus Ambystoma; species Ambystoma mexicanum. Next base: position 971,011,980 of record NC_090925.1, on the reverse strand, counting down.
TACGGTTAAGTGGGCGGGGAAAGAAGTTGGGAAAAGGGTTGTTGGCAGGCAACCGGGGTGCAATTATGAAGATGTTGTGGTAAGATGTCCGGGTTTGGGGGGCTGGGATGGGATTAGTTGCTTCTTAGGCGGGATGGGGTGAGGGAAAGCTATGGGCCGCCAGATGGGGGGGATTACTTTTGATGGGAAAAATGATCTGGTACGGGATACGGGTGTGGCTCTTCTTAGGTTCTGGGCTGGGAGACTGGGTAAATAGTTTGAGGTAGAAAAAGTTTGGGGGGGTGGGGCAGAAAGAACTCCTCGGGGGAGGGTTTTTCTGGTGCCGGGGGCATGGCCCCTTTTGATGTGGGGGGAGGGAAGCACAATGGGGGAATGACACGGGAAAGGATGGGGTGGCGCTGTTTGCACAAGCAGGTCACCCCGGGGGAACAGGTATTGAGCCTGGAGGGGCATGGCCCCTGGGAGAAAGCGGGACGCCTGGAAAAGGGGCAAGGAGACGGTAGGATCCAAGGGATCATTAGGGAGGAATTGGGTTATTTAATTATTTAATTGTTGGGGGAAAATGAAAATGTTTAATTTATTTAATTGGTGGTTAAAATATTTCTTTAGTTTGTTAGGCCATGGAGCCAGTTAAGCGTTTGATTGTAAGCTTTGGCCTGTCACATTAAAGCGACCTTTTCCACTTTTAAATGAGTCTGGGTTTTTGTGCATTAAGCCAAAAGGGGGGTCCCGGGGGGAACGCGAAGCGTTTCCCCCCGGGGAGTTTTTGGCGATGCACATGGCCAGCGAGTGGCTGTGGGGCAGAGCGCCTCCTGGGGGGGTATGTAAGGGCTCAGGGAAGGTTCGGGAGGCAGGCGACGGTTAGGACTTGATGATTGTCCCGCCCTCCCACCCCTTTCATTTTCGTTAGGGTAGTGTCTGGTTATGTAATATGGGGGGGTCCATTGTTCATGGGATTATGCGGGGTTTTTTTTAGATGACATGGCGATTTTATGAGTTTTGGGGTCTGTTAGGAGGGTAGGGTTTGGTAGTTTTGTGTGACAGGTCAGGGCATTGTGAAAGTGTGTGTAATATATGTTGCTGATGTGGCAGGTCAGGCTGGCTGCAGGTCATAGGAAGGGGGCGTTTGGTGTAGAGGGGAGTTTGAAGGGTGTTGAAGTGGGTCGGGGCGCCGGGGGCATGCCCCCTTTTGATGTGGGGGGAGGGAAGCACAATGGGGGAATGACACGGGAAAGGATGGGGTGGCGCTGTTTGCACAAGCAGGTCACCCCGGGGGAACAGGTATTGAGCCTGGAGGGGCATGGCCCCTGGGAGAAAGCGGGACGCCTGGAAAAGGGGCAAGGAGACGGTAGGATCCAAGGGATCATTAGGGAGGAATTGGGTTATTTAATTATTTAATTGTTGGGGGAAAATGAAAATGTTTCATTTATTTAATTGGTGGTTAAAATTTTTCTTTAGTTTGTTAGGCCATGGAGCCAGTTAAGCGTTTGATTGTAAGCTTTGGCCTGTCACATTAAAGCGACCTTTTCCACTTTTAAATGAGTCTGGGTTTTTGTGCATTAAGCCAAAAAGCAATTTCACTGGTTTCTCTAAATTCGGCCATTCAGTCAACAGTTCATGCAGTCCATAATGCTGATAATATGTTGGTTTATGTGTGTCCCTTTCGTTTTCTGGGTAAATGACTGTGTCCCCACTCGCATAGAGTCCGAAAGGACTTTATGGGAATGGGGATTAACAAATATACCAGCGCCTGAATTCCCGGCCGCCGCACTCGTAATGAGCCGGTGGCACCGGGAGGTCAGGCGTCGGTAAATTATTACAGGGCGGCGGCAATACCACTGGACCCATAATGGCACTGAATTGTCATGAACACCACTATACAAAAGACAACAGGGTCTTGGCCTCGGCAGCCTTATAGATAAGCAGAGTAGCAACACTGTTACTCCCAAATCCAGGCCAATACTCCCAACAAAAAATAGGAAACCTCAGACACAGAAGATGCAGCACTCTGCTTCCACTGACACCGCGACACAGATATGTTCAGATCATAATTTCCAATTATGTGTGAAGGTCCATGACCTTTTAGTGACCTGTTAGGCAAGAAAGTCATGTTAATCTGAGAACTTCATCTGTGCCATGTCTAGAAGGCGGCCTCATGCTCCTCTATTATGCAACGGACTTGGTCACTCTTGGCCTAGATTGTTTCTGGCCATGTATCAATAGGCCATTGTGCCCATCCGTGGTGCCCCTCCCCCCTCCCAATGTGGGTAAGAGCACCTGAATCGTTCAGCAAATGAGAGGTGTGCCACCTTTGGACTGAAGCCAAACGCGCGAGCGTTGAGGGGCCTAAGGAGGAGCGGCAAACGAGCCCTCTACTCCCTCAACTGTCACCGAGCCGTGACTCCCAGGGCTGGAGTGTCGCCCCAGAGCCGAGAAGTCTGTCATTACAAACCATTAGCATGATAAAAGGGGCGCCTCTTGTGTTTTGGCATGTCACCCGAGAGAGACAGGGACCGCAAATACAATCACCGCACACAGAACAGTCCCGCTGACAGTGTTGGGCACTAGGGCTGTCACTCCCTTGACACGGTCCCTCCCACCCCACAACCCACGCTGCCATTCGGAACAGCCGCTCGCCCACTGCTTTCATCGCAGCACAATGTGTCAATAATTACTTGTCAGGCCTGCGCTTATAGACCAGCGAGAGTGAACAAGCACTCATTATGCCTGAAAGATGTCGCTGGCTTTACAGTAAACCCCGTGCTACAAATGCACACAATAGCGGCTATTGACACAGAGGCAAGCAAACGCATTAAGATCTGAAGTCGGGCTGCCAGAAAACTGCCTGCCAAACTAACTAGCGCCGAAGTCTTCGGTGACCTTTCCGTTCCCTCCTTGGCAGCACATGGCCGTGTTCCCGCCCATCCTTTACAAAGGCAGACACCTCTCTGCAGAGTTGTCCATGTTGGAGGAGGCTACTTAGAGTTAGGACGAGGCACTACAGCTCGACACAGCTTCTTGGGATATCAACAGGCAGCTGATAATAGTATTCTGGGGAATTATATAGTGCCTCCTGCAGGACCACCTCTGAGCGCTATAATAATTGGTGTCAGCATCATTACCTATGTGGGACGCTCAATGTGTCAAAAAACGAAGGACAACTGGCTGAGACGGCATGACTAGTGTTTCCAACGCCTGTTTCGCAGCAAATCACTTGTGGGTTATTGCTGAGCAATCTGCCCAGTTCAGATTGGTTTAATAGGGAACGCTACAGAATTGGTGACACACCATGGATTCTATAAAGCGGTACGACTGTGGCGCAAGCAGGCACGGGCAGCCAACCCTGACATGTGGCATGCACGTCCTTAGCCCAAAAGCCACGTCAGTGGCCTTGGCCTTTCAGAAATATTTCACATTTTCATATACGGCTCATCTCAGAAGCCCACTCAGGGCTCTTTTGCGCTAATTTGTTTGCATGCTCTTTGCAGTCCAGTTTCACTCCCCCTCCCCCATAGCTTCACCACGCACAGCCTCTCAGGGGAGCACTACTGACGCAAATGCAAGAACGCAATACTGGACAGGAGTATGGGCCCCTCCCCTCCGGCTTTTCATCTTTATATTTCGGTTTCCTTTCATCTTCTTTGCTTGCGTGCCGTCCATTTTACTTGTATTACGTGTATGCTGTCTTATTCACATCGTTTCCATAGAAGGATATGCTAGTGCCAATTTGCTTCACTCAATTGATTGATGCACAGTTTTCCTCTTTCACAGCTGCCTCTGTTTTACCTCGTTGTCTTGCCCTTATCCACCCACAGCCCTTGCCCCCTTTCCATAGCATCGGCATTTCCCCAAAACCTTAGGGGTAGCAGAAGGGAGCGTACGTATGCTATGCCATCACAGGAAGTGACACCGCGAGACCCTTGCCCCGCCCGCTACGATGAACCCATTGAACTCTTGTAAACATTCTTTACTGAATGCTTGCGGATGCAGAGCCTTGATTGGGCAGTGATTGATAAAAGAGTCGCAGCCTGGCATAGTCCACACAAAAGGTATGCTTACCTTAAAAGGAAACAATTATATTGGAACATACATAATTATATTAAAAGGTTGGGTTTGAAAAAATATGTTTTAAAATAATTCAGGTAAAAATAGGCGCTGCAGTAAATAATTCTTCTTCGCGCCTGTGATTGGACATAGACAAGGCAAGCAGCTGGTAGTTACACATGATACAAACATTTCGTTTTAGAGGAAAAGAAATTGGGGGAAATCTCAAATATCTGGAAAGATACGGCGGATTTGCAGATTTCGGGAAGATTGTTCGGACTGCTTTTGTCGATTCTGTTCGAATGAGGCCAATGTAGAAACTGTGTGTGCATTCTCCACGGTTTCATGCATTAGGGTGGCACTATTCTGGACATGAATAGGCAAATGGAGAATTGCTGGCAGGCAGTAATGAGCCTGAATGATGTGATCACTGTGCATTTTAATTATGTTTTCTCCGGCATTGCTTATTTGGCAATAATATTGAAATGCCATTGATGGTAATTTTATTTAAACGTCTGCGAAATGTCCATGATTGATTGCATGTTCTGGGAAAGGTTTATTGCGAAATGTATGTATGTGAGAATATATGTTGCATTGTATATGGCATAACCCGACTCCATTGTGTAAGGTTACCTTTATTGCTAGAACACAATAAATAATAATAATAGAACACAATAATTACATTTTAATGCTTGTGAATGCTGAACAAACAGCATTTTATAGCATACTTGGGTGGATGCAAGGGTGTGGTTCGGCTTGCATTTTTTGGGGGCTCTTAATATTTATGTAAACACCATTGAGCCACGAACCATGAATGATTTTAAAATAGAGCTGGATTTTGATTTGGGTATTATTACAGACAAAGAAGAGGAACCAGGCAAAGTTTAGTGGTAATAAAAAACACAAGTCATTGTAGTTAAAAAAAAATGACAGTACAGCCCAACATTAGTTTTAGTCATGTTAAACTCAATTTACTTTAAAAAGTGCCTTTTCAAACAACATTAAAACATGCAATTACATTTTTTACAAAAGGAATAGTGTTATATTTTTATAGAAAACCTTTTATATTAAGTAATTTCTAACAGCGGAATTGTTGTTGCAAATTATTTTTTGCATCCGATTATTTTTAATGTTGGTAGATGGATTGGTTATATCACCAGAGTTGAGGAGCAATACATAGGTGTTTCAAGAGCCCACAGAGTGTTGGCGGCTGCAACTTACCAATAAGTGACGCACCTGCTCTGATGCTGATGCATTCTCTCTTTTGAAGACGACGCTGTCTGGTGAGCACATTGTTGACTGCCGAATAATCAGAAAGTTCGAATCCAGTTTTGTTAACTTGGTAAAATATTTGCATTCTGTGCAAATGCCTTCATCATTGAAGTCTCAGTCCCTTTGTCTGACAGCAATCAGGATATCACAAGAATGGCTTAAATAACAGATCTGAGTGATAATGACAAAAGTGGACCTTCAAACGTCTCCCTATGCAATTGTGCCCTTACACCAAAAATTTACATTCCTGCTTCTTAATAAATGCGCTTTTAATTATTATTATTATTATTATTATTATTATTATTATTATTATTATTATTATTATTAATAGTAGTAGTAGTAGTAGTCGTAGTAGTACTATTATTTAGGGTATTTATTGACCACTGACATAGCTCCAAAATCAAAACAAATGTTTTAAAATCATAGGGGGAAGAACAAGGTTAGCAAGCAAAGAACCAAGGGAGTGGGCATCTAACAACCAGGTTCCAAGGGCAATTGGCAGCAATGGATCTACAAGTAACCAGTGCAGGAAAGACTGGGGGTCAGGTTATCCAGTCTCAGGTATGGTGGGGAGTGGACAGCATATGGAGCCATTCCTTGATGAGGAGGGTATTGAGCTACTTCCTGAACTGTAGAAGCAAAGGGCCAAACCAGATGATTGAGAGGAGTTTCCAGAGTCTTGGGTTTTAGACAGAAAAGGCCTGTCTTCTGGTTGTTTCCTTCCTGCACATGTGTAGTTCAAGTCTGCACATATTCTTACTTCTGGTGGATCGTAGGCCTCCGTAAATGCTGAGTTTCTCAGTGTGGTAGCTTTGAGATTTCAGGGTGACAGCTTTGTAGATGAAGGGCCGGATTTGAAGATGATATGTTTTGTTGTGGGAGCTGGTGCAGTTTAATGAGGGTGGGGGGTGATGTGTTCAAATATGTGCAGTCCTTTGATGATTCATGCTCCAGTATGCAGGATGCATCTCAGAGGAGCAAGGGTAGTCGCCAGAAGACTTTCGAAAAGGGCAGTGCCACCATCCACAGGTAAAAGAACTGCTGCAACAGGACATAATAAATCAGGCATCAGGACCCACCCTGTGGGTGTCACCCAATACACTGGTGCCAATAAAAGGATCAGACTCTATATGACTGTGTATAGATATGAGGAGCCCTAACCAAGCCGTCAAAAGGGAGCATCACGTGCCCCCCCCATATCATTGACATGATACACTTGCTAAACATGGCCAAACTATTCTCCAAACTCGGCCTAAACAAAGGTTACCATCAGCTGGAACTGATCCCAGAAAGCGGCTACATCTCCACCTTTGTGACTCACCTTGACCTCTTTAGGTACAAGCAGTAACGTTTTGGTGTCTCCTCAGTGGCAGAAATATTTCAAGCTGAAATACATAATGTGATCAAACACATCCCGATCTGTATCAACTTTAGTGATGACATTTTAGTCTTTGGCACCAGTGTGGAAAAACACGATGACATGCTGGCCCGGGTCTGCAACGCACTGGAGGCAGCAAATCTCACTCTCAACAAGGACAAATGCTGATTTAGGAAAGACACCCAATACTTCGTCTGACTCATATTCTCATAAAAAGGAATGATGCAGGATCCTAAAAATGCAGCTGCACAATATGAGACGCCCCCTCCAACAAATGTGTTGGAACTCAAAAATCTTTCTCAGGGCTTGCAAGCCACTGCACAAGATATATAAAAGACTTTACAACGATTAGTGAACAATTGAGGGCACTCACAAAGCAACATGTACCATTTTGATGCTCCACACAGTGTCAGGAAGCATTCACTGCAGCTGCATATCAGAAGTGGAGAACATGGCCTACTTGAATGTCACAAGGGCTACAAAACTGCTGTGGACACAAGTCCAGTGGAACTAGGCACCATTGTAGTGCAAAAGGCGGATGAAAACATCAAACAAAGACTAATCATCTCTTATGCCATTAGAAGCCTATCAAATACCAAACAGACTTATTCACAGGCCGAGAAAAAGAGCCTGGTGTATTATGGGCCTGTGAGCACTTTCACTTTTTCCTATATGGGAAACCATTTACAGTAGTCACAGATCACCAGGCCTTGCTATTTCTATATGGCAACACCCAAGCAATAATGCCACTGTACATAGCCTGTCTGCAGGATTATGCGTTCAACATGATTTACAGTCCTGGGAAGGAGGAAAATCCTGATAATTTCTTGTCACGGGACCCGCGAAAGGTAGAATCACCTGAACCATTGGTGACAGACAGATACATCAGCTATGTAGTACAGTAAGCAATGCCCCAAGGACTGGATCTGGTAAAACATTCTCAAGAGGCGGAACAGGATGTGGCACTGAGAATTATCACTGAGGGCCTTCAAGTTGCAATGCACTGGGATACTGGACCAGAAGCTATTTCCGTGCCGTCGACAGTGGTAACAGTGTCGGTGGTTGATTTAGGGTGTAACGGAAGCCCCATCTTTGCCGCAAGATCCTGGTTGATGTAATTCGCAACGGCTCCACTGTCAATGTACGCTCTTACTGTGTGCATCCGAGATGGTTGTTGGTGATTGATCAAGACCACAGAGGTCTGTAGTTCACTTTCTTCGCTCGACAAGCGGACCCCTACACTTGCCGGGCTGGGGAGTTTTCTGATTCCTTGATGGTATCTTCCTTGTCCGTGGCCCCTACCATCCTCCTCGGTGGCTTCACAGGGCACTCTTTAAGGAAATGACCCTCCACAGTACAGACATAACTGCTGCTGTCTCCTTTTATCCCTTTCCGCTTTAGGCAAGGGGGATCTGACCCCCGCGATTTGCATTGGTTCTCCTGAACCTTCCGTTGTGCGGGCAATATTGTCCTTTGAACGCACATACAGAGGGCGAGGGTCCGGTCTGGTTCGATCTGCTCTTCGGTCCTGCAACCTATGATCCAGTTGAACAACAAGGTCAGTGAATTCTGAGCAGTCTTTCGGGGGTTCACTACCTATGCGAGAACATCCTTGAGCTCCCCCCGCAACCCCTGATGAAATAACATGGTTCTCTTCTCCACTGGCCATTCTGCTTCAACTACAAGTCTAGTCTATTGAACGTGGCTAAGTATGTTAACAGGTCTTGATCCCCTTGGCGTAGGGACAGAAGTTTGTTGTCTAATGCCTGCCCATGAGTACGACGGGCAAACAGCTTTTTCATCTCCTGCTGAAATCCCCTGAAGTCATGCAGCAAAGGATCGTCCTGGGCCACAAAGGGTACAGACCAGTCTGCGTCGCTACCACCCAGGTGGGATAGCACAAAAGTGACCCGTGATTGGTCATTCGGAAAGGCCTCTGGTCTACAAAGGAAGTGCAGGCGCCACTGGTTCATGAGCGTTGCAAACCTCTTGGGATCCCCCGTAAATCGTTCGGTCGGGGCCAAGGGAACTGCCCCAGGAAGGGTTATCTAAACGGGATTGGCTGATGGTGCTGGCATTGAGGGCACCCTTCCCGGCAATGGTGCATGCCCTGCTTGTGACTGGAGTTGTTGCCGGCTTAGATCATCAGTACGTTCTTTGGCTACTATCAGCTCTCTCCTCAGGGTGTTGGTCTCCTGCCTGGCTGCATGTACTTCGGAACGTAGCTGCCCCAACATGTGGGCTATCTGGTCGGTTTCTGACGTTTCCATGACGCCCAGGTGGAATTTGATGTGAGTCTTTGTGTTCTGTAACGCTCACCTGGTATCTACGGGGACGTCACTCAGCCTGTTCTGACCTCTTATGACCTTGAACCCTTCCCTGGAGTCTACTCGACTGGAGACTGGGCCTGAAACACAGGATTGGTAGAGTCTAACTCCCTATTGTCTCTGTGTGCTTGAACCCCTTCTTCACCGGGGTCAAACCCTTCTCTTTGATCCACAGCTCACCTTGTTTTCTTGGAAAGTGTGCTCTCCGTCCTGCTTTCAGCACAGGGGCGCGTTGATTGATATGGGCTTGTTGCTGCCTAGTTACTTCACTGGCAAGAGTCCGACAGGTAAGTATAATTAGTCTTTTGAACTGTTCTCTAACTTTGTGCCTTTCCTTCCTTAGATGATGGCCGGCGTCCGGGGATGGCGACGTGCTGCTGAGATGAGTAGCGCTGAAGGTGAGTGAGAGCGCGATGCGCGATGCGACCCTTTCATATTTGCATTGAACTGAGTTCTTTTTCTGTGTCTTTTGGGTGCCGCGATGTTTTCAGCGTGGATGACAGTTATGAAGAAGAAATGCGGTGAGTAAGCACGGTATGCAGCGCCTCTAGATGTTTCCACGCTAACCTGGAGTGTCTTTTCCCTCTTGCAGATGAATGAGAAGTTCCGGAGACAGAGTTCCCCCAGAGCGGCTGGGATTCAGGTAAGCGTTTGAAGCTCGTACAGTCTTTAAAAATAAACGAAGATTTGCTGAATGCTTACTAATGCCTTTTTTCTGTTCTTTTCCTTAGGAAGCGGCGTGTCGGGATGGGAATGACACCGCCGAAGATGCCCGCAGAACAGAAGGAGCGATGAATGATGGGCAGAAGCGCCGCAAGGTAAGGCTGTTCCTAACTGTGTTCTTGTTCTTGCAGGAGCTGAGCGCAGAAGAAAGATGCAGGCCTACTGGAGACCGATCCGAACACGGTGAGTGTCACGCTGCAGGTGCAGAAAACACAAAGCATGTTTCTCAGCCTGGGCGTGGCTTAAATATTCTCTGGGTATCCCAGGTGTCTCTGGGCTGAACCACACCCAAAAGACTAGACTGCACATGCAGTTCTGGGAACCGAAATATGTGGGGGTATCCATCTTGTCCCCATCAATCCACTACAAGTCCAATCCCCAATGTTATCCTATGGGAGTGAGTGAGTCTGGTGCCACAAGCGCCAAGTCTGACTCCAAGTGGGTCTTTGGAGGGATGGAGAGGCCCTTGAGGGCTATGTAGGTGATTGTGGCCTGGCTCCAGCCTGACATCTTGGAGGGCTGGGGACATGAGGGGCAGGAATCATGACAGCGGGTTATGAGAGATGACAGGCTTATTGGGTGGGGAGGTAAAGTCAAGTCCACCTCCTGGCACATGGGTCTGAGCTTACGTGCTGCTAAGTGAATGGAATGTTCCAGACATGGCACAAGCATGCCAAACAATTATAGAGGGCCGTATAACGAAAGGCCTTATAGTTTGAAGACCAATGATATATCATTTACTTGATAGTGTTGAAGATGACATGTTTTAGAGGTGGGCATAAGTTGTCCACCTGACAGTAGATACCCAATTACAATACCACATAGGATACGTAAGTACACTTAATGTTCCCCTTGAGCCTGTCACAACCCCTCGTAGGTTTACCTCATTTGACACGTAGTATGACATCACATCTGATGTATTTTTTGCATAAAATGCTGTTTTTATGAGCAATGCATTGAGAGATCGAGCGAACACCTGTTGATGCCCGTTGTAACTCCCTGTTTTAGATAATTGTTAATAAAACAGCAACCTTTGCCATCTTCCTGAGTTGGTACGATTAGTTGGCGTCAGAGTTACTTTTCATCCCCATCCATTGCATGCACGATACCTAAAGAGCCATATGCTCAAGTGTTACCGACACTCTCTGAGTTGCACGTGCACATGTAGACCCGTCCTACGTCGAACAGCATGGCGTCTGAGCTGTGACAAAAAGTTGTTGCTTAGCACGTCACAAACACTCAATCAAAACGATTGTGTGTTAATTAATTGATTTAAGTTCTGGTGTGTCTTGCTTTCAAGACAAATGAGTTGCCCCTGATCTATGCTCCAGGCCTTCTTGCCTCATGATTGCTCATAGTGAGTTTGAGCAGCTTTGCTTATAAAGGAATATGTGTTTCGGTGCCACGCTTTTTCTTTTGTATGACCACTTTTTTTCAACAACTGGGGCTTCTTCTTACTGCAACCACCTGGAACATGCTGATGCTTTGTCTATTTGGGAAAGGAGAGAGTTTTTAAATCAGAGCGTAGTTATCAATTGAGCTGTCACGGGATGTCCTTATTGTGGATGGGTTGTTGTTCGGATGTAGGAGGAACATTTTCACTTCAGGTTTGATAACAGCATTGACAGTGAAGGATTTGGTCTGATTACCTACGGTATCCCAGACACCAAGCTTGTCATGAGAAATGGAGGTGGAGAGTGGTAAGGACAAGAGTGTTGCAACCCATTGGAAGATGCGGTGAACGGTGGAAGTGGAAGGTGGAGGTTGGTAAATGGGGCCACAGCCCTCACTCCTACTGCCATGCAGGTGCAAGCTGACGCTACTGTCTAAATCAATATGGACAATAGACACACCCTCCCCTGATCCCACTAGACTAGCATCCACATTCTTGACAAATGGACGGGACAGTCACAGTGCCAATTGGATTCTATCAGGTGTGAACACTACAGAGCTGTGAAGGTCCTGCCTTCCTCCAAATTAGATCACAAAGAGACTTGGTCAAAGCCAATTGCCGAAATGTGTAAAACTGGGCAAAACATTGAAAGGACTTCATAAACGTTCTGGGCACCGCACATTTTGAAAGTATAGTTTCATTTATGGTTTATAGTGAAGCATCATTAGATGAGAAAGAACATGGTCTAGGCGGGATCATAAAGGATGGGGTTGACCCTCCTAAAAAACACACACACATTAAATCATTTTAGGAGATGGCCACGAGGAGTAGCAACTCTGATAATCAGGCAAACAGGATGAATTCTACGCTAGCAGAGCTCATTGTCCTTTCCAATGGGTGTGGGGTTGCCCAGAGCCCTCAACAATTTGAAGAATTAACTACAGCACAAGCCCGCCTCTGGCCACATACATTGAAGGTCAGGGATCTGGCCAAAGAAGGACTACAGATGATCACTGATTTGTGGATATTTTGTTTGTATTGCCATACATATAACGTGATATTCAAGGCTTCTGTGACTGCAGTGACAGAGAGCAGTACATTCCCTGGGGGGACATGTCTGACAATTCGATTAATTCTATGGCAACCTTTCAAGTAATTCAAGTTGAATCAAACGCGTTATTGAGACTGCTGGCCGTTGGTCCAGGAGAATTGTGCTTCATTGAGCTTTGAGTGAACCCAGCCTTGGCCTTAACTGCCCAATGAGATATTTTGCTCTATGCCAAAGTCTGGTCTTTTTTTCCGCTGTGTTGGCCTTTTTTTCAGCGATTAACTTAATCCCTGTTTGGAACCCAAGTTAACTATAACCCCAATGGCTTCACTGCAACATCTGGCCTATTTTACATAGGTCCCATTTTACTGTGTGTTCTTTCCTCAATTCCTTGTTTTGGTTTTTGTAGTTAGATTATACACTCGAAAGATTGTACAGCTTTTATTGGAAAGTAGACACTAAGTGGATGTTTGATTTAACTGAAGAGAAGGTCAGGATATATCTAAGTAAGCCCAAAATTGGCAAAACATGACAAGATGGAGGTTTGGACGACGGGTCTTAAAATAGATGCCATAAAGCTGTTGCAGTGAGTGGAACATGAACATCTCTAAAGACACTGTCCTGCAGCTCCACTACAGATGTTTGTCACTCAGAATACTGAAGGCCATTAATGGCCGCCTTCTTGACCTGTCAGATTCCGGGAATGGTCAGCCATGCCCCGCCCCATGTCAGGAATCCAGAGATCATGTTAAGGTCAGCCGCGCGTGCTGCAGCACTCACCTGCACTTACCTGAGACAGCTTCAAGGACACACGGCTGCAGGAATGAATATTTCATAGCCGCCAGTGTCACGCCAGCCCTCATGGCGGAAGTAATTAAAAATTAAAGCATGACCAAACCTGGCGTTTAAAAATGTATGTGGGAGAGGGATCTATGCTTTGTGTGCCGGCAGGGTGGCGTTGCAGTGCACTATCACTGCTCAGCATGTCAGCCCAGCGCTCTGCAAGGTCAGGAAGGGCCCTAACCATCTCCCTTGCAGTGGTTCAATCTCGATGGCTGAAACACATATCTGACGTGTTCCCAAGACAGCAGTGAATATGAGTGATTTGCTAGAAATGTGTTTTTTTATTATTTATTATTTGTTCATTACGTTGACCTGCATTCAAAGACATTGCACCTCAATAAAGCTTTGGTGGCATTTCCAGCAGAACTTCCGCCAAATTTGATAATTGTTACTGGCAGGATACCAATTTCAGAAATGGAGGTAAATCCTCCAGAGTCCGAGTTGACATTGTTCGCCATTTTGGTGTATTTTAGTACTCTATTAGGTTTTGGAGAATTTGAAACAGTGGTCATTCTGCCAGTGGTTATTCCTTCAGTTGTTGGAGGTAAATCAAAGAGAATACCTCAAGTACAAAAACAGAAGGTATTTCCTCCACTTTTTCTTCAAACTCATAATGTGGTGATGCAGTAAATGTGAAGGCAATTCAGTTACCACCATTTTTTACCACACCTCCATAGTCGTAACGAGTCCATTGTTACTTGCTACAATGGACATCTAAAAATAATGGACAAACCAGTTTCATTCATTCGGTTTCTAAGTTTGATAAGATGTGATGGTCTCATTTCAGAAGGGAAGGCTTCCATCAACTATTTGATTTGATTTGATTTAATTGTTTAAAGCGAGGCCCTAGATCAAGAGCAGCGGGGTGCTGTACAGAGTGTGGGTAGCCAGCAGTTGGGCGTGCATCTTTTTATATTAGTGCAGTACTGTGTGTTGAGGTCTGCGCATCGGTATGTGCATCCACTGGAGTTTGTCCTTGGTCAAGTGCTGCTCAAAAAGCCATGTTTTAAGAGATTTGCAAGATTGGAAAATTGTGGGGAAAATTCAGAGCCGAAACCGGTATTGATTTCCAGAGGGGGGGGATTGGAGGGAGAGGGGTGCGTGACAAGAAAAAGACTGTTTGTGGGTCCTCTCTTTGAGGAAGTGTTGTGATTTAAGCCAGTTGGTTGATTTGCTGCGCAAGATGTGTGCCACCCCATAGGTGGAGCTTAGCCGCCAGGTTACTAGTGTGCTACCCGTGACTGCTTTGTAGACGATACATGGAGTCTTAAGGAGTATCCCAAACAGGAGAGGAAGCAAATGTATTTCTCATAAGTTGGGCTGATTCGGTCAAATTTCCTTACACTCGTAATAAGACTGGAGTGTGGCTGGAAGGGTGCCGCAACATGGGCATGGGACCCCTTCCTCCAGTGGTGAGACTGGGGAGCAAAATCCTTCCTCTCACAGCAATTCACCTCTAGATGGCCTTTCCCAAGAGAACACTGTCACAATTTTAAGATCAACATCCCTTGGGGTCAACATGGTAAATAATCAGCCTCAGGGCAAAGCAGCCATTTAATGAAGTGCCAGATTCCTCAATGCTCAGAAAGAGGGTGAGGATATGAGCTTTTGCAACCACTACCACAAATGTGTCCCTTTTAGATAGGGGGTTATAGATAGGCGTATGTAATAGATAGATCACAACAAGCAAGAAACACACGGACACAGTGAGGGATTTAAATCGTTTTATTAAAATGTATGTGTTTAACTGTGTTGTGACTTATTTACTTGACTTACCCGACTGTATTAAGTTTCCCCACTATAGGAGACAGACAGAACATTGTCACTAGGGACAATGGGCATGTCTCTCCTGCCAACAAGAATGAAGTTACCTTAAAAGGATTCCAAGTGATGAGTTGAAAGAAGAAGAGATGGCCGAAAAGTGACAGCTGGAGGAGAAATTCAGACTCAATGGGGGAAGGAAGAGAAAAGCAAGGACTGAGAAGTAAAGTGTGTGCTCTCTGAGTGGGATTGCAGCCTTGAGCCTGCCCCCAGGGCTCTGGGTATCCGATTAGCCAGGCTACATATGCCAGCTGCAAATCAGTGGAGATCCTAGCCTCAGGCTGCATGGTGGATGAAGATGTGCTTCACCCCACGGCGGTCGTAAAATGGGGGGTGAGCTCAGACAGGCAGCGCAGTTTGGGAGACAAATTGCCTACCCAGGGGCCAGATGGTAGAGTCAGGGAAGCATACCCTGGGCCATGTGAGGAGTGTGGCCCAGGTGAATAGGTGCCCCATTCCGGGGGCCATGTGTTCAAGTATCCCAAACCGGGACACAGCTTATGTGGCATACGGCCCGCGTGGGGGCTGGACAAGGCAGACAGGAGAAAATCTGAAGACACTGTCCGTGTGGTGTGGGGTGGCCAGGGTGAACAGTGTGCATAGCCTTGTGAGAAATCCACCAACCTAAGGGCTAGACGAGGTGGGCGCTGCAGATTTGTGTCCTCGGCAGCTAAGCATTATGAAGGAGGGCCGCCGGGTCCACAGAGGGGCCTGCGGGGCTCACATGGTCCCAAGGGACAGACAGGGAGGATGGAGCATCAGATATTTACCTGGAGCCCTTGCATGCATGTCCAATGCACCAGGGCTTAGCTGAGGAGTGCAGTGGTTCGTTGTAGGTTCTGCCCCAATGTCAGCCAGAGAGTTCATGTAGCCACCCACGGCAGGTCAGGGGTTAACAGTCTTCACCAGAGAGGAGAAAAGCAATATATACAGCTACTGTGCTTTGACCCTTTGAGTATAGACTTGGACAGAGGAAGCATGAGGTGGACTAACAATTAAAGGGCAGACTGCAGCTGCCATTGTTAAAAACAAAAGAAGAGAGGAAAAGAATAGATGTTGTGGCAACAGGGTGAATGGTATAGTATTGTGGGGGTAAGCCCAGGCACGATTACTGTGCCTTATTTATTATCAGAAACCCAGATTTTTGGCCCTTCTCCTCTGTTTATATTTCAAGTGCAGGTTGCCCACCAGATCACCTCGCCAGGTGATCTGGGAGGGTAGACTGGTTCCAGTGTGGTCCATTTCCTTCCTCGGGACAATGAATTGTGTGCGCTAACCTGGTCAAGGGCCAGAAAACCCAGGGTCTAAACTCTAGTGACGCCCCAATGTCCAAGATGGAGGGCAGAAGGCAGGCACTACAATGTGGGCACCATAGCAGCCAACTGAAGAAAACAAACATTCTCAAAGGCCTTGATGGTGAGCGATGTGTGAGTTTGTTTATGTTACAGTATGCTCTCTGAAAAGAGCACCCATGGATTGGGTTATTTTAGAATCTGCTTATCTACCTTAGTGATTGGTCATTTGATATGTGTATCCAAATAGAGGAGAGGCAGGCATACAAGGGATCCCATAGAAAGTTATGCGTGTTTGTAAAGAGAGGTGCCTGGGAGGAGGTGAAGCTGGCAACCTCTCCTTACGCCCCCTTTGTGGCTCACCACAGCAAATGAAGGGATGGCAGAGTGACAGCCATCTCACTCATTGAATAAGCTGTCACCCTTTACTCTAAATGCGGTGCAACACTGACTGGCCAACGTTCTCGAGACGAATTTGCTGACTGCTTGTTCCGGATTGGCTCATCCTGCCACCAGTAGCTGACAAAACGTCCCTGCGTGCTTCCTACTCAGGTATTACGCTGGTTGAAAAGGGCTGCATCTTTCGTTTCATTAATTGATTAGGAGCAACAAATATACATATATTATAGTCTGTTCTCTTGGGTACCAGATTTTCTTTGAAACACAAATAAAATGAGAGTGAAGTGGAATAATTACTCATTCTGTTCCCTGATGCTCTACTGTGGAGACTAACAGCAAATACATATAAAATACAAATTATCTTCTCATAAAGTACCTCAGAATTTATTACAAAGGTACATGTTTACTATGAGAAATGCACAGGGTTCCTGCATTCACGTGAGGGAGTTCAATATTTTATATTTCAAATAAACTAAATAACGTTTTGTGCTGATATTGGGCAGAGTCCATTGCAGGTCCACATATCTATATGAACACACTTTTTTTAAAAGAATGCTGAGCCAATAAGCTCACCACGTGTTTGCACACTTGTCGAATCAATCGGTCAATGTGTGAGACACTTCTTCATAACTCATGGTGATGTTTGCTTTCCCTTTGGTGAGCGTCAAAGCAAGGTGGTCTTTTTGGATCTGAGCGCTGCTTTGTGATGTTCTGCAGATCTAGGGATATCCTCTGTGAGGATTGATAATCTGTGAGGATGGATAATGCAGACATTCTCGGCCAGATTGTCAAAACGTTTTTGGGCACATGTGAGGAGATGCTCTGCCCAATTCACAAAGGGCATCTCAAAAGTAGACTCCAAAGTATATTTATCTACTCTGAGGGGGGGAACAGGACAAACGATTCTTTCCTAAATTCTGTGCACATGTAGTTGACTGGAAGCCCGAAAAACAGAGGGCTAAACCCGGCCGAGATGGCCTTGGTCAACCCTCGGCAGAATGCACTTGTAGCCGATTACACACTAGAGACTGTGAAAAAAGGACAGCCATACTTAGGAGGGAGGGGGAACAGCATCATGGCCCTGGCATCTCTTTCTTATTTACGTAATAAGAGCTCTCTTTCATACAAATGCGCCAAACTTGGTTCAATAGTATCTCAAAAATCGAGATTTATTTAAGTTGGGGGCATCTTATTGGCTAAAACGCCTCCAAGTTTACGGGATTTAACCCGGTTAACATATCCAGAACAGACAGAATGATATTAGCAAGTTGCATCATGTTAACAGCCCTGGTTTGAGAAGGGCACTATCTAATGTTGCCGAAACACCTGTTACCATGAAGGGCACCCATAAATAAATCTTGATTTTTGAGATACTATTGAACTAAGTTTGGCGCATTTGTATGAAAGAGAGCTCTTATTACGTTCGTTGACTATAGAGGTTGGAGTGTATACCCCTATCTCTCTTGCCAAATGCGACATTTCCAATGACAAGTGAACACATGTGAAATTAATACCAGGTCGCAGAAGGTGAAGTTCGGCGTCAATCCACTCTTTCTTGTTTAGACTTATAAATCCAGAATCAGATTTTTCACCCATGCAAGTTTCTAAAGGCATGCAGCATAGCTAGCTATGTCGGTTGAGCAGGCGCTGCAGATATGTGTGAATCCTACAATCACAGGTTGGAAATTCGATAGGGTTCTTCAACTTTCTTAGATGCTAAAAGTTGAGCCCCTACTGAAGGAACACATCTATTAGCCTATTTGTTGTGTGCTTTTGAAAGTGATCAAAATAGTTTTTTTCTTATTGGCGTTAGCATGTCAATCGGTGTAAAACAATCTCCCCCTATGTACTTGGCCTCTTTAGAATTTGGCTCATTGGTAGCCCCAATTATTGTCTTGTGTTGTCATGATAATAGCAGCGGGCTGTGGAGATCAACTCGACTAAATACAGAGAGTCGAACCTCCCAAGTGGTGTATATCCTTCCACCGACAAAGTGGTGCAATGCAAAATTGTTCCAGTAGCACAGAATGATGTGGAGGGAATGATCTCCGAGGATGGAAATGTGTTTCAACAGAGAAGACGTTTCTGAACTTCCCAACACAGCTTTTCAATGCCTTGCAAAGATGCGCGTGTACGATTGGAATAGCTGGCTAATGGCGTATGCCTAGCACATGTCAACATACTGATTGCACAAAAGTCCAAACTATTGACTTTGACAATGCTTTTTTTTTTATTTTTCCTTCTTATGCTGATAATAAAGGGATTATGCCTAGTGAGGCCTATTATTTTCTGCTTTTCTGCTTATAGTAATTATCAAATTTGACAGGAATGCTCTGTGATGTGTCAAGCTAATCTCAGTTAAGTTTATAGCCAATCAGAATGAAGTAGCCACAGCAAGAGATAACATATTTTCAAATTGTGTTTTAAAGTAAATCGTTGGGTGCTTGCTGTGTGTTACTTATTAAACATAAATGCCTCAAAGTGACGTTTCCAATGTATGTATTTTTTTTTTTAAATTAAATTTCTTATTTGTGGTTCCAGATCGATAACGTGCTGCGAAGAAAGAGAAGGGGAACAGTGCTAGGGTACATAGAGTAAGTAAACAAATACAGGAAATACACATTAGTGCAAGACATATACAAGTTCTTCTGGTGCAAGTGGCAGTGTCAGACAAGTCACCACAATGGCATGCTAGTGTTGCGCGCCTCATTGGTCAGAAAGTTAGTCGGCGCACATTTTGCTCAGGCATACAATCCAATGTTAGGGTGATAAGGATCTCTTAATTATGCTGGCCGTGACACTCTTTCTGTAACGCCAGTGGGTTTCTTCTACTGTGTGGTGGATTGACAGATTGTTTGATAGCGCTGTTCCTGCCATTACCAAGTCTCGCCACCATGTTTCATTGTCTAGAAGGGGCCAGTGAGGAGTGTCTTGGAACTTGATCTTAGAGATCTGCAGGGGTGATTATTACTTTCTTTGAATTATGCTCTGTTATACCCACACCGGTGCCTTGGAAGGGTGATTCGGCGACGCTTGGTTTTGAAGGTAGGATCGGAAGCCACCTTGCCTGCAGCTGTTGAGGCAACTAAAGGAGGTCCTGTTCGCTAGTATCTTCCAGTGTATTCACGTCAGCAGCTAGATCTTAATAGTTTCTCATTGTGTAATTTGGGGCTTTATTATTTGTGTCTATAATTCTATTTCATGCCCACTTGCCCACATTCTGTATATGAAGGATACCTATAGTGTCCCGACACCAATTTAATCAGTTTGGGCTGTGTACATGAGGCAAATCAAATTTGTATAATTACTATGCTGCATGCCTCTTAACCCACTGAGCTTTTTGTGCTGCAATATTTCCCTCGAGTATTCTTAATGTAGTTGTATAAGAAAGAATGGTCCAATTGAAAGGATTGTCAGTGTTCCTTAAACAGCATCAGCCGCGTTGGTTGGTAATTGGCCTTTTCCATTGGCGTTGGAGCTTCAGGTCGAGGTGAGGGTTCCCCGATGACATGTGTGCAGAATGTTAGTGCTAAGCACAGCTTTGGCCGGCGAGTAGAGTCCTGATTTCTTGAGTAGAGCACCCACTGCCGGTGCCTCGCACGGCACGCACGCACACACAGAGGGCAGGGTTACCTAATGCAGAACCATTTATCTGGGCTGTGATGATCATTTAGAGTTAGCAACTGATTAATCATTAGAGCACTTGAGTGCAATTAGCAATAGACCAGCTAATCAATTACTTTGAGAGAATCCTGCAGTCAACCACTTAATTGATTTCACAATAACTTGTGCATTTGATTCCCATATTTCTCTTCCATTGGTTTATGGACGCGGCTAAAGTGCAGAACTCTTATGTGGAGTATCAGCTTTAGGGATGACTCCAGTGCCTGACAGTTGAAACTGGTTTTGGTCAGGAATACGTTCTTATCCCGATTCGTATTTTCTTTTCTTTACATTTTGATATTATTAGTTTATATTTCCACACTATAAACAATGCAACTATTTATTAAAGCATGATTGCCCAGATCCACAGTCAATACATGGAGTTTTTTGCCCGGAATTTCGATGTATGGGCCCCTCAGAGGAAGAGTCACATAAGATAACATAACTACCCTTATTGACCTTTGGCGTTTGGCAAGGGTGCTAATACCTAGGTTTTAGGCAGCGCCACTGCTTGTTTTGTTTAAAAAAAAAAAATCAGAAATGGCCGCCGAGCAATGGTCTTCAGTTGCTGTGGTGTGGAAGTTCCGTGTTGACTTCTAACGAGGCTGGGATGCGCTGTGGTCATGATTCATTGAAGCTGGATGAGTTGTGTGGCAGGAGGGAATATAGAGACAGTCGGTGGGGAGTGGCGGTGACAGAAGAGGTAGGTGTGAGAAGCACCAGAGAGCAAAATGGACTACTAATGGCAACAGCATTGCTGCCACGCTTTGGGTGGCAAGTGGATCATCAAATGCTAATCCACCCATCTCCCTCTACGGCAATGTGCTGTCAAACCATACAAAGGAGAAGGGGAGAAAGACATTGGAGTAGCAAGGAACCACTAGTTGCTTGAACACCTTTAACAACAGGGGATCTAGAATGACCAGTTATTTAACTAAATATGATAATAATCAGAATAACATTGGTGTTCCAAACCTACTCGGTCAGGTGGCATTTTCTCAGTCGCTGTATAGTATCTCAGTTTGCAATGTGTTGTTCAGTTATTTATAACTGCAAAAAGATCCTCCAGCCAATGGGGAAAAAGCAGAGTGGTTTTCATGGAAACTATGAAGGGACATCAACCTACAGAAAGAGGGAACTGTGAGATATGATTGCAGCAAGCTGGACAGAGGCCCTCACTGGAGACAGAGAGACTGGGGACAGTGTACTGCTGAGTGAAGATACCCTGTGTCTTAATAGGAAACATGGGAGGGCTACCTCAACGTAGACTTGGAGCTCACAAGGGACATTTTGAGAGAGGGCCAGCTGTGTCATACAGCAAAGAGGAGTACACACAGGGTGTGTCACTGGCGAGGAGCAAGATTTTACAGGAGGAAAAGTACTGAGAATGGAATCACTCTGGAAGAGTTGCAGGAGCAGTGCAGAAACTGAGCAGCAGCTACCAAAGGAATTAAAGTGGAAGGGGGAAGAGAGATGGAAATATGCCAGGCAAAATTACGAAGAGCAAGGAGCAATCAGGAAAGATCTAACCGAGTATCTCTCCAGAAAGAAATTAACATGCAATATTATCCATGTCTTTATTCTTTAAGAATCAGTATGCCTGACCCGGAATGCTTTCATGACTCCTTTTTATCCATAGTAATCAAGGTTGCCATATGTTAAGGGTTTAACTCCAAATTAGGCCTAACTCTATCAATATCTGTGTCTATTGACAGGCCGATTCATGGAATAATTAGCGCGGCGCAAGTGGCCAAAAACGTGCGAATCGCAGTGGAATAGCGAAAATCGCAGTGGAATAGCGAAAATCGCACGAAAAGCAGCGCACATCGATTCATGGAAGGCCGTGCGCGAGAAAACCATCGGACGTGCGATAAGAAAGTGCGCGGCGCACGTTGGCGCACAGGCCATCTAACGGCATGCGCCAGGTCACAGCGAAAATCGCACAGTCCACAGCGAAAATCGCACATAGCGCGGCGCACGCAACAAAAGTAGGCGGAACACGGGGCGTAACACTCGGAATGGGGAACAACTTGCCAAAATGTGGGCGTCACGGGGGAAGCACAGGGTAAAACTGCGCAGAACGCCCACACGCTCGCCTACAACACGTATTCATGGAATAGAATAGGTCAAAAAAGCGCACGCTCAAACCAGCGCACAGGCACAAACACGACCGCCACAAGAAAGCAGGCGGTAGCGTCTCAGCGGCTGTAAGAAATGTGCGCCAAAAGGTGCGCCAACAAATAGCACCCATATACTGCCATGATGAATGTCCTATACTGTGGCCCTCCAGGACAAATGAGGTGCAAAGGGGTACCCACAAACACAGACACGCGGACAAAAAATACGTGTGCGCGGGAAGTCTCACACGCGATTTGGCCGGGTACGTGGATTTCAGGGGTGCGCGGGAAGGTCCACACGCGATTCCATCAGGGTAGGTGTATTTCAGGGGTGCGCGGGAAGTTCCACACGCGATTACAGCAGGGTACGTGTATTTCAGGGGTGCGCGGGAATTTCCACACGCGATTCCAGCAGGGTACGTGTATTTCAGGGGTGCGCGGGAAGTTCCACACGCGAATAGCCTGGGCGCGTGTATTTCAGGGGTGCGCGGGAAGTTCCACACGCGAATAGCCTGGCCGCGTGTATTTCAGGGGTGCGCGGGAAGTTCCACACGTGAATAGCCTGGGCGCATGTATTTCAGGGGTGTGCGGGAATTTCCACACGCGAATAGGCTGGGCGCGTGTATTACAGGGGTGCGCGGGAAGTCCCACACGCGATTACAGCAGGGTACGTGTATTTCAGGGGTGCGCGGGAATTTCCACACGCGAATAGCCTGGCCGCGTGTATTTCAGGGGTGCGCGGGAAGTTCCACACGCGATTACAGCAGGGTACGTGTATTTCAGGGGTGCGCGGGAAGTTCCACACGCGAATAGCCTGGCCGCGTGTATTTCAGGGGTGCGCGGGAAGTTCCACACGCGAATAGCCTGGGCGCGTGTATTTCAGGGGTGTGCGGGAATTTCCACACGCGAATAGGCTGGGCGCGTGTATTACAGGGGTGCGCGGGAAGTCCCACACGCGATTACAGCAGGGTACGTGTATTTCAGGGGTGCACGGGAATTTCCACACGCGAATAGCCTGGCCGCGTGTATTTCAGGGGTGCGCGGGAATTATCACACGCGATTTGGCTTGGTACGTGTATTACAGGGGTGCGTGCGAAGTTACACATGCGATTAGGCTGGGTGGGTCCTGTCACCCTCGACGGCCCCTGCAGGCAGCCCACAAAACAGGGGACTACCCTGCACACCTGCTCATGTCTCCCACCACCCCCACACCCCAGTCACCAGGGGTACCCTCCACCAGGCCCCCACTCATGTCTCCCACCACCCCCACCCCCCGTCACCAGGGGCAGCCTCCACCAGGCCCCCACACATGTCTCCCACCACCCCCACCCCCCAGCAGTGCAGGGGCAGCCTCCACCAGGCCCCCACTCATGTCTCCCACCACCCCCACCCCCCACCATCCAGGGGCAGCCTCCACCAGGCCCCCACACATGTCTCCCACCACCCCCACCCCCCACCATCCAGGGGCAGCCTCCACCAGGCCCCCACCCATGCCTCCCACCACCCCCACCCCCCCGCCACCAGGGGCAGCCTCCAGCAGGCTCCCACTCATGTCACCCACCACCCCCACCCCTCCAGTCACCAGGGGCACCCTCCACCAGGCCCCCACTCATGTCCCCTATCACCCCCACCCCCCCGCCACCAGGGGCACCCTCCACCAGGCCCCCACTCATGTCACCCACCACCCCCACCCCCCAGCAGTGCAGGGGCAGCCTCCACCAGGCCCCCACCCATGTCTCCCACCACCCCCACCCTCCCGCCACCAGGGGCAGCCTCCACCAGGCCCCCACCCATGCCTCCCACCACCCCCACCCCCCGCCACCAGGGGCACCCTCCACCAGGCCCCCACCCATGCCTCCCACCACCCCCACCTCCCCGCCACCAGGGGCAGCCTCCACCAGGCCCCCACCCATGCCTCCCACCACCCCCACCCCCCCGCCACCAGGGGCAGCCTCCACCAGGCCCCCACTCATGTCACCCACCACCCCCACCCCCCCAGTCACCAGGGGCACCCTCCACCAGGCCCCCACTCATGTCCCCTATCACCCCCACCCCCCCGCCACCAGGGGCAGCCTCCACCAGGCCCCCACTCATGTCACCCACCACCCCCACCCCCCCAGCAGTGCAGGGGCAGCCTCCACCAGGCCCCCACCCAAGTCTCCCACCACCCCCACCCTCCCGCCACCAGTGCAGGGGCAGCCTCCACCAGGCCCCCACCCATGCCTCCCACCACCCCCACCCCCCCGCCACCAGGGGCACCCTCCACCAGGCCCCCACCCATGCCTCCCACCACCCCCACCCCCCCGCCACCAGGGGCAGCCTCCACCAGGCCCCCACTCATGTCACCCACCACCCCCACCCCCCAGCAGTGCAGGGGCACCCTCCACCAGGCCCCCACCCATGCCTCCCACCACCCCCACCCTCCCGCCACCAGGGGCAGCCTCCACCAGGCCCCCACCCATGCCTCCCACCACCCCCACCCCCCCGCCACCAGGGGCAGCCTCCACCAGGCCCCCACCCATGCCTCCCACCACCCCCACCCCCCCGCCACCAGGGGCACCCTCCACCAGGCCCCCACCCATGCCTCCCACCACCCCCACCCACCCCGCCACCAGGGGCACCCTCCACCAGGCCCCCACCCATGCCTCCCACCACCCCTACCCTCCCGCCACCAGGGGCAGCCTCCACCAGGCCCCCACTCATGTCACCCACCACCCCCACCCCCCAGCAGTGCAGGGGCAGCCTCCACCAGGCCCCCACCCATGTCTCCCACCACCCCCACCCTCCCGCCACCAGGGGCAGCCTCCACCAGGCCCCCACCCATGCCTCCTACCACCCCCACCCCCCCGCCACCAGGGGCAGCCTCCACCAGGCCCCCACTCATGTCACCCACCACCCCCACCCCCCAGCAGTGCAGGGGCAGCCTCCACCAGGCCCCCACCCATGTCTCACACCACCCCCACCCTCCCGCCACCAGGGGCAGCCTCCACCAGGCCCCCACTCATGCCTCCCACCACCCCCACCCCCCCCGCCACCAGGGGCACCCTCCACCAGGCCCCCACCCATGCCTCCCACCACCCCCACCCCCCCGCCACCAGGGGCACCCTCCACCAGGCCCCCACCCATGCCTCTCACCACCCCCACCCCCCCGCCACCAGGGGCAGCCTCCACCAGGCCCCCACTCATGTCACCCACCACCCCCACCCCCCAGCAGTGCAGGGGCAGCCTCCACCAGGCCCCCACCCATGTCTCCCACCACCCCCACCCTCCCGCCACCAGGGGCAGCCTCCACCAGGCTCCCACCCATGCCTCCCACCACCCCCACCCCCCGCCACC
The DNA here is from genome assembly GCF_040938575.1 of Ambystoma mexicanum. Taxonomy (NCBI): domain Eukaryota; kingdom Metazoa; phylum Chordata; class Amphibia; order Caudata; family Ambystomatidae; genus Ambystoma; species Ambystoma mexicanum. The sequence continues at coordinate 970,986,324 of NC_090925.1, read as the reverse complement.
AGGGGCAGCCTCCACCAGGCCCCCACCCATGCCTCCCACCACCCCCACCCCCCCGCCACCAGGGGCACCCTCCACCAGGCCCCCACCCATGCCTCCCACCACCCCCACCCCCCCGCCACCAGGGGCACCCTCCACCAGGCCCCCACCCATGCCTCCCACCACCCCCACCCCCCCGCCACCAGGGGCAGCCTCCACCAGGCCCCCACTCATGTCACCCACCACCCCCACCCCCCAGCAGTGCAGGGGCAGCATCCACCAGGCCCCCACCCATGTCTCCCACCACCCCCACCCTCCCGCCACCAGGGGCAGCCTCCACCAGGCCCCCACCCATGCCTCCCACCACCCCCACCCCCCCGCCACCAGGGGCAGCCTCCACCAGGCCCCCACTCATGTCACCCACCACCCCCACCCCCCAGCAGTGCAGGGGCAGCCTCCACCAGGCCCCCACCCATGTCTCCCACCACCCCCACCCTCCCGCCACCAGGGGCAGCCTCCACCAGGCCCCCACCCATGCCTCCCACCACCCCCACCCCCCCGCCACCAGGGGCAGCCTCCACCAGGCCCCCACCCATGCCTCCCACCACCCCCACGCCCCCCGCCATCAGGGGCACCCTCCACCAGGCCCCCACCCATGCCTCCCACCACCCCCAACCTCCCGCCACCAGGGGCAGCCTCCACCAGGCCCCCACCCATGCCATCCCACCACCCCCACCCCCCCGCCACCAGGGGCACCCTCCACCAGGCCCCCACCCATGCCTCCCACCACCCCCACCCCCCCCGCCACCAGGGGCACCCTCCACCAGGCCCCCACCCATGCCTCCCACCACCCCCACCCCCCCGCCACCAGGGGCACCCTCCACCAGGCCCCCACCCATGCCTCCCACCACCCCCACCCCCCCCGCCACCAGGGGCAGCCTCCACCAGGCCCCCACTCATGTCACCCACCACCCCCACCCCCCAGCAGTGCAGGGGCAGCCTCCACCAGGCCCCCACCCATGTCTCCCACCACCCCCACCCTCCCGCCACCAGGGGCAGCCTCCACCAGGCCCCCACTCATGCCTCCCACCACCCCCACCCCCCCGCCACCAGGGGCAGCCTCCACCAGGCCCCCACTCATGTCACCCACCACCCCCACCCCCCAGCAGTGCAGGGGCAGCCTCCACCAGGCCCCCACCCATGTCTCCCACCACCCCCACCCTCCCGCCACCAGGGGCAGCCTCCACCAGGCCCCCACTCATGCCTCCCACCACCCCCACCCCCCCCGCCACCAGGGGCACCCTCCACCAGGCCCCCACCCATGCCTCCCACCACCCCCACCCCCCCGCCACCAGGGGCACCCTCCACCAGGCCCCCACCCATGCCTCCCACCACCCCCACCCTCCCGCCACCAGGGGCAGCCTCCACCAGGCCCCCACCCATGCCTCCCACCACCCCCACCCCCCCCGCCACCAGGGGCACCCTCCACCAGGCCCCCACCCATGCCTCCCACCACCCCCACCCCCCCGCCACCAGGGGCACCCTCCACCAGGCCCCCACCCATGCCTCCCACCACCCCCACCCCCCCGCCACCAGGGGCAGCCTCCACCAGGCCCCCACTCATGTTACCCACCACCCCCACCCCCCAGCAGTGCAGGGGCAGCCTCCACCAGGCCCCCACCCATGTCTCCCACCACCCCCACCCTCCCGCCACCAGGGGAAGCCTCCACCAGGCCCCCACCCATGCCTCCCACCACCCCCACCCCCCCGCCACCAGGGGCAGCCTCCACCAGGCCCCCACTCATGTCACCCACCACCCCCACCCCCCAGAAGTGCAGGGGCAGCCTCCACCAGGCCCCCACCCATGTCTCCCACCACCCTCACCCTCCCGCCACCAGGGGCAGCCTCCACCAGGCCCCCACTCATGCCTCCCACCACCCCCACCCCCCTGCCACCAGGGGCACCCTCCACCAGGCCCCCACCCATGCCTCCCACCACCCCCACCCCCCCGCCACCAGGGGCACCCTCCACCAGGCCCCCACCCATGCCTCCCACCACCCCCACCCCCCCGCCACCAGGGGCAGCCTCCACCAGGCCCCCACTCATGTCACCCACCACCCCCACCCCCCAGCAGTGCAGGGGCAGCCTCCACCAGGCCCCCACCCATGTCTCCCACCACCCCCACCCTCCCGCCACCAGGGGCAGCCTCCACCAGGCCCCCACCAATGCCTCCCACCACCCCCACCCCCCCGCCACCAGGGGCAGCCTCCACCAGGCCCCCACCCATGCCTCCCACCACCCCGACCCCCCCCGCCACCAGGGGCACCCTCCACCAGGCCCCCACCCATGCCTCCCACCACCCCCACCCCCCCGCCACCAGGGGCACCCTCCACCAGGCCCCCACCCATGCCTCCCACCACCCCCACCCCCCCGCCACCAGGGGCAGCCTCCACCAGGCCCCCACTCATGTCACCCACCACCCCCACCCCCCAGCAGTGCAGGGGCAGCCTCCACCAGGCCCCCACCCATGTCTCCCACCACCCCCACCCTCCCGCCACCAGGGGCAGCCTCCACCAGGCCCCCACCCATGCCTCCCACCACCCCCACCCCCCCGCCACCAGGGGCAGCCTCCACCAGGCCCCCACTCATGTCACCCACCAACCCCACCCCCCAGCAGTGCAGGGGCAGCCTCCACCAGGCCCCCACCCATGTCTCCCACCACCCCCACCCTCCCGCCACCAGGGGCAGCCTCCACCAGGCCCCCACCCATGCCTCCCACCACCCCCACCCCCCGCCACCAGGGGCAGCCTCCACCAGGCCCCCACCCATGCCTCCCACCACCCCCACCCCCCCGCCACCAGGGGCACCCTCCACCAGGCCCCCACCCATGCCTCCCACCACCCCCACCCTCCCGCCACCAGGGGCAGCCTCCACCAGGCCCCCACCCATGCCTCCCACCACCCCCACCCCCCCGCCACCAGGGGCACCCTCCACCAGGCCCCCACCCATGCCTCCCACCACCCCCACCCCCCCGCCACCAGGGGCACCCTCCACCAGGCCCCCACCCATGCCTCCCACCACCCCCACCCCCCCCGCCACCAGGGGCACCCTCCACCAGGCCCCCACCCATGCCTCCCACTACCCCCACCACCCCCCGCCACCAGGGGCAGCCTCCACCAGGCCCCCACTCATGTCACCCACCACCCCCACCCCCCAGCAGTGCAGGGGCAGCCTCCACCAGGCCCCCACCCATGTCTCCCACCACCCCCACCCTCCCGCCACCAGGGGCAGCCTCCACCAGGTCCCCACCCATGCCTCCCCCACCCCCACCCCCCCGCCACCAGGGGCAGCCTCCACCAGGCCCCCACTCATGTCACCCACCACCCCCACCCCCCAGCAGTGCAGGGGCAGCCTCCACCAGGCCCCCACCCATGACTCCCCACCCCCACCCTCCCGCCACCAGGGTCAGCCTCCACCAGGCCCCCACTCATGCCTCCCACCACCCCACCCCTCCCCGCCACCAGGGGCACCCTCCACCAGGCCCCCACCCATGCCTCCCACCACCCCCACCCCCCCGCCACCAGGGGCACCCTCCACCAGGCCCCCACCCATGCCTCCCACCACCCCCACCCCCCCGCCACCAGGGGCAGCCTCCACCAGGCCCCAACTCATGTCACCCACCACCCCCACCCCCCAGCAGTGCAGGGGCAGCCTCCACAGGCCCCCACCCATGTCTCCCACCACCCCCACCCTCCCGCCACCAGGGGCAGCCTCCACCAGGCCCCCACCCATGCCTCCCACCACCCCCACCCCCCCGCCACCAGGGGCACCCTCCACCAGGCCCCCACCCATGCCTCCCACCACCCCCACCCCCCTGCCACCAGGGCACCCTCCACCAGGCCCCCACCCATGCCTCCCACCACCCCACCCCCCCGCCACCAGGGGCAGCCTCCACCAGGCCCCCACTCATGTCACCCACCACCCCCACCCCCCAGCAGTGCAGGGGCAGCCTCCACCAGGCCCCCACCCATGTCTCCCACCACCCCCACCCTCCCGCCACCAGGGGCAGCCTCCACCAGGCCCCACTCATGCCTCCCACCACCCCCACCCCCCGCCACCAGGGGCACCCTCCACCAGGCCCCCACCCATGCCTCCCACCACCCCCACCCCCCCCGCCACCAGGGGCACCCTCCACCAGGCCCCCACCCATGCCTCCCACCAACCCCCACCCCCCCGCCACCAGGGGCAGCCTCCACCAGGCCCCCACTCATGTCACCACCACCCCCACCCCCCAGCAGTGCAGGGGCAGCCTCCACCAGGCCCCCACCCATGTCTCCCACCACCCCCACCCTCCCGCCACCAGGGGCAGCCTCCACCAGGCCCCCACCAATGCCTCCCACCACCCCACCCCCCCGCCACCAGGGGCAGCCTCCACCAGGCCCCCACCCATGACTCCCACCACCCCCACCCCCCCCGCCACCAGGGGCACCCTCCACCAGGCCCCCACCCATGCCTCCCACCACCCCCACCCCCCGCCACCAGGGGCACCCTCCACCAGGCCCCCACCCATGCCTCCCACCACCCCCACCCCCCCGCCACCAGGGGCAGCCTCCACCAGGCCCCCACTCATGTAACCCACCACCCCCACCCCCCAGCAGTGCAGGGGCAGCCTCCACCAGGCCCCCACCCATGTCTCCCACCACCCCCACCCTCCCGCCACCAGGGGCAGCCTCCACCAGGCCCCCACCCATGCCTCCCACCACCCCCACCCCCCCGCCACCAGGGGCAGCCTCCACCAGGCCCCCACTCATGTCACCCACCACCCCCACCCCCCAGCAGTGCAGGGGCAGCCTCCACCAGGCCCCCACTCATGTCTCCCACCACCCCCACCCTCCCGCCACCAGGGGCAGCCTCCACCAGGCCCCCACCCATGCCTCCCACCACCCCCACCCCCCCGCCACCAGGGGCAGCCTCCACCAGGCCCCCACCCATTCCTCCCACCACCCCCACCCCCCCGCCACCAGGGGCACCCTCCACCAGGCCCCCACCCATGCCTCCCACCACCCCCACCCTCCCGCCACCAGTGGCAGCCTCCACCAGGCCCCCACCCATGCCTCCCACCACCCCCACCCCCCCGCCACCAGGGGCACCCTCCACCAGGCCCCCACCCATGCCTCCCACCACCCCCACCCCCCCGCCACCAGGGGCACCCTCCACCAGGCCCCCACCCATGCCTCCCACCACCCCCACCCCCCCCGCCACCAGGGGCACCCTCCACCAGGCCCCCACCCATGCCTCCCACTACCCCCACCCCCCCCGCCACCAGGGGCAGCCTCCACCAGGCCCCCACTCATGTCACCCACCACCCCCACCCCCCAGCAGTGCAGGGGCAGCCTCCACCAGGCCCCCACCCATGTCTCCCACCACCCCCACCCTCCCGCCACCAGGGGCAGCCTCCACCAGGCCCCCACCCATGCCTCCCACCACCCCCACCCCCCCGCCACCAGGGGCAGCCTCCACCAGGCCCCCACTCATGTCACCCACCACCCCCACCCCCCAGCAGTGCAGGGGCAGCCTCCACCAGGCCCCCACCCATGTCTCCCACCACCCCCACCCTCCCCGCCACCAGGGGCAGCCTCCACCAGGCCCCCACTCATGCCTCCCACCACCCCCACCCTCCCCGCCACCAGGGGCACCCTCCACCAGGCCCCCACCCATGCCTCCCACCACCCCCACCCCCCCGCCACCAGGGGCACCCTCCACCAGGCCCCCACCCATGCCTCCCACCACCCCCACCCCCCCGCCACCAGGGGCACCCTCCACCAGGCCCCAACTCATGTCACCCACCACCCCCACCCCCCAGCAGTGCAGGGGCAGCCTCCACCAGGCCCCCACCCATGTCTCCCACCACCCCCACCCTCCCGCCACCAGGGGCAGCCTCCACCAGGCCCCCACCCATGCCTCCCACCACCCCCACCCCCCGCCACCAGGGGCAGCCTCCACCAGGCCCCCACTCATGTCACCCACCACCCCCACCCCCCAGCAGTGCAGGGGCAGCCTCCACCAGGCCCCCACCCATGTCTCCCACCACCCCCACCCTCCCGCCACCCGGGGCAGCCTCCACCAGGCCCCCACTCATGTCTCCCACCACCCCCACCCCCCAGCACTGTGGGGAACCTGCCAGCAGGCCCCCACACATGTCCCCCTGGACCCAGGTCCTGACGATACACAATCATGGCAGTAATGGCCAGCATACCCAGCACAAACACCCAGGCAAGGATTGCATCCACCCACATAGTGAATGCAATCACATGACACAAACCCAATGCCAAGTATGCAAAAGAACACATGTCCGTCACACACACATACACAATGGGTGCAAGTGAATGTCAAAACCCATATCATGACATGTAACAAACCAATGAGAAAATAACACAAGTGTAAGAAAATATAAAAAATGTATTAAATACCAAAAATAAGTGAACTTTTCAAACATACAACGATGTGGCTAAGTAAATAAATGGTCCATGTCCGAGAACAAAAGTGATAAACAAAAAAACAAAGGAATAAAAAAATAAAAAATATTTTGTCCAAAGCAATATCATGTCATAGGAAATTAATGAAAAACCATTACGTCATGGTGAAAACAATAACAAATTAAAAAAATGTATCTCCCAAAAAAACAAACTATATACAGGAATGTTCCAGGGTCCATGAGCCCAACACCAAAAATGAAACCTAACACTAACTAATGAAAAATATATGTACAAAAAAGTGGCCATTGTCCGAGCGGTCCAAAATAATAAAAATAAATAAAGGAAACCTAGCACTAACTAACTAAATAACTATATACAAAGGCAGCGGGCAAGTCCTGCGGCTCACTTGGTGATGTTGCTGGCCAGGGCATCATCGAACTCCATGTCGATGTCCTGGAGGCGGGACTCTGTCCTGGCCCCGAGGTCTCGCAGGGACAACCCCATGTCCACCTCAAACTCCCTGCGAGCTTCCTCGAGGCACTCAGCCCGCCTCAATGCCCGACGCATGGAGAACTCCGCCCTGACCATGGCAAGCCGCTCCTCTTCCGCCGCTGCCGCTCCGCACCTATCCGCTGGCCAAACTCCTCCCACACGGAACACACCACCATCCCAGAGTTGCCCTGCCCTCCGGCCGATGCCTGCCCCTCTGATCTTGATGGCCCCGAGCCTGATGCCTCCCACGTCGAGCCCGCTGCTGCCTCCGACGCCACTGCCTCTGCCAGCACGACGGCATCCAGGCTGATGGAAACCACCGACGCCGTCGTGCACGTGCCCTGCCCGATGATGCCGTCACATCTTCCATCTGCTGGGGTCCACTTGCTGTGTTGTCCACCCCTGCTGGACCTCCGACTCCCAACTGTGGCAGGGATGGGATCCCCACCGAGCTGGCTGCATTGGTCGGGGCAGGTCCACAGGGGGCCCTGGTGGCATCTGGGCCGGAAGACGGCAAGGAGAACGACCGGTGGATAGCCTGCACAGAGGAGGAGAGGGCCGTCAGATTGGCCAACACATGCAGGAAACCCCCGAACATGGCCGATCCCAATTGGGCCACGTCGGCACGGTGCACTTCGTGATGACGTGCGTGCTCCTCCCGGGAAGCACGCACGTCATCACGAATCACAGCCGTGCGCATCGCGACCCCAATCAGGACCTTCTCCACGCGGCCAGGGGTTACCACGTCCGCAGGTGGAGGGGAGTCAGGTGACATGGACATCCCCACTACCTGCGGACGGGCCTGGGACGGGGCATCCCTGCTGGTGCATGGTGGTGCACTCACAGGGTCAGGGACAGTGACATGCACAGGCCCCTCCACGGTGACCTGTGCTGCCTCCTGCCCCTGGCCCTGGACTGCACCACTTGCACCAGCAGGGATGCTCCCACCAGGCCCCATGTGTGCACCAGTGTCGGCCTCCTCCTCCTCTGTGCAAACCACCAACCTGGATGGCTCCTCACCGTCTCCCGCCGTAGCAGGCCCCTGTGGGGGCTCACCCACCCCTTCCGCTGCAGCCGTGGGGGCATCCCCGCCGCCTTGCTCCACAGCGCCGTCTCCGCCCTCTTCTTCACTAGCCGCTGCGTAGAGGGAGACAAAGGACACAAGCATCAGGCTACTGTACAATGGTCCCCTAGACAGGAAGCAATAGCAGATGAGCACCACTGTCAAAGTACACTTCCATCATGTCCCTCCACAACACATGGGTCAGTCCAGGCAAAACACACACAGTAACAGGCATGGTGCATGCAATGGACATTTCCATGCATGTCCAATGGACTCTTGAAACATTCAATGATATGTAACTCACATGCATCATGGCTCATGCATATCACATGCACACACTTCACCTCAGTCACATCCATCTGGCCCCAAAACACACCGAACGCAGGCGAATCAAGGGTAAGGTGGGTGCGTCACTGAATCTGTGCATTGTCACACACATGTGTCATGCATCCATGCCATGCACAAGTCACAGACACGCAGGTGAGGCACACAGACATGGCTACCATATATGTACCTGGCATCAGCACCCATCCTTCACCCCCATCCATGTCCAGGTACAGAGACTGGCATGCTCTCATGTCCAAAATCTGCATAGGGCTCCCCATGCCGCATTTCAACACATGCAACAACCATGTGGGTCACACATCACTGGTCGCACATGCATTACCATGATGTCCCTGCACACATACATGCATACATGGCCCATGGCACACATACAGGCAAGTATCATAGAACCAGCACACCGCAACATGCCCTGTCTCACACAGTAATGCTTGGACACATACCGCTCAACTCCAGACGGGCCTCCCTCTCAAGGACCTGGGCGTGGAGCGCTGGGCGTACGCGTTCCAGGACCCTCTTCTGGATGGAACTCATGCGGCCCCGGCCCCCCTCCACGAGGCGCCGGGCCTTCACAAGGGTCCTGGACCTCAAGTCCTCCCAGCGCTTCTTGATCTTCTGGACGTTGCGGGTTGCCACCCCCTCCGCGTTGATGGCAACCACACAGTCGGCCCAGATCCTCTCCCGTCCTTCCTTGCTGGCGCGGGACGATCCAAAGAGGGCATCATACTGCCCCAGGACATGCTCCACCAGGACACCAACTTCGGTGGCAGTGAAGCTGGTGCCCCTCTGCCCCTCTGGCCTGGGGTTGCCACTGGTGCCAGATGTGGAAGTGCCCGACATGGCAACCCCAGAGGCAGGTGTGGGTGGGCAACTGGGTCCTGGGGCTGGGCTGTGGAGCGATGTAATCCCAGTTGGGAGTCTTCAGTTCCAGCAGGGGTGGACAAAGCAACTGGACCCCTGCAGATGGCTGATGTGCAGGCACCAAATGGCAGGGCACAGTGGCAGCAGGCAGGCAGGCAGGCAGGCAGGCAGGCAGCAGCAGATAGCACGTGGGAGGCTGCTCGGGGCACTGGGGGGCAGTAACTCGGCCTTCTGGGCAGGAGCGTGGTGTTCCGTGTGTTTTCGGGTGGCCAGCTTGATACGGGGTGATTTGGCACGTGAAAATCCTGCACGTCAGCGTGAAATCCGAGGAAAGGCCCTTAGCGCGTAAGCGCGTCAGCACGCATACGCGATTCTATTGGACCAGAGTCCCTCAGCGCGTAAGCGCGTCTGACGTGACCCGCACGGGCGTTCCCCACTCAGCAGGTGATGACGGAACACACGTGGAAATACTGCACGTCAGAGTGTCATCGCGTGATTGGCCTATGTACGTGTATTTCATTGCGTGTAATTGGACAAAAGTGCGCGTACACGCGATTGGCCTATGTACGTGTATTTCATCGCGTGTAATTGGACAAAAGTGCGCGTACACGCGATTGGTCTATGTACGTGTATTTCATCGCGTGTAATTGGACAAAAGTGCGCGTACACGCGATTGGCCTATGTACGTGTATTTCAGGGGTGCGCGGGCACTTACACACGCAAGTACGTCAGCGCACCTGTATGCCTGCTGCGTGGGAATTTCCACACGCTATTGGAGTGGGAACTAGATTCCAGGGGTGCGCGGGTCACACGCTCGCCTAGAACACGCGCAAAGCATTAATTTGCGCACTTTTCAAATAACAAGCCAGATGCCAGGATGAACATACCGTTCCTAGCAGCAGTGGCAGTGGGCTACCAAAGGAGAAGGAGGAGGAGAGTCAGGGCCAGAATATTCACACCCAGAACCAGCCTTTTCGGGATGCCTGATGACCAGGTGTATGGAAGGTACAGGTTTCCACCACACATAATACTGGACCTGGTGAGTGAGTGGGAGGATGACCTCACATCACCCACCCTGTGCTCTCAAGCACTCAGCCCCCTGGAGAAGGTCCTCAATGTACTGCACTTCTTAGCCACTGGATCATTTCAGCGGACAAGTGCCATAGTGGGTGGGGTGTCACAGGCCACCCAGTCACGCTGCCTACACCAGGTCTTGGACATCATCACTGCACGCCCATCAGTCCGCAGGCACATATACCTGCCCAGAACACCTGCTGAAAGGCATGCTGCCGCCCTGGATTTTTACGGAGTGGCACGATTCCCCAAAGTGCTAGGTGCCATCGACTGCACCCATGTGGCTCTACGTCCCCCCAGGGCATCTGAGCACATCTATAGGAACCGCAAGCACTGGCATTCCATCAGCGTGCAGGTAGTATGTAATGCCAAGGGAATCATCACCTCAGTATATGCCAACTATCCCGGGTCCACCCACGACAGCTTCATTTACCGAATGTCCACCCTATGCCGGGACATAGATGCTGGGCGGCATGGCGATACATGGCTTCTCGGTGAGTATGTATGCCACTGCACATGCATGCATGTTGGATACTGAGCAAGGTCACAACCCCACCAATGATACCAATCACCCCCTCCACAGGGGACAGTGCCTACCCTCTCAGCCCCCACATGATGACGCCAATTCGGAACCCCACCACGCCACCCGAGGTAAGATATAACACAGCCCACATTACAACCCGGGGCATAGTGGAGCGCACATTCGGAGTGCTAAAGTCACGCTTTCGCTCCCTTGACCGTTCTGGCGGGCAGCTGTTATACGCTCCCCCAGTAGTGTGCAGGATCATAGTGGCAGCATGTGTCCTGCACAACGTTGCAACATGCCGGGGCCTGCCCGTGGACATGGTGGTGGCCCCACATCCCCAACCACATGCACAGCCGCTGCGCATGGGAGGGGAAAGGGCACGAGGGGAGGCAGCCCGTACACAGCTAGTGGCTAATTACTTCACATAGTATTCACTCCCCTGTGGAGTGCACACTGGCCTGGCACATTCCATCTGACAATCAATGATGACTCAACCTGACACTGATCCTGAATGTCTGGAGATTCAACCGTGAAAAGCATATCAGCCTGAGATTGTTCACCTGGAAGTGTTACAATGTGTGCATCCCTACCCACACACAACACCAATGCAGTTTTGTGAAGGAACACATTCAAGCAGCCAAAATTAATACCCACTTGCTAAATGCAACAAGAGGACAGTGCCATGTCACCCAACACATCCCCAGCACCGCCACACAACACACCGTGCCATGTCATGCTATGTGCAGGTAAACAAAGTAATCCCCACAACGTGACAAGTGTTGCGATGTACAGTGTCCCCAATTGAAACTTCCTACACCTGAAATGCTCACTGTAATGCAGGACAAACAACATACTTGAGCACGTACTACCATAAACATGACTTCAGTAATGTAATAAATCAGTTGTCTCACCACCTGGATATGCCTGCACTCCCACCACTTCCAACTGAACAGTGTTGGTGCCATGTAGAGTTGTAGGTGCACTGCTGCCAACAAGGACCCCATCTCCAGACTAGAGGGCCTTGTGTAGACATGAGGAAGGGACCTGCAAATTGGGAGGCAGACACAGATGATGAGTTACACATCAATGCAACATGCAGTGTACAACACAACAGCAATATGCACTAGGAATGTATACACAGTATTGACTAGACTACCCACACATGAAGTGGGAGTCCAATGTCACCATGTACTTCAATGTCACTTGAGCACACCCTTTGCAAGCCCATGGAAACGGGAAGCAGGAGGGGTGTGTGTGACTCAAACCCAGGCATCTGAACCTAATACATGACAAGCCTGCATGTGCCCAGCCACAATGCAGCGTATGCCCACAGGAACCACGGAAGCCAACAATTTGTCCCAAAAAAATTGGGAAAAAATATAAAAATAAAAATAAAAATAAAAATTTTAAAAAATTAAAAATAAAAAGAAAATCAAAAATGGCCATTAAAGGGCCCGGGGGGGTTGGGGAGGCCACCCAGGAGGTCCGAGGTCAGGGTGCACACCAGAAACCACCTGTGTGGATCCTGGGAAAAAAAAACACCTCCATGGGCTCATGGCCCACACGGCTACCCTATTGTGGGAGTATCACTGCTGTCGCTATTATCACCCTGTGCAGCTGCATCCGGAGGTGGTTGCACTATGGGAGGCAGCCCACGCAAGGCCCTACTCTGTTCCTCCATGGCTGCAAGCATGCGGGTGTGGTAGGTCTCGTTCTGGAGGATGAGGGTGCGGAGGTCCCCATGCAACAACTCACGGGATGCCCGGACCTCCGCCCTCGTTGCTTGCATCTCAGCTGAGAGCGTACGGGTGAGACGCTCCAGCTGCTGTTCTGTCCTTTGGTGTGTTGAAGCCTCTAGCTCAACAAGAGTCGTCCTGAGTTGATGTAGCTCCTACCTCAGGGCTTCCCTGTGGCCCTGGGACTCTATGGAGATGGCCTCCTGCAGAGTCGCCAGTGCCGCCCGCCTGTCCCTGTTGGACGCCAACATGTCCTCCCTGTGTGACTGGCAGATGGAGTCGGTTGCCTGCTCTAGTCGCTCCATCAGCCTTTCAGGGGGGACAATGGAAGTGGCCACCCTATCCATGGCCTGAGCCATCATCTCGGATGATGCTGCCTGTTGGGTAGCCATACCGTAAATGGATTGCTCCCATACGGTATTGCCAGGTGGCGTACGGCCACCACGTCGGCGGGCACCACACCTGTCTGGGGCAAGGCGGACTGCGCCTTGCTGTGCCGGCACTGCCTGAGGCTGCAGGACTGCATTCCCCCTCTGATCTGCTGGCCCAGGAACAGGATCAGATGTCGCGGAGTGTGACCCTGCATCCGTAACCACCAAACGCCTAGCTGCCAACACTGACATCCCCATTGAGGGTTCTGACCCAGGTGCAGGTGGGTGGGACAGAACAGATTCCCTCCCTGGAACACTCACCTGCGACGGCACGTAGGTCTCATCATCCGAGTCAACAGCTGAGTACAGCTTGGGGGAGGTGCAGCCAGAGACACCCCTTGAGAGCACGACCTGCAGCACTTGTGGGTTTTCACCCACCAGCACACCACGTCCCTCACTGGTGGTTGGTCGGCCCTCGGACCCCTCCTGGCTCTGCACCATCTCCACAACCCCAGGAGTATCAGGTGCGTCTTCCCCTGCAATGACATAATGACAAAGAAATGGAAACCCGCATTAGCACCATGGCACACAATGAGGGCTGTGAAACAAGAGAACCAGTACTGATTGACACATGTCCCACATGACTAAGACCCTCCCATGCATGCACCCTCACTGCGTATGAAGGGCAGGCAAATGGCACACACTCATTACACAAAGATGGAAGATGAACACATTTCATGCATGCTGCCTGGCAGTGGCATCACACATTGCCCTGTGATTGCCAGGTGACACACACATGCCATCACACAGATGGCATGTGCCATTGCTATTGAGTGTAGATGGAGAGGAGGGCAGCACTTATTCATTCTGTCAAGTTCCCACATGCAATAGCTTTTCTAATTCTGACAGGTCTGCTTAATCACCTGGAGCTGCCAGTCCAATATGGTCCAATTGCACAGGGACATGTGTGAACATATGATATCCAGGTAACAAAGTAACTCCACTTTACCATGGCCATGCCATACATGTGACTAGAGGACTGAGGAATGCCTAGTATAAGTGGTGGAATGCATACAATCTGTCTGATTGAACATAGGAAAATAATCAACAATGTAGTGGCAAGGCGACACTTCAAGGCCAACTTGGGTGCTGTTGGGCTAGATGTCTACTGTTGGCAGAAGGGATACTGCAATGGCGAAATGCAGCTGCGCAGGATGTGTTGCATGAAGCACATGGCTGACCCATTCGACTCAGGCGCACACACTCTCACCTGGCACACAAACAGATGCCCTCACACACACACCATGCACATGGATGACACACACATGCATGTGCACTCACCGGACAATGCCTCGTAATCAGGCAGATCTCCCACGCCTTGGATCTGTTCCTCCGTGACTTAGGTCCCAGCGACTGACTCATGTGGAGTGAGTTCCATGTCTTCTACTGGAGACCCACCTCCAGTCACTAGAGTTGCGGCATGACTTGAGGCCAGCTTCTTCTTTGCCCTGCGCTTTAGGTCATTCCAGCGCTTGTAGCAATCATTGGCTGTGCGCCTCACGATTCCAAGGGCACTTACGATGTCCGCAACGGTCTGCCAGTGTGCCTGGCGTTGTGCAGGTGTGGTCTTGGATCCTGCAACAATGACCATCTCGTTATCATGTCCGGACACATACTCGACAAGTGCATTCAGTTCCACATCCGTGAAGCTGGGCTTCCTCGACGGACCGGACTGTGTAGCCGTGTCGGGGGCATCAGCCTGTGCCGGACGAGCACTCTTCCTCTTCCGCTTGGAAGGTGGTGGTGATCCTGAGTGTCCTGCGCCGCTCTGGACACTAGGGGCAGGAGCCCTGGTGGACTCTGTATCAGGTGTGTGGGATTGCACACTCAGCATGGGAGTTGGTGCAGGCATTGGCTCAAGTGTAATGGTGTCATGGGGAATGTCAGCAGAATGGACTAGGACGGACACTGTCCTGCCTGGGTGTGTGAGAGCTGGGGTGGATGGAGCTGCAGCTGCCCCTGCAGCCTCTCCGCCCTGCCTACTTGGGGCAGCAGATGACCTTGCTGCCCCAGATCCACGTGGCATGATAGCATCAACGTGCACCAGCGCACGTGTCGTAGCCCTGCTGACCTGGAAGTCAGCCATGGAGTCAGCCAGGTCTGGTGCCACAATGGGCTGGTCCAACAAGGGCTGAGCATGGATGGTGTCAGCCACTTCAGCCTCAACGGGAGGGGGGGGGGGAGGGGGGGGATGATGGGTGCCCTTGACTGGTCCTCCACACATGGGGGGACAGGCTCACCCTGCAAGTTACGACCACGTCCCCTACCGGATCCACCACGGCCACCACTTGTGGCTCTTCCACCTTTGCCACCCTTACGGAATCCTCGCCTCCCAGCCATGGCACTGATATTAATGTGCGTATGGGAGTGGCTGTAGACAATTGTCCTGGGCAATTGGGGGTCAAAGGGGTTGGGTACCAGATGGTAATTGTACCCTAGTGCTCTAGCACGGCTGATTGTAACCCCTGGGGAAAGATGACGGGTCACGCAACGCACAGGAGGCCCAAAAAAGGGAGATGACGTGCACTCAACCCCTCCTAGACCACGTGTGCAGAAAGAAAAACCTGCACTACGCTATGGCACCCAGTAACACAAGAATGAACGTATGCGTGTCACACGCAGCCTAGAATGACCTCTGAAGGGGTAGGCTACACACGGGGCAAGCACAGAAGTTGGATACGTGCGTGACTCACCGTCTGCCAGGTAAAAGAGCGTGAAAAATGAGCGCGTTTGGCTGGCAATACCCCCGCCAAAAGAAGATGTGTACGCTGTCTGAGAAGACAGGACAACAGTAGAAGGGGACACTGTTTGAGGGAACAGGCCCAGGTAAACCAGTACAAGAGGAAAAAAGAGAAAAAGCTGTCAGAGGTAACAGGGAGTACGAACTGGAAACGCCGTGAAGTAAATCGCGTGTGAAATGACAAGAAGTACAGAATTCACCCACTCGCTCTCGTACACGTACAAGGAAATGGTGTTCTACATGTACCTTATATACAGGCCCACACGTACAGCGTCACTTGCGCGGCGTGTACGTTCACCAATCACACGCTTTGTCACTTCTGCGTGTAGATCCATTTTCACCAATCACACGCTTTGTCACTCCTGCGTGTAGATCCATTTTCACCAATCACACGCTTTGTCACTCCTGCGTGTAGATCCATTTTCACCAATCACACGCTTTGTCACTCCTGCGTGTAGATCCATTTTCACCAATCACACGCTTTGTCACTCCTGCGTGTAGATCCATTTTCACCAATCACACGCTTTGTCACTTCTGCGTGTAGATCCATTTTCACCAATCACACGCTTTGACACTGGGACGTGTCACGCAACAATTTCCTGCACGTGCAGGTGACTATAGGCGCGCATATGCTGTTGACGGGTTTACGCGCTAAGGGCCTTTCCTCGATTCACACGCTGACGTGTGGGATTTCACTCCCTATCAGGCTGTCCACGCGTTCACACACGAGAGACCACGCTCCTGGCCAGGAGGCCAAATTACTGCCCCCCAGAGCCCTGACCACGCTCCCACCTGCCATCTGCTGCTGCCTGACTGCCTGCTGGCCACGTGCCCCACAGTGCTGGTGGGTGGGGTGTTGGGAGACATGGGTGGGGGCCTGGTGGAGGCTGCCCCTGCACTGCTGGGGGGTGGGGGTGATAGGGGACATGAGTGGGGGCCTGGTGGAGGCTGCCCCTGGTGGCGGGGGGGGTGGGGGTGGTGGGAGACATGGGTGGGGGCCTGGTGGAGGCTGCCCCTGCACTGCTGGGGGGTGGGGGTGATAGGGGACATGAGTGGGGGGCTGGTGGAGGCTGCCCCTGGTGGCGGGGGGGTGGGGATGGTGGGAGGCATGGGTGGGGGCCTGGTGGAGGGTGCACCTGGTGGCGGGGGGTGGGGGTGGTGGGAGACATGGGTGGGGGCCTGGTGGAGGCTGCCCCTGCACTGCTGGGGGTTGGGGGTGGTGGGAGGCATGGGTGGGGGCCTGGTGGAGGCTGCCCCTGCACTGCTGGGGGATGGGGGTGGTGGGAGGCATGGGTGGGGGCCTGGTGGAGGCTGCCCCTGGTGGCGGGGGGGTGGGGGTGGTGGGAGACATGGGTGGGGGCCTGGTGGAGGCTGCCCCTGGTGGCGGGGGGGGTGGGGGTGGTGGGAGACATGGGTGGGGGCCTGGTGGAGGGTGCCCCTGGTGGCGGGGGGGTGGGGGTGGTGGGAGACATGGGTGGGGGCCTGGCGGAGGCTGCCCCTGGTGGCGGGGGGGGGTGGGGGTGGTGGGAGACATGGGTGGGGGCCTGGTGGAGGCTGCCCCTGGTGGCGGGGGGGGTGGGGGTGGTGGGAGACATGGGTGGGGGCCTGGTGGAGGCTGCCCCTGGTGGCGGGAGGGTGGGGGTGGTGGGAGACATGGGTGGGGGCCCCGGTGGAGGCTGCCCCTGGTGGCGGGGGGGGGTGGGGGTGGTGGGAGACATGGGTGGGGGCCTGGTGGAGGGTGCCCCTGGTGGCGGGGGGTGGGGGTGGTGGGAGACATGGGTGGGGGCCTGGTGGAGGCTGCCCCTGCACTGCTGGGGGTTGGGGGTGGTGGGAGGCATGGGTTGGGGCCTGGTGGAGGCTGCCCCTGCACTGCTGGGGGTTGGGGGTGGTGGGAGGCATGGGTGGGGGCCTGGTGGAGGCTGCCCCTGGTGGCGGGGGGGGTGGGGGTGGTGGGAGGCATGTTTGGGGGCCTTGTGGAGGCTGCCCCTGGTGGCGGGGGGGGTGGGGGTGGTGGGAGACATGGGTGGGGGCCTGGTGGAGGGTGCCCCTGGTGGCGGGGGGGGTGGGGGTGGTGGGAGACATGGGTGGGGGCCTGGTGGAGGCTTCCCCTGGTGGCGGGAGGGTGGGGGTGGTGGGAGACATGGGTGGGGGCCTGGTGGAGGCTGCCCCTGGTGGCGGGGGGGTGGGGGTGGTGGGAGACATGGGTGGGGGCCTGGTGGAGGGTGCCCCTGGTGGCGGGGGGGTGGGGGTGGTGGGAGACATGGGTGGGGGCCTGGTGGAGGCTGCCCCTGGTGGCGGGGGGGGTGGGGGTGGTGGGAGACATGGGTGGGGGCCTGGTGGAGGCTGCCCCTGGTGGCGGGGGGGGGTGGGGGTGGTGGGAGACATGGGTGGGGGCCTGGTGGAGGCTGCCCCTGGTGGCGGGAGGGTGGGGGTGGTGGGAGACATGGGTGGGGGCCTGGTGGAGGCTGCCCCTGCACTGCTGGGGGTTGGGGGTGGTGGGAGGCATGGGTGGGGGCCTGGTGGAGGCTGCCCCTGCACTGCTGGGGGTTGGGGGTGGTGGGAGGCATGGGTGGGGGCCTGGTGGAGGCTGCCCCTGCACTGCTGGGGGTTGGGGGTGGTGGGAGGCATGGGTGGGGGCCTGGTGGAGGCTGCCCCTGGTGGCGGGGGGGTGGTGGGGGTGGTGGGAGACATGGGTGGGGGCCTGGTGGAGGCTCCCCCTGGTGGCGGGAGGGTGGGGGTGGTGGGAGACATGGGTGGGGGCCTGGTGGAGGCTGCCCCAGCACTGCTGGGGGTTGGGGGTGGTGGGAGGCATGGGTGGGGGCCGGGTGGAGGCTGCCCCTGGTGGCGGGGGGGGGGGGGGGTGGTGGGAGACATGGGTGGGGGCCTGGTGGAGGGTGCCCCTGGTGGCGGGGGGGTGGGGGTGGTGGGAGACATGGGTGGGGGCCTGGTGGAGGGTGCCCCTGGTGGCGGGGGGGTGGGGGTGGTGGGAGACATGGGTGGGGGCCTGGTGGAGGCTGCCCCTGCACTGCTGGGGGTTGGGGGTGGTGGGAGGCATGGGTGGGGGCCTGGTGGAGGCTGCCCCTGCACTGCTGGGGTTTGGGGGTGGTGGGAGGCATGGGGGGGCCTGGTGGAGGCTGCCCCTGGTGGCGGGGGGGGTGGGGGTGGTGGGAGGCATGGGTGGGGGCCTGGTGGAGGGTGCCCCTGGTGGCGGGGGGGTGGGGGTGGTGGGAGACATGGGTGGGGGCCTGGTGGAGGCTGCCCCTGCACTGCTGGGGGTTGGGGGTGGTGGGAGGCATGGGTGGGGGCCTGGTGGAGGCTGCCCCTGCACTGCTGGGGGTTGGGGGTGGTGGGAGGCATGGGTGGGGGCCTGGTGGAGGCTGCCCCTGCACTGATGGGGGTTGGGGGTGGTGGGAGGCATGGGTGGGGGCCTGGTGGAGGCTGCCCCTGGTGGCGGGGGGGTGGGGGTGGTGGGAGACATGGGTGGGGGCCTGGTGGAGGCTGCCCCTGCACTGCTGGGGGGTGGGGATGCAGGGGGACATGAGCAGGTGTGCAGGGTAGTCCCCTGTTTTGTAGGCTGCCTGCAGGGGCCGTGGAGGGTGTACAGGGAACACCTGTGAGGACCCACCCAGCCTAATCGCGTGTGACTTCCCACGCACCCCTGTAATACACGTACCCAGCCAAATCGCGTGTGATGATTCCCACGCACCCCTGTAATACACGTACCCAGCCAAATCGCGTGTGATAATTCCTGCGCACCCCTGTAATACACGTACCTGGCCAAATCACATCCCTGTAATACACGTACACAGCCAAATCGCGTGTTAAACTTCCCGCGTACCCCTGTAATACACGTACCCTGGCTAATCGCATGTAAAACTTCCCGCATACCCCTGTAATACACGTACCCTGGCCAATCGCGTGTTAAACTTCCCGCGTACCCCTGTAATACACGTACCCTGGCTAATCGCGTGTATAGCTTCCCGCCTACCCCTGTAATACACGTACCCTGGCCAATCGCGTGTTACACTTCCCGCGTACCCCTGTAATACACGTACCCTGGCTAATCGCGTGTATAACTTCACGCGTACCCCTGATATGCACGTTACCCGCTTTGCGTTCCTTGTTTGGCAGCCCTGTAAACTGGTCCAGGGTTAGCGCAGCCCTTTGCGATGATTTAGCGATTTTGATGGCTTTTCCTTGCGCGAGGGCGTTCTTGGGGGCGTTACTGGCGCTGCTGCAGGGTCGCTGCGATACTCTGCGCCACGGCTGGTTTGGGAGCCTAAAATCCATGAATACGCTGTGCGCGGAAATCGGTTTTAGCGCACGTGCCTGGCGCAGACAATCGCACGCGGACACTCTGCGCCAGCCGCTTGCGACACTTTTCTGCGAAATTCTATGAATTACCCTGTGAATCTCCACTTGTGAAAAAGCTTCCAATCATTTTCTTACCTTTTCTATTGCTGGGCTTATTTTTGTGCACTTGTCAGTTTCCATGCCTCCAATTATCGCCTTACATGACTCCGTCCTAGTTGGCTGGCAGAATATCTAAATTCCAGTGTGGGTACTAGTACATTTTAAAGTAACATCCCGGGAAACCCTGGATCTCTGCAGTGTGGTCCTGTATGCCTGTTTTATGTAATCATATGTGGTTCTATAACATCATATGTATGGCTTTCCTGATATGTATACTTTTCTACAGTATAGCCCTGTGATCCTGAAAGAAGAGACACTTCATATAAAACATGTTTTTCACTCTCCTAGCATCTTTACCTATTCAGGCACATACCCACATTCTCCTAGCTTTTGTGTCACACTGCCTGAATTCTCTGTGTACACATGTCTAGTCCCACCTTGAGTGCATCACCCTTATCTATTGTCAGACCGTGGGCCTTGTTCATGAACCATTTTAATAGCCAAGTGTGCACTTTGACCCTAAAATCAAGTTGAAAGATTTACCCCCGATTCACAGAGCGTTTTTACAACACATCCTGAGTGCATCATTTATTTATAATGTGATGTATACACCTTCTACAGAACCTCTCCCCAACATCTTGACTGAGCTGTTGCACGACAGGCACATAGGAATGTGCAAAGCTGACGAGAGGCTATTCAAACCCGACCTCTTCTGTTATGCCCTGAATTGAAATGCTCTTGAACTAGTTGATCGTGTAAAAATAGCACTTCTGGTAATATGCCATGTGAGTGCAGGAATCCAATCCATATCTAAGGGTTGGGTAGGCCAGTGACACTCACATGCGCAAGGGTAGCCAGATTGTGAGGCACTTATCCTCACATTCTGACCCTCTTGCTGCACATTGGTGACCTTTGTTGTAACCGGACCTGCAAGCGCGTACTGCCTGTCACAGGATATAATGAGTAGTTTTGTCAATGTATCTTTCTTGCCAACAGTGCACCTGAATCAGATCCTATCCCTTTGAGCATAGGACTTGGCCAGCCTCATCTGACAAACGATTTTATATGTACATATGTACTCTTTCACTACATTTTTTACAATAGGTACTTCTTTTAATCCCTGTGATCTTTCTCAGTTGAACTCTAAAGTTATGAGTTTTACCCATTTCCGCTCACTCTTCTGGGGAGGTTGGTTTCTGTTGCAGGAATGAGCAGGAGGTGGATTTTATCAGGGTCAGGGAGTCGCAGATTACAAGAAAATTGTTATCATTCTTCAATGCTTTGTTAATTCAGCCCACTAAGAGCTCACCATATCAGAAGAAACGCATGCCTTAAATGTAAAGCCTTATTCATTTGGGATAGAATCATGCCTTCTCACGTTTCACTTCACCAGGTTTCATTGCCACATCATATAATATCATATCACCACACATCCCGTATTAGTACTGTCCATCCCACCCTATAGGATCTGCATGGCTGAGCTAAAGTGTGAAGGCGATTGGGGTTATGTGCTCGCCTCTTACCTGGAGTCAGCCTGCACTTCCAAAGTTCAAATCCTGCAGCAAGACCAACTCCTTCAACTCAGGTTGATACATTGCAAACTAGTACATGGGGTAATAAAACACATATTCCAGCACTTAGAAGTGCAAGGAATCCAGCTCGATGCGTTGTAAACGAATGCAATTTATCTCCAGGCACTCTAGTATTTCAGCAGATGACCTTTTCTAGGCAGGATTTGTTTCTACCCAGAGTATTAGTATCCTTAAGTCAGGCTAAAATCAGGGTAATAGAAAGGGAGGTGGTAGGTTTACTTTGTTGATCCTTCTTGCCTGTACCAGCAGATGCCAGGGGCACCTTACATGAAACAGGCCCAGTCAGGTGGGTTTCTTGTCGGTGTGGCCAAAGACAGCTGCAGATTACCCCAGGGCTCAGAACAAACACAGATCATTGTTAATACGTAGTTAGCTTTTCTAGTACAGATTCTCACAAACTATGATAATAGTTTTCAATACCTGCTGGTGACACCTATTTACATGTTAAACTGCAGAGGCTTGGGTGGCTGTCAACAATTGGAAGCTTGTCCCCAGCAGGTTCCCGATAGTTCAATGTCTCTTAGCCAACAGTACCTAAAAACCTCTTCGATTGAGAATCTATCACAGTTGTCTTTTGACCCCGTACAACTTCCTTTCTCTTGGCCTTCAGCAATGGGCTCACAGTCCATTTACCAGGGAGTAACCTTTGACAACAATCTTGCATTCAACCCACAAGTAAATGTTTTGACTATATTCACCTTCTACTACCTACGGATGCTATGTTAACCCACATGTTTGTAAATTAAATGTTCTGACTTTAATAATGCAATTGTATCCATGATGGACATAAAACTGTAGAGGAGCAGGTAGATGCATTTACCCTAACTCCCGCCCTCTCACTGTCGTCATACTGGAATGTCAGGGGAGAGCTGCATGTGGGAACCCCTGTGTTGGCCCTATACCACATGGGGTGTATGACAGATGCTATGCACTCAGACAACCGTACCAAATGTACCCTCACATTGAGAGAGTGGGTGGATGTCTGCACGCATCATTAGACATCATGCAGAGCTGAGTGGCATCTGACGAGGGCAGAGTGATGTCATGAAGAAGACATACAAGGATATGCTGAAGCAATATGAAAATACTTTAGCATGATTATGTAACTGAAGCTGTAAGAGAAACATGTACGAAATGATGAAGTAATCATATATGCAAAAAGAAGATGAAGTAACTTGTGGATCAATAAGTGTAAATACGCAATAACGCAAGGTAGATGAGATGCATAGGCACGTCATCCAAAACCTCAACAGACTGCAAAACACTCAAAATAATTCCCTCAGAGCTGCGTTAAGCATTCTCAAGAGGGAGCACATCTTCCAGGCAAGACGGGATGCCCACTGGCTTAAGTCAAAGAGCAGATACTCTTGAAGACCCTAGCAATTACCCACAAGTGCCTATCACTCACAACACCTCCTTATCTATCAGAGAAAATAGTCCAAGCCACCTCTTATATATCTAAGCAATCCCACCACGCCAACAGCTCAACGTCCCAACCTTCAAAAGAGCCATAGCTGGGGCCTCAAGCTTTCTATTTCTAGCACCTAAAAACTGGAATGCCCTTCCCACAACACTAAGGAATGAGACTTCCCATGTAGCATTCTGCCAATTGCTCAAAACCAAACTCTTCAACTAGATCTCCCCATTAAACTAAGCTCACCACTAGCTCCAGTTGGTTCCCCTGTAACTTTGGAATCCTCAGGATTTAGCCTCACATCATGCAAACGTCATTGTAACTTTGTGCTCTTTTGTGTCTTTCTCACTGTACCCATTAACACCTCCAGCTTGCCATTTTGTTTTCTCTCCTGTAACTAAGTAAGCATTATTGTAAAAGTGCCACAATGTCCCAGGGCTGCCTTGTGCGCTTCATAAATGTAAAAAATAAATAACATTTTTTAAATAAAATAGAAGCTCTCTATAGAGAAATATATAACGTGGCTAGGACAACCATGATTGGAAAATGGACACTGGCTCAAGCGAAGACCCATTCTAACTACCTCATAAAAAAATCAGGGCTCAATAGTAAGGAGATGCTGGAAAACAGCTTTGTGCTCAAATGAAGAGGAGTTTATGTTGGCCTGGGTTCAAGGATGCCATTTCACGAAAAAACTGCAAAGCACAAAAGATGCAGACGGATAAAGTCATGAGCATCAGACACACTTCTCTTAGATTAACAGAAAGATGAAAACATGTGCAAGAGCCAAGTATTGTAAAATTGAAAGAGAATAATGCTCATGCGAGATGGAGTGAGCAAGTCTCTAGTGGCGAAAGGAGTAATGACACTGAGCTAAATTGAATCAAATAGCAGTAAATAGGTGGTTGTAATGGACACATTTGTTGGCTCCTCACACGTCATGCAGAAGTCGAAAACAAGGGCTATTCATTAAGCTGCGGTTCAAGATAAATGATGTGCTCATACTCCCTCGAATGCCCTAGAACAGAGAACAACACGAGGTGAAGTACAGATGGGAAATTTTGGCTTACGGCCAAACTGATGAGAGATGATGGACTAATTGGGAAAGAGGAGAATAATCTGACATGACTCAAGTGCCTGGGTTTCGATTTCCTCATGTGGTGCTAGTGAGCCGAAAAACCAGGGTTGGGTGGGATGCCAACCAATCAGTGGGTCTATGGGGCAACCTGCAATTCAATGTTGCATAGACCAATATACTGCCATTTTGTTAGCTATAATGAGTATTATATGTATTTAGAGGTAGTTTGAGGTGTGACTTACAGATAGGAGACCGCCAATGATGTACTAACTGGTATACTTTCTATAAGTAGACATGTTCCCCTTACCAATCCCTCCTGCCAGTGGGTTTTACAGTTTGCCACGTAGAATGACGTCACAAATGACGCATATTGGGGTATAAGGCATCTGCATAATCAAGTATGTGTGTGGTGTGTGTGTGTGTGTGTGTGCAAATGTCAGTCTGATGTTTGTCAGTATACCCAGCTTTATTAAATTGAGAATCAAGTACTACTAAATACACAGAGACACAACTTGAAGATAACAGTATCAAAAATTGGCATCAGCAACACAGTACAACCACTCAGGATTACAGAACTAAGAATTAACTAACATGCATTGTAGGATATTCATCCTTGGTGTCGTCCATTAAGATCAATGAAGTTACCCATGATCGCATTACCAGGGAGTGGTGGAGTCAGGTGCCTTCATTGCTGCAACATCTGTCAAGTGCATGAGATACAACATGCTGCCGCTTTCCCCCTGAAAAATGTCATACGAAAAGATCACATCACCCCTTCACTCAAGACGCTTTTGGGTATGTTTGCGCACTGCACAGTGATATTGTCGTCCTATTATACCTGTTTTTGTATTTGTATGATTTTGGAAAGAGGATTAGACCTTGGAGGCCCGGCAGGATCTTGGACCAATTATAAGAATTGCCTTCCCCTCCTTTAGATCATTTGGTTCTTCAATGAATTAAGAGAGCTTGGATTGAAATGCTGAGAGCTCAACCATGACATCTCTTTGACCATCAGCGAGATGGACAACACTCTCCTTTTAAAAAAATGTTTACAGGGCCCATTAAGGCAGTAGCTAACAAGTCTGGGTTATGACATGCACCTGAAACCGAACACAACCTGCTCTCTGGAATGTTTATCACCCAGGAAGGATTACAACTTTGTTTATCACCCTATACATTTCACAGAAAAGTAATAGCAATTTGAAGCAGTCTAGTTCCCACCACAAGGACAGGCAAAAGTCAAAATGCAAAACAAATCACCTCTGAATAAAATCACCAACAATACCCCAAGACATGGTTCTGCTTTGTTGGGTTTCATTGGTCAGTTGAAACTATGCTTCTCTCTAGGGCACATAGAGCAAAGGGTCCACTCATAGATTGCCCCTATAATGTAGGTGGAACCCGACACATTCAAAAAATGCAAAATGTGTATCAGCCCCTCTACTGATAATGAACCTGGGCAAATATCCTGCTCCCTGAGATAGACCCCAATCAGGAGCGTCTGTAGGCACACTGTAGCTCACTTTAGCTTTTCCAGACGAGAATTGTCAGTTGGAATATTCGACTTGTTCAGCACTGAAATGCTAGACAATTCTGCTCTGTTTTTAAGGGTGATCCGTGTTAAGACGGATTTCTGAACTCTGTCCTGGAGGGGCAGAGGTTCAGAAGGCCAGCCTAGTTTCTTAGAACAGGGTAACCTCTGGACAAGCGAGACCAATCAGGGTAGCGATTGCGGCGGTCAAGACTAGGTCTCAAGAGGGGTGAGGGTGACTGAAAGCCCGCAATGAGCACACAAAGCAAGGACACTTACAAATTACTCCAAGCAGGTGTTATATTAAAAATATATACACATTTATTACAAGGCCTTTGTAACATTGACCGTAGCGAGAAATCACAATAAAACTCAAGTAAACCAACACATACCAAACCAATACAATATATATACAAATACAAACGAGTCTAACGAGTTAGACGCACGAAATGTGTAGACCACCTAGATGGGGGGGAAAACAGGCAGTGCGAATAATAATTAGACCCAGTCCGCCTTCAGAGGCACCTAACTAAAAGGAAGTCCAAACCCTACAAAGAGTGGAGCCTTGTGCTCAAAATTACCTGAACACGCTGGTGCCAACGGGCAAAAAGGGGAGTCTCTTCGAGGGAATCAGGCAGTTTAGTTCGGTGAACAAATGAAGATGAACAGAGCTCCTTGACTCAAGCGCAGCCTCCACTGTGAGCAGAAGCAGAGCGCGAGTATGGAAAGGCGTGCTGTTAGACACAGCAGGGAAATGTTATGGGCTCCTGCAGGAGGGCGACCAGTTCCTAGCGATGCTACTCACCGGTCCCCGATGCAAGCAGACCCAGGCTTCTCCGCGTCAGTTTCAGTGCTGGCAGGTTCAGATAGGAGCAGGGGACGTCTCGTCATCATGTAGATTCCGCAGCAGCATAAGTTGAGGGGGTCCCAAACGCAGTGAACCCGCACAGTTTGTTACCACAGCAGGGCAACGGAGCGGCCGTGTGTATTTCAGCCCAATGTACACTACTCACTTCAGACCTGGGAATGCCAAGTGTACGAATCGTGTGAGAGTGACAAGGACTCGTAATACAACACAACCTGACGGCGGTTACAGAGCAAGGCTCCTGGGTAGGCTGGTCAGTCTGCTGGATGCCCAGAGACACTTCCGAAGGCTTACGTGCAGGAGATGGTGAAGATGCCGAGAATAGTTGTTCCCACTATTCCAAGGGTCGAAGTACCAGTACAAGCCTTCTCGTTCGATCAGAGGTAGAAAGGGTTTCACAAAGCGACAGCAGTGCAGAGGAGCAGTCCTTCAGCGGGTCACCAGCGATTCCTCGGTTCAGCCTCGTGGTTGCAGGATACTTGGCTCCTGTATCCCTTTGTTCGTGAGAACTCAGGAGATCGACCTGGTAGTGGCGTTTCCAGCCCCCTCTTATCCACGGTTCCCTTCGAGCCAAAACGGAGGGGACCCAATGGGAGATCCGCTCATAAAACACTCACACCATATGTGGACCTTATCACAAACCACGGGGGTCCCAGGCATTCACACCACCCTAGACTCTCTGGCGCCCAGGATGTGTATTGGGACCAGACATCCGAGCCCCCATCCTGGAGGCACACACAAGGCCTGTAGAAGCCCGCGAAAGCATCTGTGTTACGCGGGAAAGTACATGCCCAAATAAGTAAGGCCCCGGGTCGGCTCGACCTGGGGGAGGTGAAGGGGGCAAGACGGTCAGCGGACAGGACAAAGAGCCTCGTGGTCTGGCCATTTTGGGAGCCAGGCCACCATTTTGGGCTAAGCGCGAGAAACGCGCTTAAAACGCCAAAAGGAGCTCAAAAACACAAGAAACGATTGTTGCCACCAATCCCGTCCGTGATTCACTTGCACTGTTCATTTACAATCCAAAGAGAGTATCTAGGGCCTGTAGAAGACTAGAGACCCAAGAGAGCAGTAACGTAGCTTACAGTGCCCTTTTGTGCCATGTTGCGGGAAAGCTGCAACATGATAAAGAAACTACGGAAAACAACATTAACCGGTAATGACTGTCTTAAGGGCATGTCAGTTTCCCCGTAAGAATGGAGCGAAAGCCCAGAGGAGTGCGGTAGAAGGCTGCACTTCTCTGGCAAAGTCTAGATCCTGGTGAAAACAACAGCAAACAGTTTAGGGATTTCCAAATGGAAGGAAAATTACCCACAATTAAGAAATCTTTCCTAACACTCGCCCCTCCCAGACTATGGACACCCCGGGATGAGTCTCATGTTCAGGTCGGTTAAACATTCTGGACAACCCATCAGCATTGCTATGTTGGACACCCGGCCTATGCTCAATAGTGAAGTCGAAGCCTTGTAGACTTATGGACCACCTAAGCAACTTGGACTCTCTCCCTTCATGTTCATTAGCCACTTTAAGGGCTTATGGTCAGTTTGCACAGTGAAGTGGGTCCCATAGAGGTAGGGCCTCAGCTTCCGTAGGGCCCACACAACAGAGAAACATTCTTTCTCCACTGTGGACCATCTGAGCTCTCTGTCCTTAAGCTGGCGACTAATAAAACCAATAGGGTGTTCCTTACCCTTCTCATCTACTTGCGATAGTACAGCTCCTATCCCAGTGTCAGAGGCATCCATCTGCACAATAAAAGGTCTTTGATAATCAGGGGCCCTGAGGACAGGGGCATGGCACAAGGATTCTTTTAAGCCATTGAAGGCCTTCTCACACTCGTCGGTCCAAGTTACCTTCTTGGGTTTCTTCGGAGTAGTGAGGGCAGTCAGAGGGGCAGCTATGGTGCCATAGTCTGCCACGAAGTTGCGGTAATACCCTGTGAGTCCTAAGAAGGATCTCACTGGGTCTGTGTAGTGGGGGTAGGCCAGTCTTGTACTGCTTGTACTTTACTGGGAAGAGGCTGTATCCTCCCTCCACCTACTTCATGTCCAAGGTAAACCGCTGAGCCTTGTCCAATCTGGCATTTACTAGCCTTTATGGTCAAGTGTGCTTTCTGAAGAGCCTGGAGCACAATCCCGAGGTGTTTCACATGGTCTTCCCAGGTGGCACTGAAAACTGCTATATCGTCCAGATATGCAAGACAGAATTCGTCCAACCCATTCAACACATGATTCACAAGCCTCTGGAAAGTGGCAGGTGCATTTTTCAACCCGAACGGCATTACCCTGAATTGGTAAAGGCCGTCTGGAGTAGAAAATGCTGTCTTCTCCTTGGCATGTTCTGCTAAAGCTATTTGCCAATAGCCAGCACTGAGGTCAAACGTGCTGAGGTACTTGGAGGCACCCAAAGTATCCACCAGCTCATCTGTCCGAGGCAAGGGGTGTGCATCTGTCTTGGTGACAGCATTCAGAGCCCTGTAATCCACGCAGAACCTCAATACAGAAGTGCCTGCCTTTGGAACCAAAACCACAGGGCTGGATCAAGGACTACTAGAGGGTTCAATCACCCCAAGGTCTAACATCTTGTTGACCTCGGTCTTAATGTAAGACCGTACTTTGTCTGACATCCTGTATACCCTACTTTTGGTAGGTACACTGTCTCCTGTGTCTATGTTATGTTTACACCAAGGTGTCAAACCAGGCGACTGTGAAAACAGGGGGAAAACTGCCTAAGCAAACTTTTCACCTCAGCCTGCTGATTAGAAGTCAGGTGAGGGGCCACTTGGACACCCTCAAAGGAGCTATCTGAAGGACCGCTTTGGAACAGGTCGGGGAGAGGTTCAGACTCCTCTTCCTCAACATCTGAAGCCAGTAGCAGTGCTGCGATTTCGACTCTTGGGACGAAAGCCTTCAGCCTATTTACGTGGATCACTTTTGGAGCCTATCCAGGCCTTCCAAGGTCCACTAAATAGTTAACCTCACCCAGGGGCTCCACCACTGTGTAAGGGCTGACCATTTGTCCTGTAAAGCTCGAGGCCTTATGGGGTTCATGATCAGGACTTGCTGACCAGGTGTAAAGTTGATGAGGGAAGCTTTCTGGTCATACCAATGTTTCACCAGCGCTTGTCCTGCCTTCAATTTATCACTAGCCAAGCCCATCAGAAGTACCATCCATTTTCTGAGCCGCAGCACATAATCTACTACGTTGGTAGTAACAGTGGGAGTGGGCATCCCACCCATACTGGAAACATGCGAGGTGGGCTGTCTTTAAAGTAGTGCTTGGTATTATCTGGAATCCTAGCATAAGCCTCTGCGACTTTAGGCTCCCAGGAACCCAGGGAAACTAAAACTACCTCAGCTTCTATCCCGCTGGGGAAGGAGTCTGAGGAGAAGGATGTTCCTGTAATCCCTTCTTCCTCGTAGGAGGAGAAGGCCAGATTAGCGGAGTGGACTCCCAAAGGTTTATCCTTACACCGGGGATCCCCCTTCACGTGGTCAGTTGCTCCACAAGCAAAACAAGATCCATTGGGTCTGTTTACATAGGGAGGCTTATTGTAACCAGAGTTCTGTTTCGGAGGCTGACCTCCACTGCCCTGTGAGTTCTCTTGTGTCTTACCCTTATTTTTGTTTTTGTGGCCCTTTTGAGAAGAAGATTTATCAGATTCTCCACCCTCCTTATCTTTGGACTTTTTCCCTTCCTCCTGCTTATCAGGGTGAGTTTTGTCCTTATGGGACACTCGATTTGACACCCATAAATCTGCGGCAATGGCCAGCTTCTTAGGATCTATCTCCTTTGAATCGGCCAAATGCTGCTTAAGCTCCGGGGAAGAAGATGCAAAAATATGTTCCAGCATGACAAGACTTATCATGCCTTCAAAGGTAGAAACCTTATAACCTTCGACCCAGCCAGTCAAGTTTTTTTAAGAATTCGGATACATAAGATACCCAAGTACCACCTTCTTTTTTCTTATACTCTCGGAATCGTTTTAAATATTGGGCAGGAGTCTTTCCAAACTTTAAAATGAGAGTTTGCTTTAACATTGCGAAATCCGCTCGCTCAGCCTTTGACATTTCCATAATGGCACTACAGCCAGAATGGGGCAGTCTGCTGAGTAACCAGGCAATCTTATCAGCATTGTCAACTTTTTGAACTTCACATGCATACTCAAACGTATTCAGCCAGTCCATAATGTCATTCTTTCCCTCATACACACTGAGCAGATCTTTTGGAAACCGTGGATGAGAGGAGGCCCCAGACCTATGTCCAGGACCCTTGGATCCATTTGCAACCTGAAGCTTGGCCAGTTCCAACTGGTGATCCCTGTCTTTCTGTTTTTCGGCCTGTTCGATTCTTAGTTTGGTTATGTTGAACTCAAGCTCCTTCTGCCTAGACCGCAGCTCTTGCTTCTTGAATTCAAGCATGGCCTCCTCATCGACACTGGCAGAGGAAACATTAGACATCTCATCCTCCCTTTCCTTGTGGTCGCGGTGGATCAGTGCAGCGGCAGAACCGTCGGTTCTACCAGTGAGAGCAGCCCCACCTCCTTCCGCACTGTCCTCATAAATTATAGCGTCAAGCTGCGCTTCTTGCCACGCCACGATTCTTTGGATCATATCCAATTTGGTGCCTTGAGAGGAGACACCTCTCTCCGCACACATCTTTTTCAATGTTTCAGATTTAGAAGCATTTAAAGTTAACAAGGTATTTGTTTCCATACTGTTAGATAGGACTATGGCCTTTTAAAAGTTATACTACGACAATTCACTACATGTCCTGGTAGGAATAACTTGAAATGCCTTCGCTCGTGCGCAACACTGGATACCTTCAGTCATATCCCACAGCTGTACACAAATTTGTTAAGATGGATTTCTGAACTCTGTCCTGGAGGGGCAGAGGTTCAGAAGGCCAGCCTAGTTTCTTGGAACAGGGTAACCACTGGACAAGCCAGACCAATCAGGGTGGCGATCGCGGCGATCAAGACTAGGTCTCAAGAGGGGTGAGGGTGACTGAAAGCCCGCAATGAGCACACAAAGCAAGGACACTTACAAATTACTCCAAGCAGGTGTTATATTAAAAATATATACACATTTATTACAAGGCCTTTGTAACATTGACCGTAGCGAGAAATCACAATAAAACTCAAGTAAACCAACACATACCAAACCAATACAATATATATACAAATACAAACAAGTCTAACGAGTTAGATGCCCGAAATGTGTAGACCACCTAGATGGGGGGGGGGAAACAGGCAGTGCGAATAATAATTAGACCCAGTCCGCCTTCAGAGGCACCTAACTAAAAGGAAGTCCAAGCCCTACGAAGAGAGGAGCCTTGTGCTCAAAAGTACCTGCACACGCTGGTGCCAATGGGCAAAAAGGGGAGTCTCTTCGAGGGAATCAGGCAGTTTAGTTCAGTGAACAAATGAAGATGAACAGAGCTCTGTGACTCAAGCGCAGCCTCCACTGTGGGCAGAAGCAGAGCGCGAGTATGGAAAGGCGTGCTGTTAGACACAGCAGGGAAATGTTATGGGCTCCTGCAGGAGGGCAACCAGTTCCTAGCGATGCTACTCACCGGTCCCCGATGCAAGCAGACCCAGGCTTCTCCGCGTCAGTTTCAGTGCTGGTAGGTTCAGATAGGAGCAGGGGACGTCTCGTCATCATGTAGATTCCGCAGCAGCATAAGTTGAGGGGGTCCCAAACGCAGTGAACCCGCACAGTTTGTTACCACAGCAGGGCAACGGAACGGCCGTGTGTATTTCAGCCCAATGTACACTACTCACTTCAGACCTAGGAATGCCAAGTGTACGAATCGTGTGAGAGTGACAAGGACTCGTAATACAACACAACCTGACGGCGGTTACAGAGCAAGGCTCCTGGGTAGGCTGGTCAGTCTGCTGGATGGCCCAGAGACACTTCCGAAGGCTTACGTGCAGGAGATGGTGAAGATGCCGAGAATAGTTGTTCCCACTATTCCAAGGGTCGAAGTACCAGTACAAGCCTTCTCGTTCGATCAGAGGTAGAAAGGGTTTCACAAAGCGACAGCAGTTCAGAGGAGCAGTCCTTCAGCGGGTCACCAGCGATTCCTCGGTTCAGCCTCGTGGTTTCAGGATACTTGGCTCCTGTATCCCTTTGTTCGTGAGAACTCAGGAGATCGATCTGGTAGTGGCGTTTCCAGCCCCCTCTTATCCACGGTTCCCTTCGCGCCAAAACGGAGGGGACCCAATGGGAGATCAGCTCATAAAACACTCACACCATATGTGGACCTTATCACGAACCACGGGGGTCCCAGGCATTCACACCACCCTAGACTCTCTGGCGCCCAGGATGTGTATTGGGACCAGACATCCGAGCCCCCATCCTGGAGGCGCACACAAGGCCTGTAGAAGCCAGCGAAAGCATCTGTGTTTCGCGGGAAAGTACATGCCCAAATAAGGAAGAGCCTGGGTCGGCTCGACCTGGGGGAGGTGAAGGGGGCAAGACGGTCAGCGGACAGGACAAAGAGCCTCATGGTCTGGCCATTTTGGGAGCCAGGCCACCATTTTGGGCTAAGCTCGAGAAACGCGCTTAAAACGCCAAAAGGAGCTCAAAAACACAAGAAACGATCGTTGCCACCAATCCCGTCCGTGATTCACTTGCACTGTTCATTTACAATCCAAAGAGAGTATCTAGGGCCTGTAGAAGACTAGAGACCCAAGAGAGCAGTAATTTAGCTTACAGTGCCCTTTTGTGCCATGTTGCGCGAAAGCTGCAACATGATAAAGAAACTACGGAAAACAACATTAACCGGTAATGACTGTCTTAAGGGCATGTCAGTTTCCCCGTAAGAATGGAGCGAAAGCCCAGAGGAGTGCGGTAGAAGGCTGCACTTCTCTGGCAAAGTCTAGATCCTGGTGAAAACAACAGCAAACAGTTTAGGGATTTCCAAATGGAAGGAAAATTACCCACAATTAAGAAATCTTTCCTAACACTCGCCCCTCCCAGACTATGGACACCCCGGGATGAGTCTCATGTTCAGGTCGGTTAAACATTCTGGACAACCCATCAGCATTGCTATGTTGGACACCCGGCCTATGCTCAATAGTGAAGTCGAAGCCTTGTAGACTTATGGACCACCTAAGCAACTTTGGACTCTCTCCCTTCATGTTCATTAGCCACTTTAAGGGCTTATGGTCAGTTTGCACAGTGAAGTGGGTCCCATAGAGGTAGGGCCTCAGCTTCCGTAGGGCCCACACAACAGAGAAACATTCTTTCTCCACTGTGGACCATCTGAGCTCTCTGTCCTTAAGCTGGCGACTAATAAAACCAATAGGGTGTTCCTTACCCTTCTCATCTACTTGCGATAGTACAGCTCCTATCCCAGTGTCAGAGGCATCCATATGCACAATAAAAGGTCTTTGATAATCAGGGGCCCTGAGAACAGGGGCCTGGCACAAGGATTCTTTTAAGCCATTGAAGGCCTTCTCACACTCGTCGGTCCAAGTTACCTTCTTGGGTTTCTTCGGAGTAGTGAGGGCAGTCAGAGGGGCAGCTATGGTGCCATAGTCTGCCACGAAGTTGCGGTAATACCCCGTGAGTCCTAAGAAGGATCTCACTGGGTCTGTGTAGTGGGGGTAGGCCAGTCTTGTACTGCTTGTACTTTACTGGGAAGAGGCTGTATCCTCCCTCCACCTACTTCATGTCCAAGGTAAACCACTGAGCCTTGTCCAATCTGGCATTTACTAGCCTTTATGGTCAAGTGTGCTTTCTGAAGAGCCTGGAGCACAATCCCGAGGTGTTTCACATGGTCTTCCCAGGTGGCACTGAAAACTGCTATATCGTCCAGATATGCAAGACAGAATTCGTCCAACCCATTCAACACATGATTCACAAGCCTCTGGAAAGTGGCAGGTGCATTTTTCAACCCGAACGGCATTACCCTGAATTGGTAAAGGCCGTCTGGAGTAGAAAAACGCTGTCTTCTCCTTGGCATGTTCTGCTAAAGCTATGTGCCAATAGCCAGCACTGAGGTCAAACGTGCTGAGGTACTTGGAGGCACCCAAAGTATCCACCAGCTCATCTGTCCGAGGCAAGGGGTGTGCATCTGTCTTGGTGACAGCATTCAGAGCCCTGTAATCCACGCAGAACCTCAATTCAGAAGTGCCTGCCTTTGGAACCAAAACCACAGGGCTGGATCAAGGACTACTAGAGGGTTCAATCACCCCAAGGTCTAACATCTTGTTGACCTCGGTCTTAATGTAAGACCGTACTTTGTCTGACATCCTGTATACCCTACTTTTGGTAGGTACACTGTCTCCTGTGTCTATGTTATGTTTGCACCAAGGTGTCAAACCAGGCGACTGTGAAAACAGGGGGAAAACTGCCTAAGAAACTTTTCACCTCAGCCTGCTGATTAGAAGTCAGGTGAGGGGCCACTTGGACACCCTCAAAGGAGCTATCTGAAGGACCGCTTTTGAACAGGTCGGGGAGAGGTTCAGACTCTTCTTCCTCAACATCTGAAGCCAGTAGCAGTGCTGCGATTTCGACTCTTGGGACGAAAGCCTTCAGCCTATTTACGTGGATCACTTTTGGAGCCTGTCCAGCCCTTCCAAGGTCCACTAAATAGTTAACCTCACCCAGGGGCTCCACCACTGTGTAAGGGTTGACCATTTGTCCTGTAAAGCTCGAGGCCTTATGGGGTTCATGATCAGGACTTGCTGACCAGGTGTAAAGTTGATGAGGGAAGCTTTCTGGTCATACCAATGTTTCACCAGCGCTTGTCCTGCCTTCAATTTATCACTAGCCAAGCCCATCAGAAGTACCATCCATTTTCTGAGCCGCAGCACATAATCTACTACGTTGGTAGTAACAGTGGGAGTGGGCATCCCACCCATACTGGAAACATGCGAGGTGGGCTGTCTTTAAAGTAGTGCTTGGTATTATCTGGAATCCTAGCATAAGCCTCTGCGACTTTAGGCTCCCAGGAACCCAGGGAAACTAAAACTACCTCAGCTTCTATCCCGCTGGGGAAGGAGTCTGAGGAGAAGGATGCTCCTGTAATCCCTTCTTCCTCGTAGGAGGAGAAGGCCAGATTAGCGGAGTGGACTCCCAAAGGTTTATCCTTACACCGGGGATCCCCCTTCACGTGGTCAGTTGCTCCACAAGCAAAACAAGATCCATTGGGTCTGTTTACATAGGGAGGCTTATTGTAACCAGAGTTCTGTTTCGGAGGCTGACCTCCACTGCCCTGTGAGTTCTCTTGTGTCTTACCCTTATTTTTATTTTTGTGGCCCTTTTGAGAAGAAGATTTATCAGATTCTCCACCCTCCTTATCTTTGGACTTTTTCCCTTCCTCCTGCTTATCAGGGTGAGTTTTGTCCTTATGGGACACTCGATTTGACACCCATAAATCTGCGGGAAAGGCCAGCTTCTTAGGATCTATCTCCTTCGAATCGGCCAAATGCTGCTTAAGCTCCGGGGAAGAAGATGCAAAAATATGTTCCAGCATGACAAGACTTATCATGCCTTCAAAGGTAGAAATCTTATAACCTTCGACCCAGCCAGTCAAGTTTTTTAAGGATTCGGTTACATAAGATACCCAAGTACCACCTTCTTTTTTCTTATACTCTCGGAATCATTTTAAATATTGGGCAGGAGTCTTTCCAAACTTTAAAATGAGAGTTTGCTTTAACATTGCGAAATCCGCTCGCTCAGCCTTTGACATTTCCATAATGGCACTACAGCCAGAATGGGGCAGTCTGCTGAGTAACCAGGCAATCTTATCAGCATTGTCAACTTTTTGAACTTCACATGCATACTCAAACATATTCAGCCAGTCCATAATGTCATTCTTTCCCTCATACACACTGAGCAGATCTTTTGGAAACCGTGGATGAGAGGAGGCCCCAGACCTATGTCCAGGACCCTTGGATCCATTTGCAACCTGAAGCTTGGCCAGTTCCAACTGGTGATCCCTGTCTTTCTGTTTTTCGGCCTGTTCGATTCTTAGTTTGGTTATGTTGAACTCATGCTCCTTCTGCCTAAACCGCAGCTCTTGCTTCTTGAATTCAAGCATGGCCTCCTCATCGACACTGGCAGAGGAAACATTAGACATCTCATCCTCCCTTTCCTTGTGGTCGCGGTGGATCAGTGCAGCGGCAGAACCGTCGGTTCTACCAGTGAGAGCAGCCCCACCTCCTTCCGCACTGTCCTCAGAAGTTATAGCGTCAAGCTGCGCTTCTTGCCACGCCACGATTCTTTGGATCATATCCAATTTGGTGCCTTGAGAGGAGACACCTCTCTCCGCACACATCTTTTTCAATGTTTCAGATTTAGAAGCATTTAAAGTTAACAAGGTATTTGTTTCCATACTGTTAGATAGGACTATGGCCTTTTAAAAGTTATACTACGACAATTCACTACATGTCCTGGTAGGAATAACTTGAAATGCCTTCGCTCGTGCGCAACACTGGATACCTTCAGTCGTATCCCACCGCTGTACACAAATTTGTTAAGATGGATTTCTGAACTCTGTCCTGGAGGGGCAGAGTTTCAGAAGGCCAGCCTAGTTTCTTGGAACAGGGTAACCTCTGGACAAGCCAGACCAATCAGGGTAGCGATCGCGGCGATCAAGACTAGGTCTCAAGAGGGGTGAGGGTGACTGAAAGCCCGCAATGAGCACACAAAGCAAGGACACTTACAAATTACTCCAAGCAGGTGTTATATTAAAAATATATACACATTTATTACAAGGCCTTTGTAACATTGACAGTAGCGAGAAATCACAATAAAACTCAAGTAAACCAACACATACCAAACCAATACAATATATATACAAATACAAACAAGTCTAACGAGCTAGACGCCCGAAATGTGTAGACGACCTAGATGGGGGGGAAAACAGGCAGTGCGAATAATAATTAGACCCAGTCCGCCTTCAGAGGCACCTAACTAAAAGGAAGTCCAAGCCCTACGAAGAGAGGAGCCTTGTGCTCAAAAGTACCTGCACACGCTGGTGCCAATGGGCAAAAAGGGGAGTCTCTTCGAGGGAATCAGGCATTTTAGTTCGGTGAACAAATGAAGATGAACAGAGCTCTGTGACTCAAGCGCAGCCTCCACTGTGGGCAGAAGCAGAGCGTGAGTACGGAAAGGCGTGCTGTTAGACACAGCGGGGAAAAGCTATGGGCTCCTGCAGGAGGGCGACCAGTTCCTAGCGATGCTACTCACCGGTCCCTGATGCAAGCAGACCCAAGCTTCTCCGCGTCAGTTTCAGTGCTGGCAGGTTCAGATAGGAGCAGGGGACGTCTCGTCGTCGTGTAGATTCCGCAGCAGCAGAAGTTGAGTTGAGGGCGCCCCAAACGCAGTGAACCCGCACAGTTTGTTACCACAGCAGGGCAACGGAGCGGCCGTGTGTATTTCAGCCCAATATACACTACTCACTTCAGACCTGGGAATGCCAAGTGTATGAATCGTGTGAGAGTGACAAGGACTCGTAATACAACACAACCTGATGGTGGTTACAGAGCAAGGCTCCTGGGTAGGCTGGTCAGTCTGCTGGATGGCCCAGAGACACTTCCGAAGGCTTACGTGCAGGAGATGGTGAAGATGCCGAGAATAGTTGTTCCCACTATTCCAAGGGTCAAAGTGCCAGTATAGGCCTTCTCGTTCGATCAGAGGTAGAAAGGGTTTCACAAAGCGACAGCAGTGCAGAGGAGCAGTCTTTCAGCGGGTCACCAGCGATTCCTCGGTTCAGCCTCGTGGTTGCAGGATACTTGGCTCCTGTATCCCTTTGTTCGTGAGAACTCAGGAGATCGACCTGGTAGTGACGTTTCCAGCCCCCTCTTATCCACGGTTCCCTTCGCGCCAAAACGGAGGGGACCCAATGGGAGATCCGCTCATAAAACACTCACACCATATGTGGACCTTATCACGGACCACGGGGGTCCTAGGCATTCACACCACCCTAGACTCTCTGGTGCCCAGGATGTGTATTGGGACCAGACATCCCAGCCCCCATCCTGGAGGCACACACAAGGCCTGTAGAAGCCCGCAAAAGCATCTGTGTTTCGCGGGAAAGTACATGCCCAAATAAGGAAGGCCCCGGGTCGGCTCGACCTGGGGGAGGTGAAGTGGGCAAGATGGTCAGCGGACAGGACATAGAGCCTCGTGGTCTGGCCATTTTGGGAGCCAGGCCACCATTTTGGGCTAAGCGCGAGAAACGTGCTTAAAACGCCAAAAGGACCTCAAAAACACAAGAAACGATTGCTGCCACCAATCCCGTCGGTGATTAACTTGCACCGTTCATTTACAATCCAAAGAGTGTATCTAGGGCCTGTAGAAGACTAGAGACCCAAGAGAGCAGTAACTTAGCTTACAGTGCCCTCTTGTGCCATGTGGCGCGAAAGCTGCAACATGATAAAGAAACTACGGAAAACAACGTGTCCCGGTACTGACTGTCTTAAGGGCATGTCAGTTTTCCCGTAAGAATGGAGCGAAAGCCCGGAGGAGTGCGGCAGAAGGCTGCACTTCTCTGGCAAAGTCTAGATCCTGGTGAAAACAACAGCAAACAGTTAAGGGGTTGCCAAATGGAAGGAAAATTTCCCACAATTAAGAAATCTTTCCTAACAATCCGGATGTAGACCCCTTGCTGAATATGCCTACAAAGACGCTGCTTCACCTCGCTTATAGCGCCCAAAAGGCAGGAATGTCTGCCATAGGTTGCTGTTTGTACTCTTCTTCATCGTAGAATCTCTTAGAATGTCCTTGCTGAACTGACTAGGTGGGTGGGACCAGACTGATATGCAAATGAATATGTCTACGGCACAGAGGGCTAAAATGGGATTGCAGTCCACCCTGATGACAAGGTTTATTATTATTAGACTCAGTGGTACTAATTCTATTGACATCAGAAGGATGAGAGTCTCAGTGGTCTTAATAGCATTTACATTTGTGAAGTTTAAATTATATAGAGATCTCTGATAAAAGTGCACATTACATTTACTGTGCTACTTTACCAGCTTATTTACTTCATACCGCATCTTATCAGGTTTTGCTCAGGTCCTCAAGTGATGGTGTGGGATCTTGCTACGAGCAGACATTTCTGCAGACATTTTTGGTGACCCATCTTACCCTTTGTCTGGGCACTACCTTATCCTTGGGTTCTCAATTTAAAACAAATGTTCTCATCCATGTTTGACTTTGTTACTTATTGCTCCTTTGTAATGGGTTCACTCATGGGAAATTACCAAATTTAGACAATGAGTGGCAAGGCTGTCGAAAAGCACTAGAGCGCCGGTGAGAACGAGCATTGAAAAGGGAAGAAGTGATATCATATGATATGATGTGGCATTTATAACGCTCCTGTACACAAGTGTTTCTTGATAGACACACTTGCAGGGATTTTGAAGGAGAATAAGTCATCTTCATCACAGAGATGTAAAAAATATCACAACATTGCTGATTGTATTTAGCCTCTGCGGTCTTGGATACTTTGCTTTTAGAACCATAACTTCTCTTTGCTGAATGCAGCACTTCCCTATTTCTGCCAGTCTCCCCTAGCTGCGACCTTCGTATCAACATGGGGATCTGTGTTTCACAATTTCTGCAAGCCCCATTTACTAGTTGGTCACTAGCGTTCCCTTTATTCAAAGCCTGATACCTTCTTCGGATTTGGGTAAACT
Organism: Ambystoma mexicanum; assembly: GCF_040938575.1. Lineage (NCBI taxonomy): Eukaryota > Metazoa > Chordata > Amphibia > Caudata > Ambystomatidae > Ambystoma > Ambystoma mexicanum. The sequence goes on along the minus strand of NC_090925.1, from coordinate 970,946,060 downwards.
TACAAACTTTCCAAGCACTATCGTTTTCTCCACCTTATCCAACCAGTCACACCAATGTAACAGTGAGCCATCCCAATCTCTTGTGATTGTCTACTGGAGATGTAGGTTACAGCCTCACAGTTTCCTGCAAGGAGAAAACATCAATACACGGGCAAAGCTCCGGCCGCTGAATCCATCTTCGAGCCTTCTGGGCTCTATCCCCTCCCAGCATCCTTCTGTAGGCATGCAGTTCTCAAGTTATACACTCAAGGAGCCGTGGGGGTATGTGGTGGGCTACATCCCACAACATTTGGGCGTGGACCCAGGCATCCTATTAAAATCTGCACTGATTATCAATTTCCCAGAAGGCTATTGTGCTTTCAATACATGTGTTTAATACCTCATCATACAAGTCAGATACAGCTGATGATTTAATATGGTTCTATGTTATTTTGTGGAAAAGATTGTTTCGAATTCGATTTCATCTATAATAATGTATGTTTTTGTTTGTGGTAGATTTTGTTGAACATCTATGTGGGGGGGGAGTTCCCTGCAACTCCCCCCACAAGCACACTACATAATGTATTCACCTAACCCCCCCCCCGCATATTTTTGCAGCAAAATTCGTTAGAATAAATACGATTATATTGAATTCGATGGAAAATGCAGTGGCAACTCCTTCCTATTCCATTTAACATAGCTATTGATCCATTCTTTCATTTATAGATAAAACAGCACCACCATTCTCCAAGATTTCCTGAGCTAGGGGAGTGGGACTATAAGACTAGGCCAGGCTGACTCACCACTCTACATAGGTTCAGGCTCATCCAGTAAGTCAGAACCTTTGCTCCCCACTCTGGGGCTAAAATAGGTGTGTTATTTCCTACCAAAGGAGAGTCACTCAACACCGTCTTTCCACCCGTCCCGATTGTGGTGGACATATCTATTTTATCCAGATGCTTTTGCAAATCCTTTTAGAGAGACCGGGCCAAAATCAGACAAAATCCTGGTTGTTTCTTGCATATTTATGTTTTTGCTCGTTAATATAGAAATATATAAAAGTCCTCACACCCACAAATCACCATCAACACAATCCGTGGTGGGCATTGACAGAAAAGTGCGTTTCTGTTCCTACATTGACAGGTATGCACAATCCTGCAGTCATTACACAAATTACACCAATGCCTTTTAGTTGAAATTGAGTGTTTCAAGGGCAAAGTGTATTATAACTATTCATACACACAGTCATCTGACCTGTGACATTATCAGCTTGTGTGCTATGAGGTCTTCATTTTGAAAATGAAAATCCTTAGACTTTTGAATGTTACTTGGAAACCACTGGTTGAGGGTTTCTGATCCCCACTTTTCCCTAAAGGAATGGATTTGTAAGTAAATAGGGGGACGAAAAGTGTTTGTAAGCCAGTAAGATGGCTCAAAGGCTTGAAGCCTCGCTTCTGCGATTTGTGTGTGTGATCTGCAAGTGACAGGTATGAATCTTGGCACAGCCAGCTCAGCCTTTCATTCTTCTGAGGTCAATGAAAGTGTAACAACTTTGGTCGGGTGATGTTGTATGTAAATAGTTAAAGCGCTCTGGCGAAAGTGATATACAATAACACATCATTATTATTAGAGTCAGTACAAATAAAATAATTGGGGACATTGCCAATATTAATATTATTCAATATTCATTTCTTCAAAAATAATCTTCATGCAACTCACCCTCATGCAGTAAGGCAAATATTTATTTTCCCAGAGAACCTCCACAGGACACAAACCTTCCATGTCTTGGCTGCCTCAAATTGGTCATTACGACCACGGCGCTAAGTGGTTAACGGCACCGTAAAAGGCTGTGGCGCCATTAAACACTTAGCGCCCTTTGCGGGACCCGACTTTAATGGCTGGGGTAGACCAGCCGTTAAAGTAGGGACCCGCAAAGGGACCTTGGTGCTAATTAAGGTACCGCAATTTGCGGTACCGTAATTAGCGCCTTCCCCATTCCCATTATGCCCTATGGGGTAAAAATGGGAATGGGGAAGGGCCATGGGGAAATGGGGAAATACCGCCCCGCCAACGTTGGAATGGGGCGGTATTTCCCCATTTCACCATGACGGACACGTTACGATACCGGCACCAACCATGGTGCTAATAGCGCCATGGTTTAGCGCCGGTATCGTAATGAGGGCCACTGCCTTTATTCTATCAATTGTGTCAGTCCGGTCACACTGAGTGAAGGACTCCTGCTTGGTCATCTTAAATTTGCTCATCACTGCGAGATTGATTAAAAGGTACACATTAGAAGTTAGTTCAGGTGCACATGTGTTTTGGAATCGCTTGGAAGGTATCAACTTCATTGTTTGATGAAACAAAATTGAATACATGCTCTTTTTGATGTCACTCTGTTTCCAAATGTCAGCTCTTATCTCCCTATTACTGGAAAAGACCAAACTCAATTTAAGTAGTGTTAAGAGTCTCCCTTTTTTTTAAAATGTTGACCACTCCCTTTAAGATAAGTGTATTTTAAATACATGAAAGTATACATCACTTTCTTTTACCAAATCCCAATGGATAATTTAAAAGGGTGTTCTCTACATTTAGCAGTGTGGCATGCTTCAAATCATCTGCCAGTCCCAGAGCACAAATATCAGAGCAAGGAGCCAGCTTAATGCCAGATCAAGCTTCAGAAGAGGTTCTCTCTAATATAAGATACAGCATGATATGGCGTAGATTTTACTATATTTCAATTTGTATTGATTAACTTTCACTGTAAAAAATGAACCTAATTAAAGATGTTTGCGTTGTGTTGATGTTTATTCTTACCGAAGATCAAATACATAAACATATCATGATTTAAATCAACTTTGCTTTTCTGAGACAAGGCAATCACGCTGATGCAGACTATCAATTGCCTCACGCTAGTGTGTTCATCAACATACATCTCAATTGTAATATTCAAGTTTTCAATACAATGCAGCACAATTATTATTATTCATAATACTTGTTGCCCGTAAAATATTTGAACATACAAAGAACTAGCACACAATTTCCTTTTAAGGGTATGTGATAATGAGGACACTTTCAAAGAATACACCACTCAAATATAGCCTACTATATCTACACAGGTGGTCTAAAACCTGGCACCGATTGGTCCGACAATACCTATACACATTGGCAGATGAAGAATATATTCTCTGCTTCCCACGTCATGGAAGCATAACTCAGGATCTTTTCTTCTGGGATCATCTTTGTGCACAAGAAACAATTGAGATGGTGGAACTTGGAGGTATGTAAATTAACATGTGCCACAGTATGTTTGCAGGGAGGTTGGAGTTGGAATACTGCCAACGGTTAATGTAAGATTGAAAGTTGTTGCAAAGCTGATGCCCTGGGCCATTTTCTTGATGTTGCCCTTTGACTCTCCCGGGTACACAGATGTTTGTGAGCAAAACATTATATATAAATATGTATATATATATATATATATATATATATATATATAAAATTCAAGGAGAAATCATTAGTTGCAGGGATGTTAAGGTGAGAACTTAATGCAACAAAACCCTGTAAATTCAGCTAAAGCCACCTTAACTTCGCACCCTCTGTTTCGCAGACTAGGACCACAACAGATTGCATCTCTGATCACATCACTAATTACATGCTGGATGGGAAAACTGATGACATCACAAATAACACCAATGATGCCATCACTGGTGACAACACGAATTGCATTGTATATAACTGAATGCATCAATAATGGAATTAGACATAACATCATTTATAAGTTAGCTCATGAAAACTTTGATTACCTTAATAACAATGTAGGTAATGGGCTTGGCCATGACAAAGGCTGAGGTCACTGGCCAGCACCAAAGGCCATGGCTAGTGTTTGGTTCGTTTTTAAAAATACCAATATGCCTGGTTAAAAGCCATGCCTGGTAGTTTGTCACTGTTTTGAAATATACAGTGGGCAACGTTGAAAACTCTTGTCAGTGGCCATGGCTAAAGGCCATAGCTAGTGCCCATTAATATGTCAGAATATACAGTCAGCAAAGCTAAAGGCTGTGGCCACTGTCTAGTATTGTGTTGAAAACCATGGCTAGTGGATGGTTAGTGTATATAATGTACAGTGGACTCGGCCGAAGGCCGTAACTGGTGACTGGTTAGTGTTGTGTAATACACAGTGGGTACAGCTGAAGGCCATAGCTTATTGCATTTTATTATTTTAAAATTTACAGTGGACATGGACAAAAGATGTACAAACTGATGAAGGTCAAAGGTCATGGCTAGTGGCCCATTTATATGTTAGAATATATAGTTTGCACAGTCAAAGATTGTGGCCACTGGAAGTATTGTGCTACAGTCAATGGCTAGTGCCTGTTCAGTGCATATAACATACAGTGAACAAAGTTGAAAGCTGCATCCACTGGTAAAGGCCAAAATCTATGGTTGATAGCTTGTTAGTGTTTTAATTTATTCAGTGCCCATGAGTGAACGTTGTGACCACTATAACTGAAGGCCATGACTAGTACCCATTCATGTGTTAAAATCTATTTGGCCATGGACAATGACCATGGCTGAAGACCATTATTAATGGAAGTTACTGTTGTAATGTAATTAGTGATGTCATCAGTGATGTGATCTGCAATGTCATCATTGTGGTCACAGTCTGCGCAACAGGGGGCGCGAAGTTAAGGTGGCTTTAGCTGTATTTCCAGAGTTTTGTTGCATTAAGCTATCACATTTAACATACCTGACACTAAAGATGTTTCCTTGAATTTCAAAGGTTTTAATACAAAGCATTGCTCACCTTAATGTCACTACAACTAAAATGCTTTCCTTGAATTTCAAGGGTTTTGTTACTCCATAGATTTTTAGAATGCTTCCAGACCACTAACATGGTCTTTGGCCATGGTCAATGGGCATCGCTTTTGGCCGTGCCCACTGTCCATTTTAAAACACTACCAGACCACTAGCCATGGCCTTTTGATTGCAGGCTTTGAGAACTCACAATGTTTTTAGGAAATGTGCAGTGAGATTAAATTATTTGCCAAGGAGCACACACTTTGTTTAGCAGCGTTCTCCAAGCGGTGCACCCCTTTTCAGCGCCATCTTTTTGGCGCAGGCCGATTTGGCACGCCGATTCTGCCGTTGCGTCCATTTCGGCACACTCTTTTTCGGCTCCATAGCCATTTCGGCGATGTCATTTTGGCGTGAGGGATGTTTGGATGTGGCTGACATTACAGCCACATCTGAATGCCCTCATGTTAAATAAGATCACAGTACTGGTCTGCAACAAACCTAGCCCCCTCCCACTTGCGTTGCTTTTCTTTTTTTTAAAAACACTTTTTTTAAGCAAACAGGCAGACAGATTGGACACAGGCTTTTCTTTTAATTAAATTAGTTAAATTTAACACTAGGCAACAATGGCTTGGTGTTCAAGAGGCATACATTTCATACTTAGCCTAAAATGTAATATGTTCAATGATCAAAGGCTATGTATGAAACTTATGAAAATCCAAACAATAACATAATTGTAGCACAATGGTTGCTAGGTGCTTAATGCCAGGGTTCTCTGATAGCAGCGTTCAGCATAAACGTGATTTTCTTGATTTCATTTTTTCTGTTTTTATAATGTTGCCAATAGACGGTGTAGTCCACTTTTTGAATATATGTGCAGTGTAATGGGGAATGTATGGTGTGAGGGTGTGCATGCCATCTCAGAGGGCGTGCATTCAATGTGTATCTGTTTGATGTGAGAGAGTGTGTGTGTGTGTGTGTACATGGTGTGAAGTTGTTTGCGAGGGATAGTTACATGCAGTTTATAATGTTGCAGTAAATAAATGTGTTTCATGTTTAATATGTGTTCAATTCTGCAATGACAGTGTAATGCATGTTCCATCCTGTTTTACAATGTTGCAGTAAATAAATCTTTATCATGTTTAATCCACATTACAAAATGCAAAGTGCCTGCAGGTTTGTGCTAATTGTGACCTCTGGCGCCAAAACATCCTTATGCTGAGAGGTACAAAATGCAAAGTGCCTGCAAGTTCATGCCGCTCCTATTTCTGAGAGGTCCCTGCCCCAACTGGTTGTGTCTAACTGGGCGCACCCAAACAGAACCTGCGGCGAAAAAGTAAAGCCATATTGTCATGCACCAAATGGGCCATACCAAAATGTCCTGTCCTGTGCTCCAAGCCCCTTGTGTTATGTCCAGTCTCTTGGTGACTGTTATGATACATCGCACAACCATAACTAACACATTCAAGCAGTACCGAAACAGGAAAAAAATGACTGGCTGGTAGAATAACATACGCCCAGGTACTTTCTGCACTCATAGCGAAAATCAAAAGCTGGCCACCATGAATATACGCACAGTACTGCTTAGCTTCAAAGTGAGGAAGGGGCCTGCCCCCACAGGCCATGTTACTATAAGTGGTCTTGTAACATGGCTTTATTTGTTAGGAACCATGACCTGAGGGGGCGGTTCTTTTCCTTAGTTTGATGGGAGTCCTGGGTCACCAGTGATCTTTCACCCTCGATGTCACTGTAGCTGTCAAAATATCTATTTTTTTTTTATTATATATAAAACATTGCAGGCTTTGAGAACTCCCAATGTTTTTATTTAATGCCCTGTGTGATTAATTATTAGCAGAGCATCATTCACTTTCGTTAAGCTGCGTGCTACAAGGCCCTTGTTTTATGTCCGGTCTCTTGGTGACTGTTTTGATTCATTGGACGACCCTAACTACCCGCATTTAAGCAGCACAGAAAAGGGTAAAAATGTATCGGCTGCAAGAATAACTCATACCCAGTAACTTCGACCACCATAGCAAAAACCAAAAGCTGTCACCCATGAATATAGACAGAGTAAGTGGGAACATATTTTAAAGTGAAATATACAAATGTAGTTCAATTGATCTTCTCCTTAGAAGAAAGTGTGCAAGACAAAAATAGCATTGGATGTTTAAAAAAAAGTAATGAACACCAGAAAAATAACCTGAGATAGGAAATTTTCCAAAAAATATGCTTGCAAAGTATAAAAGATGCTCACATTTTAAACCCAGCAATATGTAGTGAAATATTCCATGGAAAAAAAATCCCAATATGAAACAAGTGCGTGTGGTCTTGTGGGTAAGCATCTGCACTGGGAAAATGCGATCCTGAGTATAATCCTAGTATCCAAATACTTGAGCAAGCTTATCAACCTCAAATAAAAACAAGGGATTCTATCCGCCCTCTCAAAAAGGTTACGCTGTCCACCCACATGTGTCCTTTACTGGTACCCTGAAAAGAAACTACAATCAGGAGAATTAAATGCACCAGTGTTCAGGATTGCAATCTCTTGCCACATCTTGGCCAAATACTCATGACTTACTTGCCCTCTCACCATTTCCCCTCTTCAACCCTGTGTCTGTCTTTCAACTATACTCTGCTTTATAAAGCTAACTTAAAAAGTATGCATACCATAGGATCACTACAATAAATAGATCCTTATAGAACTATGTTAGGCAAAAGGTGAACACTTGTGGCATTATTACCCCCTTCTTGACTGTGAGACTACTATAATACCAGAATGCAATTCAGCAAAAGGAAAATACATGGTCTCTGAGTGCAAAACTTTCAAGGACTGAGAGTAGAATGGTTTAAAAAAATTATGCAGATTCTGTGCATTATGAGATATTTAAAACTAAGAAAACACGGCAATCGGGACTGTGGACTGTCTCCCATCCATGCAGTAACCAGGACTGGCCCGGCTTAGATTAAAACCGAGGAAGGAACCAGCCCCCTTAGGCCATGTTTCTCTAAGTGGTCTTGTAAGATGGGCTCATTTATTAGGTGACATGGCATTGGGGGGCTGACCTCTTCCTCTACAGGAATGGGAAACCCACTGTTGCTGTAAAAATATCTATTTATTGACTAGGAGACTACAAATACCAGAATGCAATTCAGCGAAAGGCAAAAAATGGTCTCTGAGTGCAATACTTTCAAGGACAGTGTGTAGCATGGTTTAAAAAAATAATAATAATTTGGATGCCCATCCATGCAGTAACCAGGACTGACCCTGCTTAGATTCAAAGTGGGACTGGCTCTGCTTAGCTTCAAAGCAAGGAAAGGTCTGGCCCATTTCTCTAAGTGGTCTTGTAAATTTGACTAATTTATCAGGCAACATGGCCTGAGGAGGCTGGCCCCTTTCTCAATATCAAGCTAAGCAGTGTCTGTCCTGGTTACTGCATGGATTGGAGACTTGGATGACAATCATGGAACTGGCCATGGCCCATGATTTTTCACCTCGACATCACTATCACTGTAATAATATATTTTTAAAAAACAGTAACTGTGAGTACTGAACAACTCATACCCTTGGTTATCCATAGTCCTTCATAGCCGCAAATATTGAAATAATTGCCAAGAAAATGCTTTCCTGCCCCCCCAGGCCCTCGCCAAGTGCCCCCTTCAGCTGTGCCAGCTCACCCCACCCTCCAGACGGCCTCATCTCCTCCTCTCCCCTCTCCCTTCCTGCCACAATACATGCTGTTTCTGTGACGCAGTTTGCTTTGAGATGTTGGCTATTTGCGACTATAGCTGAGGCTACAGAACGCTGTGTGTTACAAACTCAGTCCCTATACCCCCTCCAACTTTCATATTTCACTTGGTTCCCTCTAGCCAACCCCTCCCCCTCTAGCCTGATTGTGTTTGTATGTTTTTTTGACATGCAAATGCCTTTTTTCCTGTGTTTCATTTTCCCATATCCTCGGCTCTAACCTCGAATATCTCTCACACTAAAAGAAAAACAAGATTGCTGCTGTTCCATTTCTAAAAAACACCCAGATATGGGTAAATCCCAGACATAGAGCTATCCATTGTTTAAAAGTGGGCATGCCATTCTCCGTCAAATATTTAAATAACTACTGCACGGAATAACCCCAAACCAAGCATGGATCGCGAGTTAAGGCTTTGTGCCCAAGTTATTTCAGACCTGGCCCAAATCCATCCAGTGATTTGAGCTGTGTGCTTTTGCAAAAATGTACCTTCTTTGTCTATGGGAAAATGAAGGGGATGTAGGCTGCAACTCTGGAAAAAAAAAGTTTTGTCTTCTAAATAACTTTCTCATTTGTTTAATGTATTTCACAAAACTTTGCAGTCTGGTGGATGGGGGCTGCGAGTCCCTTATCACTTTCAAAATTTCAGTCAAATCTGTTACTCAAATCAAAAGTTATTGACAAAAGAATTTTAAGGGGTTCCTACGGGAGTCCGACTCACCTTAACTATAGGGCGGCTATCTCCTTCCTATAATATATCAATATTTATCTATTTTTTGTATTATTATTTTTCAGCCGCATATCTATTAAAAGAGCTCTGTGAAATGCAGGCAAAGTTAATTGATGTTTCATGGAGGTGTCCAAAAGTAAGAACTCCTCCCGACTCAAACGAAAGAGCAACATTTTTTAATTATAAAAATTTTTTTTAAATAATGGAACTTTGACATCTTGCAGAGCTATTGATTGACAAATATTCAACCAAATCGATAAAGAATGACGACGCATCATTGATATGTATTCAGAGAATATACCCCAGACTTTATATCTGGCAATTCACTTATTTCTGAAATAGGCAGGTTTAGAGGCATTTCTGACTATGTGAAGACCATCCATTACAAGAACATGATATAATAAAAAAAAAACAACTTGGTGCATACTGTAAGAGTGCAGAAGTATGACATGGACACAAGAGTGGCATACTCGTTGGTATAACATTTTATTTAAAATAAAACAAGAAAAAACCCTACCTGTCCTTGTGACTAAGAGAGGTTGCCCTACCTTTCAAAACGACTAAGGACTCTGTCAGGATGTCCAGTCCAAAGCAAAATAGTCCACTGTACTGTGTCAAACTGCCTATTTGCAACCCTCACACTCGTAACTAATAATAAAGGGTAAAGGGACTTCTATTCTAAAGTAATGAGTCCCTTCTTCTGGGCAATGTCCAATCATACATGGGAACCTCACATGCTAGAATGGCTCCCTTTTCCAGGTTTCAGTTCTCCTCAAAAAGGCCAACATAAAGTTCCAGGTTCAATCAAAGTTCCAACAAAAAGATCTCTAGGCAAGGCCAGGGGGAATGACTCCCTTCCCCTAGTGACAGTATTTGCAATGCCAAGAGATTTCCCCTCTCCTGGCACTCCACAAAGTTCAAAGTACCAAAGTATATTGAATGTTAGCATATGCCACACCTAGACGTAATCGTGAACATTGGCTGGCGTCGCATCTAGAGATGGGATCGTGAAGGTCGGCATGTGCCACACTTAGATACAATTGTGATTGTTAGCATTTGCCCAATTAACCAATCCACTATTTCACTGCTCTGTATACACCGCTCAAACTCTAACCAAACACAACCGCAAGCCTATAACACAACAATCGACACAAACTTCACTACACTGCAACAAAACAAACCACACATAGACTCGCACAACAGCAAACAACAACTACCGACTGGAAAACACCCCAAGCCCAGCAAACAGAGTTACCGGGGTGAGGCTGCAAACAGCACATCACTGCTCTCTTACACTTTTCCAGCTTATTCCTACTAACTCACCCCCCTTCCCTTTTTTCAGAGCCACCAGAGCACCAGGTGACTACTCCAGTGGTGATGGTGCGTGATACAAATATCCTTTAACATTAACATTAACATTCCCAGAGGATACCTCTTCTCCATGTTTTCACAAACACCAGTGGCATATGACTCCATACCTATGGTTACAATGTTCACAATGCCAAATGGACAGACACCTCTCCTCTCTTGGCTTCTCAGGGTTCTTAGAAGCTGCACCAGGTGGAATGAATCTTACCCTTGCCAACGTATTCACACTATCCAGTTCATCAGCTTCTGATCACTCCTAGCCTGCCTGGTATACTCTCCTGCATCGCTCTAGGCCACTCTTTCTTTCTCCAACTTGGCAATGGGTAATATTTCCTCTTTCCCTTATTTGCTCTTCTGGCACAGCTGACCTGGTTCGCCCCTCACCTAGGTAATGTGTCTTGGAAGACTGCTGCACAGTTCAGCTGGCAGCCCTGTAATACTCTCCTGCCAGGGACTGCCTTGGGACCAAGGTGCCTCTACTTTGGCTTTTCACATATGGGTCCTAGACCCCTTTTCTGTTTCTTCTCAAATATGAGTCCCAGACTACTCCACTTAATGTCATAGTTCAGCTGCAATCCTTGGTGTACTCTCCTGCCAGGGACTGCCTTGGTTCCCATACCCCTTTACTTTGACTCTTCACAGAAGGGACCCAGGCCACTTTCTCAGGTTTGTAGTATTCTTCAATTAGGCCAGGTTCGCTAGTCTGCGATGCTTTCTCTCATGTGCATAATTCTCATGGTTTCTAATGTTAGGGCCCCGACCCATCATACAACCTTGTAATGTCTTTTGACTGGTCCAGGTTCACTATCCTATCAGGCTTCTCTCTCAGTCTCTTTGGGGAGCTCTTTCACTCCCTCCCAACCACAGCCTCTGGGGTCTCCCTGTGCCTTCCCAGCCCCCCTCGGTGAACCTTTGCTCTTGGTCCATGAGGTTTCTGGTCCTCTGCAACACTGGTAAGCTTCTGCTGCTTTCCCTGGGCTCTCGTGGTCTTCTCCTGATGACTCCTCAGCTTATCTTCTCCAGTGAGGGAGTGTCCAGGTTCCCTCAATCCCTTGTACACTGATTTTGCTCAAGGGCCCCCCTCCCCCTTTTGGGACTCATGATGGTCTTCTCAGTTCCCCCATTGAGTGAGACACCAGCTTCCCACAGTTCCCCACAGGCTGCTAGGGCTCAAGGGCTCACCTCCTTTTTTGGGAGGCACATTGGTCTTCTTAGATCACCCAGTGAGGGAGACTTAAGCTTCCCTGGTTCCCCACAGGCTGCTGGGGATCAAGGGTTCCCCCTCTCTCTCTAGATAGTGCAGTGGTCCACATCCACTTCTGTTCCAGCACAGGATTCCGGCTCCCTGCTCCTCCAGGGAAGGCTTGACAACACTTCCTGGTTTCTCTCCTCTATTTATACTCTAGATGGACCAATCGGAAACCAGTAACCATGAGATTGTTCATTGTGGTTCTCAAGTGTGATCCTCATGCATCCGAAAATCTCCCTCGTCACACTACTGACCTTCGGACTCCCTTGTGAGTCATTGGCGATCTTCCTCATCACAGTACTGGGAAAAGGTTCTTCACTTAGGTAACTCATGTTCTTCCCCGTCCAGGTAGTTTCTAGGGTAATGGCAAGGTGACCACTACTCATGAGCCTATTAGGAAGGGGGTCTAGGGTCAGGTGACGTGTGGGGATACTGCTTTCTCTCCTGATGGTTGTCTCTAATCCCACAGGGGGGCCTCACACCCATGTGATCCTCCCACTGAATACTAACTCCAGGGGGACTATCAGGTAGCAGCCTCACCTTCCTGGCCAAAATGGAACAGGCTCCCCCTTGGGAAGAAGGGAGGACATCCAGAGATGTGTCACAATACATCCAACTAGATACCACAGTTTATTCCATTTTGAATGTAAATGTAGGTATAGTTATTTGCCAAATAATTTGTGCTCAATTTATGAGCCATCTGACTGGCATTAGGGACAGGTGGTTTCTTAAATCCCTAGATTGGCTCCTCAGACTATTTATCCCCTAGATTTTAAGTAGTTTTCTCAAAATTGTGATTCACCTCGTAGTGCTTCCCATTTAATTGTAATTGTATGTTTGAACTGCACAGAAATGCCCTTTCTCAGATGGAACCCATATTGTTTTCTTTTTTAGGAAATTGTGGAATATCGTTGGAAGTTTGTACGAGCATTTCTGCAGGACAGGGCACTCATGCACAACAGATCTGCTGCAACCCCATTACGTGCTATCAGACGTATTGCTGCTGTGTCATGTTATAGATTGCTACTGCGTAATCAATGCCCCTGGAATACTTATATGCAAAAAGTATGAGTGGTCTTCCTATCCATGATATGAAGTAGTACCCGCACGCAGTGCATGGCTTACCCTGTAGCTTCCTTCAATAGGGCAAAGTAGCAGATAGCACCCAGATTGTGTCTGTCCACTTCCACATCTCCTGGCATGGGATCATTGTGTGTGTTAATTCAATAATTCTCTTTTTGGACATGCACATATCAAACTTAGATTACATGAAACAAATGCTTAATTCGTTTTGTTTCTTGCATAATATAGCCTAGAAGCCAGATATACAACTTTGTGTTGTCTTCATGATCACCCTACCTCAGGCTGTCAGAATTTCAGAGATTGGTTCCCTGGGAATTTTAAAATAAATGGCAAAAAATAGTGAAAACTGTGGGTGTCCATAGAGAGCAGAGCTAACATTCAACCCATCAGAATACTAAAGGTTGTCCATCAATACATGAGTGCAACAAGATCTTTCTTTCATCCAACAACAAGGTTTGCTGTGGTCATCCAAGCGATCACTTTAGTCTAATGACTTGCTCATAAATCTCGTTCCAGCCAGGCTAACGGTGCTTCCTTCATGTAATGAGGAGTGTGTACAGGTGCATGTCTCACCTGTGTAACTCCGAATGTTCGACACTCTCCGGTGTGCAGACGCGCAGCCGGACTTCCAACACATGGAAGTTAGGAGAGGGGCAAGCTTGTTCTAAGGCTGGTACAAAGGCATTGCTAGCTTAGCACTCGACCCAGACACCTATAGCTTCTGCTAAGGTCTTAAAGGATGTTTTAAAGTTCAAAGAAATATTAAAATCCTTAAACAATCAGGAGCCAGGACGTCAAAGTCTGCCATGGACTGAATTGCGTTTAAAATATGACATGCAGGCGTGGCACTGTAGAAATGGTCTTAAAGATGTTGATGTTATTGCTATAACCCTTGACCATCTCCTGCCATCCCTGCCACTTCTCCACGTGGCAGTGTTAGGCAGAAACCTGTGCAGTTCCCTTGGGGAACACTGCAAAAGATTTAAGACTACAGGTAGAGCAGTAAACCCCTTTGGTAGCAGTCTGTACCACCCAGATTTACCTGGTAGCTGTGGCTGAGCAGTCAGACTTCTCTCAAGAAGAGTTAGGCAGTATGTAAAGTATACACAATATGTACCAAAACACAATAGCACAAGCAAACACTGACCAGAGCTTGGTTTCAAAAGTATATAGTTATTTATTTAAAATACACATAAGTTAAAAACACTCTAGCAAAAATATAGTAAAAGCACTTCAACACAGTTATAATGAAAGTAGATTCAATCCTTTCTCCTATCTAGACAACTCTAGGTAAACACCACTTAATTAAAACAGAGGTGAGTGCTTAACGTTAGATGACACTCTAGTAGTTTCCAAGAAAGGGAGAGAAAAAGCAGAAATGGGTTAGACACACCACTCTAAGGTCCAGAGCACTTGCAATAGGCTTAAAGAAGAATAAAGTCACAGGTGAGCAAAGTCACTAGGCAGGGCCCACTCTTAGAGTAGCCGGAGCGAAAATGTGCCCAAGATCACACTGTTAGTTAGAGATTCAAAGTCTTGCAAAGAGTCAAAAAGAGGTTAGAGTGGCTCAGAAAGTTTAGCCAAAGTGTCCCAGGCACTCCCAGGTTCGAAAGCCGGGGACTAAATCTACCCCGTACAGTCGGTAGCAAGGGAAGCCAGGCAGAACACAGTACCTTAAGCGGAAAGGATCCTCCAGCGGTGGCAGTTGTTCCAGGCAGTGGCAGCAGGGCTCGACGTCGGTCAGGGGAGAAGAAGTTCTCGCTGAAGAGCAGAAGAAGAGGGTCGTTGCACTGCCCGGGAAGAAACCAGCCGCGGAGTCCTCCGGTTAAAGGGTTGGTGCCGACTTTCGCGGTATGGGGGTAAAGTGTGGTATTCCGGTTGCCGGGGTGCTTGGCACAGGCAAGGCGGCCACGAGATACCTCAAAGAACGGAAAGAAGGCGAAAACTGGTTGTCCCCACCAGTCAAGGGAAGGAGCCACTCCGTTAAGAGTTCTCCTCGGTCGTCGGGAAAAAGTGGTGAGACGGTTCAGCAGGGCTCCACCGGGTGGTGTCGTCGAAGCAGGTCGGCTCAGCTCTTCCCTCGTCGGATTCTTGGTCCTGTGGCGACTTCTGAAGTCCCAGTCCCCAAAGCCCTGCTTTTATGCAGCAAACCCCCATTCACCCAGCCTAGCTGTCACTCAACCATGCTAAGTGGTGAGCCGGGCGGCTCACCACTTGGGCCAATCAGGACGGAGTGCGACTTGAGTTACCAAGGTAACTCAGTCCAGGGTGCCTAAATCCCCCTCCACCCCTCCTAAGTACCCCAGACAGAGTGGCACCACTTTGGAGGGCTTCTGTGGAGAAGCCCGCCAAAAGTGGAACAAAGGGCTCCACTTTGGGTCAGAGTTACAGAGGCGAACACCAACGCCATTTTAGAATCAAGTTTTGGCAAAAAGTCCCAACCGGAGTTATAAAAATAAATATATAAACCGGCGGTATGTTTAAGGCTACCGTAAATAAATAATTAAATGTGTTAGCCTAAAACAATGGGAAATCCCATAGGGAAATATTCGCGGTCGAATATAAAAAGTAGTTTCCACTGCCACCAGCCAAAACTCGATCAGGGGGGACGGAGACGTGCCCCCTCGACTAACAGACCCTGGGGCAATCGAATTGCCCCAGCCAGTACGTCCACAATATGATGGTTTGTACTGGTTCTGTTCAGGATTCAAGACTAGCAAAGTCTTTGGTGACTTTACATGCCCTGGGAGACAGTAGTCAGTCCCAGGGTATGGAGTCTATGTTGGGGAGTCCCTAGGACACCCCTGGGTCACGGCACAGAGGGTGCTGTGTGACCCACATCACAAAAATACATGAGGCCCTATGGAGTAAGAGACCCCATAGCCCATTCAACACAAGGTTTAACCAAGAAAACACACTTCAACATGTCCAAGAGTGAGGGTAAAAGAGTCTCACTCTTGGCAGGAGAAAAAAATTAAACCCCAGAAATCCAGCAAAGCTGCTGGGGGACTCACTAGGTAGGGAAATTCAGCCTAAACAGAGAATTCTCCCTAACACTCGCCCCCCCCAGACTAAGGGACAGGAGGATTTAATCCACTCCTGGATGAACCTCATACCTCTAGTCGATGATATACATCCTAGAGAGTCCATCAGCATTTTGATGGTGACACCTTGACCTATGTTCAATGGAGAACTCAAAGGTTTTCTTTTGCAAGCTAACGGACCTACAGACCCTTTGAGGAACATCAGTCTTTTTGTTATAGGGGATCTGGTTGACCAGCCCCTCAGAAGTTGGTACAACTTCTGAACCTATGTTAGGCTTTTTCAAGGGGTCCTTATAAAGGATTCCCTTAGATCTAGAGGGGCCTCCAAGGTTCCTCACCACCTCTCTTGTGGGAGCAGGTTGGGTCTTAGGCCTCTTGGTTGGAGGGGTTGGGGTTAGGCAATGTACCTGCTTCCCCTTCCTCTTAGATCTACCCTTACCTATTTTAGGAGTTTCCCCCCTAATATTAGGATTTGAGTTGGGGTCTTCAGTAGAAGGTCCAACAGTCTGAAGGTTTTTGGCCTTAGACTTTTCTTTTCTGGTTTTCCACCAGCACTGAGAATTACCAGTTCTCTCAGGTCCAGATAGGGGCCTAGTTGGTCTATCCACCTCTTCCTCAGAAGCAGGGGGAGTCAGAGACTCTGAGACTAGGGGAACAATGATGGAGCTTGGTTGGGGCGCCCATGTTCCTAGCATACTATCCTGAAATGTGCCTGGGTTAGAGGTCAACTTACTAACACCAGGGCTTGTAGTGGGGTTCTCAGTAGAGGGTCCCACAGGCTTAGAAGGGTCCTTCAAGGTAGCCTGTCTAGCCAATTTGGTTAAGTTCTGCTTCTCCATACTGGGAGGCCTGGGGGTATGTGACACTACTCCTAGAGTTCTTAGGTCATTCCCTAACAGGACCTTCCCAGGTACCTCAGTCTGAACACTGACAGGGATCCTCACTGTCATGTTGTTACACTGAATGAGGGCTGGTAGGATAGGAACCATTTGGACAGGGCCTCCAGACATCTTAGTGGGACCTTTGGGTGCTTTGGCCACATCCTCAGGTTGAAAGAAGCTTTCATCCACTACTGTTCTGCTGGCCCCAGTGTCTCTCCTGGCAGGAGTATCCTGGCCATTGACAAGAACACTGTCCACATAATACACCTTAGAGTTAACAGGTAGGGAGTTATACACAACCCTATTCTGGGGACTAACCAGACCCATAGGCTCTAAGTTTACAGTTGCTTGAAGACCCAAGGGTTCTTCAGCAAAGAGTTCAAAGTGGGCACTAGCCATCTGTACTTCATCCTCAGGAGTGAAGGCTAAGGAGACTGTGCTGATCCCTGCAGGTTTACCCTTGCACTTGGGATCTCCTTTGATATGGTCAGTACCCTGACAGACATAGCATTGTCCAAATGCTCTCTGGAAGGGTGGCTTGTTCTGACCTCCTTCTGGCTTGTGGCCAGAAGGTACAGTAGCCTGACTAGGTTTCCCATGTGGCTTACCCTGGTTATTTTGTGGTTTGGGGCCCTCTTTGGGATAGGAATTATTAGAATTCTCTTTGGAGTCTTTTTTAGGCTGTTTCTCCCCATCCTTCTTCTGAGTTACCCCAGAATCCTTGTGAGTGGCCCTGTTGGCAACCCACAAGTCAGCAGCCTTAGCTAGTTTCCGGGAATCTAATTCCTTGGAATCAGCCAAGTGTTGTCTGAGCTCAGGAGAGCAGGCATCATAAATAGTCTCCAACATAAACAAATTCTTCATACCTTCATAAGTGTTCACCTTGTAACCCTTAATCCATCCCTCTAAGTTTTTCAAACATTCACTCACCCAGGTAGCCCAAGGGGTACCATCATGCTTTTTGAGGCTCCTAAACCTCTTAAGATACTGGGAAGGGGTCTTCCCAAACCTAGCTATCAAAGCTAGTTTCACACATTCATAGTCCTTCCTATCCTCCTCCCCCATCTCCATTACCACATCAGTTGCAACAGGGGGAAGCCTAGAGAACAACCAGGTGAGTAAGTCATTTCCTGTGATGTTCTGGAGCCCATGATTATATTCAAACAGAGACAACCAATCCAACACATCCAACTTAGGCTCATACATACCAACCAATTCTTTAGGCATCCGGGGTCTTTTAGGACTGGAACTTCTAGAGGAGCCAGAGAGAGAAACATTCTCAACAGATAATTTCTTCATTTCTAAGTCATACTTGAGCTCCATTTCCCTTAGCCTTAGTTCTTTGTCAGTTTGAGCATTAAGTTTCTTATACTCCAATTCTAGCTTCATTTTCTCCAGTTCAAAGTACTGAGGACTAAATGTGGGACCTGGTAAAGGTCCAGTAGGTACAGCAGGTAGAGCAGGCAGAGGCCTAGGGGGGACAGTTACAACAGCCTCACCCTCCTCTTCTGACTCTTCCTCAGAAACATCAACATTTTGCTCCATGTTAACTTCAACACTGTCATCTACAGTCGCTGGAGTGGTAGGTTCCTCTGAACCATCACCCAGACTTTGGTTAGCTAACAATCTTTCAATCAGCTCCATTTTCTTGCCCTTAGTCAGGAGATCCTTATGTTTACAGAGCACTCTTAAACAATCAGCAGTTTTGGCTGCCAGGGACTCTTGACTATAGCTTTCTATAACTGACATGTTAGAGGTTTTATTTTTTCAGTGCTAAGCTTTGTGGTTAGTTGCACTAAGGTATCTAAAGCACAATAAAATGTATACTCAATACAGATCCCACCGCTGTACACCAGTGTTAGGCAGAAACCTGTGCAGTTCCCTTGGGGAACACTGCAAAAGATTTAAGACTACAGGTAGAGCAGTAAACCCCTTTGGTAGCAGTCTGTACCACCCAGATTTACCTGGTAGCTGTGGCTGAGCAGTCAGACTTCTCTCAAGAAGAGTTAGGCAGTATGTAAAGTATACACAATATGTACCAAAACACAATAGCACAAGCAAACACTGACCAGAGCTTGGTTTCAAAAGTATATAGTTATTTATTTAAAATACACATAAGTTAAAAACACTCTAGCAAAAATATAGTAAAAGCACTTCAACACAGTTATAATGAAAGTAGATTCAATCCTTTCTCCTATCTAGACAACTCTAGGTAAACACCACTTAATTAAAACAGAGGTGAGTGCTTAACGTTAGATGACACTCTAGTAGTTTCCAAGAAAGGGAGAGAAAAAGCAGAAATGGGTTAGACACACCACTCTAAGGTCCAGAGCACTTGCAATAGGCTTAAAGAAGAATAAAGTCACAGGTGAGCAAAGTCACTAGGCAGGGCCCACTCTTAGAGTAGCCGGAGCGAAAATGTGCCCAAGATCACACTGTTAGTTAGAGATTCAAAGTCTTGCAAAGAGTCAAAAAGAGGTTAGAGTGGCTCAGAAAGTTTAGCCAAAGTGTCCCAGGCACTCCCAGGTTCGAAAGCCGGGGACTAAATCTACCCCGTACAGTCGGTAGCAAGGGAAGCCAGGCAGAACACAGTACCTTAAGCGGAAAGGATCCTCCAGCGGTGGCAGTTGTTCCAGGCAGTGGCAGCAGGGCTCGACGTCGGTCAGGGGAGAAGAAGTTCTCGCTGAAGAGCAGAAGAAGAGGGTCGTTGCACTGCCCGGGAAGAAACCAGCCGCGGAGTCCTCCGGTTAAAGGGTTGGTGCCGACTTTCGCGGTATGGGGGTAAAGTGTGGTATTCCGGTTGCCGGGGTGCTTGGCACAGGCAAGGCGGCCACGAGATACCTCAAAGAACGGAAAGAAGGCGAAAACTGGTTGTCCCCACCAGTCAAGGGAAGGAGCCACTCCGTTAAGAGTTCTCCTCGGTCGTCGGGAAAAAGTGGTGAGACGGTTCAGCAGGGCTCCACCGGGTGGTGTCGTCGAAGCAGGTCGGCTCAGCTCTTCCCTCGTCGGATTCTTGGTCCTGTGGCGACTTCTGAAGTCCCAGTCCCCAAAGCCCTGCTTTTATGCAGCAAACCCCCATTCACCCAGCCTAGCTGTCACTCAACCATGCTAAGTGGTGAGCCGGGCGGCTCACCACTTGGGCCAATCAGGACGGAGTGCGACTTGAGTTACCAAGGTAACTCAGTCCAGGGTGCCTAAATCCCCCTCCACCCCTCCTAAGTACCCCAGACAGAGTGGCACCACTTTGGAGGGCTTCTGTGGAGAAGCCCGCCAAAAGTGGAACAAAGGGCTCCACTTTGGGTCAGAGTTACAGAGGCGAACACCAACGCCATTTTAGAATCAAGTTTTGGCAAAAAGTCCCAACCGGAGTTATAAAAATAAATATATAAACCGGCGGTATGTTTAAGGCTACCGTAAATAAATAATTAAATGTGTTAGCCTAAAACAATGGGAAATCCCATAGGGAAATATTCGCGGTCGAATATAAAAAGTAGTTTCCACTGCCACCAGCCAAAACTCGATCAGGGGGGACGGAGACGTGCCCCCTCGACTAACAGACCCTGGGGCAATCGAATTGCCCCAGCCAGTACGTCCACAATATGATGGTTTGTACTGGTTCTGTTCAGGATTCAAGACTAGCAAAGTCTTTGGTGACTTTACATGCCCTGGGAGACAGTAGTCAGTCCCAGGGTATGGAGTCTATGTTGGGGAGTCCCTAGGACACCCCTGGGTCACGGCACAGAGGGTGCTGTGTGACCCACATCACAAAAATACATGAGGCCCTATGGAGTAAGAGACCCCATAGCCCATTCAACACAAGGTTTAACCAAGAAAACACACTTCAACATGTCCAAGAGTGAGGGTAAAAGAGTCTCACTCTTGGCAGGAGAAAAAAATTAAACCCCAGAAATCCAGCAAAGCTGCTGGGGGACTCACTAGGTAGGGAAATTCAGCCTAAACAGAGAATTCTCCCTAACAGGCAGTAATGGGCCAATTGCTCTTTCGTCTTCGGTTTTGTTCACAGGCTTGAAAAGCAGAAGACAGGAACATTCCACCTGTCTTCTTATCCAAGCAATGACTTCCATTGTTGTGTCATGGACGTTACTCCTAAATCACCACCATGGAAATATTGAGACTTTTCCAAAATAACTGACTGACTTCCACAAGTTCAGGAATTGCATAAGGCTCCCTCGCCCTCATGGAGTTGACTGAAGCTCTGCAGACATCTGTTGAAATCAGCAGTGATCGCAGGCTCGAATCTGTCAAGAAAACTGAATTGCTCAAACTGTGCTTCTGATGATTTGGGAGCTCATGATCCCACTCGACTCAAATGATCAGAAGTCCATGCTCCCAAGGGCGCACCACACAGAACTTCAGAATGTAGGCCCTGATTCATAGAGCGTTTTCCAATGGGGTTTTGCCCTTATAAAAACGATTCTGTTAATTAGGCCCTTAGTCTCTTGACTTTCGGTGATCTGTATTGCTGTCGGCTCTGTTGGCCCAACCCGCTGAGAGCAATTCTGTGTTTGAGTCTAAACCCAGGAGTGTGACGATGATCCTGCTGTGAATGGATCCATCTTACTCCCTTCACTTTCTCCAATCGCCCATCCCTGTCCTTCCTCTCCCCGCTCCATCACAGTTAGTTGTGCAGCCGCCTATATACAAGAAGCGGAAAACAAATCACAAACCAAGAATAATAATGATAAGCATTTTAAAAGTTGAAACATTTGAAAAAGTGAGCTGCCATTTTCAAACTACCATTACATTTGGCAACAATGACGCCTATTATTACAGTGCTTAGAACCGGGGAATATTTGTTGAATAGCGCGATAGGACAGCATGCTATTCAATACCTGTGCAATTCCCCATCCCTATATCCTCTTCCCTCTGCACAGCCTTGTCGCTGACAAACGAGTGGTTGGGAAGCTTTGAGCAAAGGCATCAGAGTTTAAAACGCAAGCCCTCCTTAAAGAATAAGCCAACCCCTCCATCCACTTGTGAAAAGAAGTAGCGGAAGCCAGAGACTCAGAGCAGGATCCCCACTGGAACCCAGGGACCTGCGGTGCAGGCTGCGAGTGACAGCTGACTCAGCCATTGCTGGCTTTATCATGTCAGACCTTGGCTGCCTATGCAATTAAGTCTGAACACCCTGAACGAAAGCTGTGACATTTGCTCTGGAAAAAACAGTGGTTTATGAACTGATAATTTTCCAGATCATTAAACCATGCGAGCAAATTGCTGGGAAGGAGCACTTGAGGGGGTGTGAAGGTGGTACAAGCCTTCACAACTTATTATCCATTTTTAGGGCATAGTTTAAGTCAACATCAACCATTTCTAGAGCCGCCTTCCCTCCTCCCGTTGATGGAGGTGGCAATCCCTGACATGTCGTGAAAAGGCGCACGATCCGCCACCTTGTCTCGTTAAAAGGGTTGCCGAAACATGATGGAATGTGCTGGGCTGCACGGCAGGAGATGAAGCTCCCTGCACCCTCCTTCTGGGCAGATGACCCCCCACCCCCATGCAAAGGCACCATGTGCCCACTGAGTGCCCATGACTGTCGTGATAGTAGGGCACTGAGTGCCCTACTATCACGACAGGTTGCTGAAAACTAGCCAGAGTGCAGGCTCCTGACAGTGTAGCAGAGGGCAGGTCAGTGAAATCTAGACCTGGCATTACATATCAACTGGGCTTTCGGTAATGGAGGACTGGCCCCCAAGGAACTCTGGATATTTCCAGGTGGGTCTTTGAGTCATCAAAGCTGCACCCTTCCTCCCATCTCCCCTCCAACTCCTGGTCCAATGGAATTATAGAATTTGTTATAAACCATCCACTGTATAACTCTTCAGTCTTAACAAATGTCATATGTGAGTTTGTTGCTATGTTTACTACTTGTAAATCTTTGAACAGAAAACAAAGCGCATTAGGGGAAGGGTAGCCCAGGGGCAACGTGCTTGTCTTAGAGCAGGACAAAGCAGGTTCAAATCCCGATCCCACGCTTAGAAACCACTTGCTGATTTTAAGCGTGCTATAAATGAACAATTATTATTATTATTATGCACCATGTGATGTGCATGCTTTTTTCCAAACGTTTCTTGATGGTAGAGATCCCCCGGAATCTTCTTTGAAGGATTGCCATGCGCCATACGTTCACATGCAGTGTAATATGGGGCCACTTTGGAAAACATTTCCAGGGTCACTTTGGTTCCCAGTTCAACCCAGGCTGGCAGTCACGCCTCGATTCTGCTTTAGTCTTGAGCTGCACTGATTCAAGACTTGGACTCGAGTATGTGGCTGGGGAGGGCTGAGACATGCAGTGCTAAGAGAACAAGAAAGAGCGAACACACAAGAGCTACTTTACTGCAACCTCTTAGTAAGAGAAGTTAACCTTAATGAATGGAAGGGTGGTCTTCTGAGAGGTGCCAAACGATTGATACAGTGAGAAACATTGAGCTTGTTCCATTTCTGATTTATCATAACATTCCTAGATAAAGAAGAAAGATTGAAAAGTCACATTGTATCAGATTGCTCTTTCATTTTATTAAATGTATAAAGCACTTTTTGCCAAAAGCTCGGCACAAAAACTATCAAAAAAGCTGTAAAATCATATGATAATGCAACATGAGTAAAAACGGAAGAGCGGAAAGGCAGACAGGACTAAGTGGAAAGTGAAGATAGACTACAAGGTTTCAGATTTCACTGAAGAATACAGAGATGTAGCAGAGTGAAGAACAAGAGGTAGAGAGTTCCAGCGCTTAGGAGCCACAAGAGCAAAGGAATGGAAACGGGAGGAGGCGCAGGTGTAGGGTAGCTCCCTATGATCATACCAAGAAAATACAACCAACTAGGGAAAAAGGCTAGGTGCACGCTTTTTCGAGAAAAAGACACAAGCTTTTATTTTGTATACAGAAGAAAAAGGTGACATGGTATTATGAATCTGTGGCCAAAGAGCTCTCTCTTGTTCTCTGTAAAAGACTCAAGCTATAAACGCACAATTTGTCACATATATGGCACACCTGATATACAGTGTTAATCCCCCACCCGCACTGGCTGCCGGCTATGTGCATGCTAATAATTACATATAGCTCATTCTACAATTGGTTCTGCTGTCTTCACACCCATCTTCCCCATACGTGGGTAACGTCCTTGTCCATTTTGAAACACTGCAAAGCAAATGGTTAAATTAATCTGGCACCACCCTACCTTTAATCCTAACCATGTGATTTGCACCTGGTTATCAACATGAACTCAGCAGACAATTTGGAGGTCAGCCTGGTCCATTAGAACACAGCAGTCCTTTACTCACCCCAGACAGCCTGGCGCCCCAATCATGCTTTCCTCACTGTGTGGGCATCACTCTTGGTTCTCCCTGGCACAAATCATAGATCATGTTGTTCTCTGCTTTCCGCTTTATCAGTTCCCTTCCCCAGAAGTAAACCTAGTGTCCCACTAATCAATAAAATTCCCAAAGGATTTAGGACCCATTTCCTTGTACATATGTTAGTCAAATAGAATGACCGTAATTGTGGGGGGCGCTAGTCTCTTAACTCTTAGTTTGTGTTTTGGCAACCAAAGAACTCTGCCTCACCTCCCAAGTGTATGCCCTCCATGCTATGCCACAGTCACTCGCCTATTCAACTACACACATTCCTGCCTAATTGTTCAAAGGCCTAAATGATGTGGGTGTACATGCATGTTCCCTGCTGTGCCTGTGAATAGAAATGTGATTGTCAAGCTAGGGATAAAGCCTTGTTGTTCTGTGTCTTCAACACGGCCTGGGAGGATTCAGGCCTACTCTTAAACACAGCACTACTTCATATTATAACTGCTATGTATATATGATGTATGTTTCATAATTCTATCGCAAAGCTACTGATTAGTTCCCCCTATGTGAATTCCCGCTCACACCAGTTAGTCCCATCTGTGAACGACCACCTACCCTCTACAACCATCCTGCACCCATTCTCCATTTTGTAATATCATTTCTGCAATCTAAATCATCTGGGAGGGGCGGCAATCTGTACATGCATCCCAACTGAGGTTTAGGAACAGTAAGAAGAAATACATTCTGTGATCTGAGAGAGTGAGATGGAAAATAGAACAAGGCTAACGAGGAAAGATAAGGAGGAGCCACACCATGGGTACATTTAAAAACAATTGAGAGAACATGATGAAGGAGATGTGATTCGAAAGGAAGCAACAAAATAGAAAGTATTGAAGATGAGTAGAGAAGGAGCCAAAAGCCTCTACTGGAAGTCCCGTCCCTAATCTGCCTATATGCTGGGAACCGGAAATAGTGACAAGCAAGACATATGCAACGATGCCAATAACACGAGCAGCCTTTAAAGCAAGGTATCCACTGAGAAACTATTCTTTATGTATCCACGAGGAGCTGACAATCTCTTGTGAATGATTCATGAAGAACGAGAGAACATGAATGAAAGAGCAGACTGGTTACGTCACAGGATGTGAAGTGACGTGCCAAGAAGAGATGATAGAAGAACATGAGAAGAAACATATATAATTCAAGAACGAGATAAAGAGCCAAATAACTTGTTACCTGCGAAAATGAAGATTACACATGTGAGAAGCACGGAAGAGAAAGCAAACCATTTTACAATTGTACACAGCCAGCAACGCAAGCAGACTAAGTGATCATAAGAAGCTAGCTATACGTAGGATATAGAGTGCAGGCAGTGCCGCAAAGGTATATGTGAAGCATAGGAAACACCAAGGTATATATGAAGCATAAGAAACTTTGGATGTTCCACATCGTGTTTTAACAAACTGGGATTTCAGAACCAGGACGGCTGAAAGTGTGGCACAGTTAATAAAAGTAACTGACAAAATGAGGAAGAATCAAGAAGGGTTGTCTGGCCCAGTGTCAAGAGGCCAGATCAGCCGAAAACTGCTTTTCTACTCAAAAGATACAATGAATGCAAGAGGCAAGCCAAACGTCTTCAAAGACGCAGCTAAAGGACAGTGAGTGCCACGTTTTATTTTAATACCAGTTAACCATCGAAAAGAAGCTCAAACGTGGTCTCCAGTCACGTGACCTGGTGAGAATAGACTTGAGCAGAACTACGCAAAGACGAGAAGATAAGGGCATGCCCATGCTCCCTGTTATTTCCAGGAGTTGTGCAGCCTACAAGGCCATGTTCAAAGGCTAATTGAATGACAGAGAGCAAGAGTGATGATGCATGTGGGTTAATTGGGTGGGAAGTTATGGTCAAGACCAACCCACCAGCACCTGGAATGTCAGCTTGTGTGCTGCTAGCGAGTGGAATATTCTAGAAGGGTACAAGCATGCCAAACAATTATAGTGGGCCAGATATGAAAGAGCCATATAGCTTGAGAGCCAATTGATGATTGTGTAATTTATGACAGTGAAGATGACTTGCACTAGAGGAGGCCTTAGTTGCCCACCTGACATTAGAGGTCTAATCATATCCCCCTACCTCATAGAAAGTATATGAAGATGTTCCGTGTTACCAAATTACAGTCTGATAAATGTTTTCACAGTTTACCATGTAGTGTGACCTTAATGATGAGTTTTTAGTATATAAGACAGTTTTTTTAATGAAAATCGGAGAGAACCTCCCTGTTTTAGATACATGTTATTAAAACAGCTTAACCTATTGCCAACTTCTTGAGTCAACCGTATTATTGATGTTTGAGTAATTTCTGCATCACCATCCTTCCCATATGAGTGCCACCTCATCTTAAAGGGCCCTCTCTGGGTTCAGATGGAATAGAAAAACGAGATGGTAGAGAAAAAAGAAGACACATCGAAATGCATCCCTTAAACTTGAGGAGAACCATCTCCGGTTCCGGAAGCACCTCAAATCCTTTCTCTTTGCTTCTGCTTTTTTTCCTCCTCTCCTCTGCTGACCTCCTGGCTGTAACCGGAACTGCACTGGCTTCCTGGACACCACCCAATCTCGGGCCCATATCCTCCCCTGCCAGCGCCTCACACCCACACTGCCCACCAGGCAACACCCGCACTTGGGGACTTTTTATGTATCCCTATAGTCCCCCTGCCTGCCTCGACACCTGCTGTCCGTACATACCCATGCACTTGCCACTTGCTAGCCGTTACTTACTTATTATCTTATACCATTGTACTGCACTGTCCCTGCCCCCTTGCCACACACTTGCGCAATCTGAATGACACCTGGCCTAGTAGGATTGTTTGTCCGTCCTCCCTTTGTTCTGCCTCCCTTGCCTCATTGCGCCTTGAAACACTTGTGTATAGGCGCGTTACAAAAAAATATCATATCTTATCATATCATTAGGAAGAGATGGGAAAATGTTGCACCGTGGACAGGCAATTTAGCACCAATATTTGGGCAGACCAAAAAGTGTAAACTGGGGTTCCTGCATACTTCATTTAGTGCAGATGCCCTTTCTGCAGTGGCCATTCAACTCGATGCCATCTTTGCTCTGGTAATTTGCTGCAACTGTCAGTTCAATCTTGCCTGCAGGCTGGGCATAATTCCATGTCTATGTTGCACCTTTTTAGATCCGGACACTTTTTTCTTGTTGGTGTTTTGCAGTGCACTAAATGCGACAGGGAGGTCTTCTCAGAGCACAAAGTGCAGGTAGAGGGAAGCATGAAGATATCTGAAGAAAGTATCCTGTGATGAAGACAACATCATTAGAAAGAGTTTTTATAGACCATATGCGTATGGAATAAACAACGTTTCAAGTTCCCTTCCAACTTTACGTTATCAGGCTAAAGGCAGAGGTGAGAAGGGAGTTGTTTCAAAAGCAGGAGCCTAGGTACTGCAGGGATCTGCACCAAAAATGCTTGGACATGTAACAATGTGTTGCCATGCAGATTATAGGCAGCCGACTTTACGTCTGGCATTTGGGGAACTAGAGCAAAACGAAAGAGGTGATGGCTGGAAGGCTTAGAATTGATCATAACCTCTGGCATTCCTCTGGGTGAAGTAATAAGTGATGGATCTGGGAATAGGGCATCAGCATTGCTTGTGTGTACGTAGAGGATCTAGAAATCAGGCCTGAACCTTACTGGCAGTCAGTGCTGGGACTTCAAGGCTGTGTGATCAAGAGCCATCTGCCAACTAGCAATTATTGTTGTGGTCTTCACAGGGAGGCTTGCATACATGCTAGTTGTGCATAGACATACCATCTCCACATACCGAAACAATGATGTGGGTGGTTTGTAGGGCAGGGTGCCTTGATACAGCCGTGGGTGGTGGAAAGACGAGTGTGTTACTCCAGCTACCTGTATAGTGAATGAGTTGACAGAATAAGCATTCAAACCCAGAGTGTGTAAGGCATGGGTTCTAATGTTGGTGTGAGTACTGAGCTCAGCATGGGTGGCCAATCAAATGTCAGCCAACTTGGAATGTACTTACCCATGATTAGAAGCTGAGTTGTAATGCTATTGATTCAGAGACTATTAGCAGCCATCCTTGTGTGGCCATGCACCAAAACACGTTCCTACTGCCCAACCACTAGCAGCCACTTGCTTGAAACTGATGCCAAGCTGCGCGTTGAGTGCAGTTATTTTATTATTATTATTTTTTTTTTAAGGCAGATGGGCAGCCATGTGGGTCATGTAAACGCTATACCGGATTGGGTGAAGTGAGAAGCCTTCAGGTATGCCACAAAAGAACACATTAATTTGGGAGACAAACCAAACCTATGTTACTCAGAGGTTTCTGTTGGATATAAACACTTTAGACATACTAAAGACTAGGCCTGAAGTACCCATTGAATGTTCTAGGTGGCTGCTTACGCTATCATGGTTGATTGTGTCGACGGCTGCTGATAAGGCACACGTATTTAAAGAGAGCTAAATGTGTGTGGCTTTGCACAGCGTCGACAGAACTCACTGGCTCCCGATTGACTCACTTGCAACCTCTAACAAGCCTGCAGCTTCAAAAACAAATAGCTGGTGCATGAAAAGAGACATAGAAATGTCAGGCAAAGAGTTCTAATAAGGGACTCAGCAGAGTACCTAGACTGGGACTGAAAGGTGGGATCCTGAACCTGGTCTGAGTATAGTGGTTAAAGAAGGGAGGCGTAAGATGTCTGGAGGACACAGACAAGTCACCCTACCCGAGCCCGAATCACTATCCCTCACAATAGAATTGTAGCTAAGAACACACTCTAGTAAAATAAGACAAACTAAACTAGCTTTTTTGCCTTGATAGGATACTAGACATTGATTAAAGCTATCCTAAGCATACACAGCATTTGCAAAGGGAATATTAATTGCCCCTCACATGCCCAATGCAGCATATCATACAGCAATATGTTTAGGCGCCTTGGTTAAAGGACAGCAATGAGGCTCACACCATAACTTGCCTCCTGTGGCCTGCTCTGCCCTGTGGTCCGCTGAGCCCTGCCCCTCTCTTCTGTGGCCGGCTGCTCCTTTACCATTGTAAGGCCTGTGGCTCCTCCTAAATTACAGTGCCTTTGCTCTTGCTCTTATAGGCCATTTGCTCCCAGCGGCCAGCTCCACCCATTCCAGATCCCAGATCCCAGCACCTCCGCCTTACACCCTCAGCTCCTGACGCTCCGTGGCCTCTCTCCACTGCAGACTACAGTGATCTTCTCCACCCACTGCAGGATTCTGTTTGGCTGACTCCATCTAATGGACTGCAATGTTCTCCTCCATTGACATTGACTTCTGCTCCACCCACCTCAGGCTTCTGTACCCCCCTGCCGCTGCCTAGCGTGACTTCCGTGTCTGTTCCTCCTGTGCCCTTCATCTCTCACAGACATCACCACCCGGCGGCCTGCTTCACCTACATCGGACCACGACGCCTCTACTTCTACTCCACGGCTCCAGCTGCTCTCTGGATGACGTCCTCTACTGCTGTCTGCAACGTTCCCCTCCATTGCCTTGTTCTCCTTTGACAAACTGCTGTGCCTCCGCTCCTTCAACCACTGCTCCAGCTACTCTCTGGCCGGCTCTCTCCACTGTGTGCTGTAGAGTTCTCCTCCACTGTCTTGGCCTGCCTTCCTTTCACTGACCACCGTGCTTCCACTTCTACACCTACTGCTCCTACTTCTCGCTACCTATTCCTTCTGGTGCAGGCTTCAGTGATCTGCATCCCCTCATTATCTGTGGGCTTTGTTCTCACCTACTACCGACTAAGCCACCACCCCCTCACCCATAGTACTACTACTTTCAGTGCCTGTTCTCTTCCTCTTCCCTCTCCCTTCCCCCTTCTCCTCCCCCACCCACTACTCTACTTCTCATACATACTCTCTCTAGCTGCCTCTCGTCCCAGACATACTCTAATCACTCTCCCTGTTATCCCTTTTCCCACTCACAATACTCTACATTCTTCTAATGGCCATCTCCTAACTCAATCTTCCCCTCTCCACCCACACCCATTCTATCCCTCTCCCCAATACCTCATCTCACTGCCGCAACCTTATCTATCCTCCTCTCACTATTACCTCTGGAACACCAGATCGATCTGTAACAAAACCTCTGCTGTCCTTGACCTTTTCCTATGCCTTAACCTACAATTTCTCTGCATCACTGAAACCTGAATCCCGCCTCACAATACCTCGGTTCCTGCCTCCCCCACCTCCTCCTCTTCCTCCTTTGAACATGTTCCCTGCTCTACTGGCTGTGGAGGTGGTCTTGGCCTCCTCTTTCACCCACACTTCATCTCTTCTCCATCCCCTCCTTCTCTACCCTCTTTCCCTTCCTATGAATTCATGTTCAAAATCTTTAATTCTCCTCATGCTATCTCTTTCCTCATCATATACCGCCCGCTGGTCCAGTCTGCTCCTTTTATGAGGATATTGACCATATCCTCAGCCTTATTTCCACCAGTCCCACTCCACTACTTGTACGTGGTGACTTTAATCTCCACCTCTCTTCTAACCCTCCTTCCCATCCTCTTTTCTCCATCCTTGACTCCTAACTCCTCTCATCCCTCCCTTCCCCTCCCCTCCCACTCACCAATCTGGCTCTACTATTGATCTCATCTTTACTTCCTCCTTCACTGCCTCTCCCATCTCCTCCCTTCCCACCTACCTATCTGATCATTCTCTACTTTCATTTTCCCTCTCCCCTCCCTCCCCCTCTCCTCCTCCCCCTCAATCCTCTACCTCTTTTCTCCGACGTGACTTACGCGACTTTAACCCCTCCCTATTTCTAGCATCCCTCTCCTCTTCCCTCAACTGCCTCTCCCACTTCTCCTCCACCTCTGCCTCTGAAGCCTCCTCCATCTTAACTTCCTCCCTCTCTACTACTCTCGATCTTCTCTACCCCCCTCTCACCATTTTGCCCCTCTCACAAACCTGCTCAACCCTGGCTTTCTTCTCATCTCTCCTCTATGCACCGCCTCCTCAGGCGCCTTGAACGTCAGTGGCTCAAACACCCATCCCCCTCTACCCAATCTGCTTCTTCTCTTATCATACCCTCTACGACTCATGCCTCAACTCTGCGAAACGCTCCTACTCTCTGACCTTCTCCAGTCAGATTCCTCTCACCCTCGCTGCATCTTTCAAACTTTAACCCAACTTCTCTCTCCATCTACTCCTGATCCCTCCACTACCTCTTCTCTTACTGCTACTGATCTTGCCTTCTCCTTTTCTAGTAAAGTCCTCAATCTCCGTCAAACCATCCTCGCTTCCCCCTCCTACTCTCTTCCTTCTCCTCCTCCTTCCCCCCTACCTTCGCTTTATCCTCTTTCTCTCCTGCCACGCATTCTGATGTAACTCTACTCTGATCCAAAACTCATCCTACTGCTTCTCCCTCTGACCCTATTCCCTCTCCCCTCGTCCCTAAAATCTACCCCCTCCTCATACCCTACCTTATCTCCTTCTTCAATATCTGACTCTCAACCTCCACTTTTCCTTCTCCTTTTAAACACGCTATTATCATCCATATTCTCAAAAAACCTTCTGCTAACACCCATCTTGCTTCCAATTATTGCCCCATCTCTCTATTACATTTCCTTTCTAAACTTCTTGAGCGCATTGTCTATTCTCAACTCACTTCCTTCATCTCTAATCACTCACTCCTTCCCTCCACCCAATCCGGCTTCGCCCACTGCACTCCACAGAAACTGCCCTCACCTCTGTTCTTAACTCTCTCTTCTATGCACGCTACTCAAAGCACTCCTCCATTCTTATTCTCCTTGACCTTTCCGCTGCTTTTGATACTGTCGACCATCCTCTTCTCCTCAACTCCCTCTCATAATTTGCCTTCAAGGACAACGTTCTTAATTGGCTCTCCTCTTATCTTTCTAACCACACCTTTTCTGTCTCCTGGGGTGGCTCCTCCTCCCCCACTTTTCCCCTCAACCATGGTGTTCCCCAAGGTTTTGTCCTCGGCCCCTTTCTTTTCTCACTCTACACCTCATTCTTAGCTCCTATTATCTCCTCTTTTGGTATCTCGCACCATT
Source organism: Ambystoma mexicanum (assembly GCF_040938575.1). NCBI lineage: Eukaryota > Metazoa > Chordata > Amphibia > Caudata > Ambystomatidae > Ambystoma > Ambystoma mexicanum. The sequence goes on along the minus strand of NC_090925.1, from coordinate 970,913,785 downwards.
TCTATGCGTATGATACCCAGCTCTTCCTCTTGTTCTCCTCCTTCTCTCCTGACATTCATGATAAACTCTTTTCTTCCCTTTCTGCTATTAAATCCTGGTTGTCCTCACACTTCCTTACTATGAATGCTGATGAAACTGAACTCTTTTTTTTTCCTGGCTAACAATGTTCCTCCTCCCTCCCCTCCCCCCTTCATTCTCTTTTCCCCCTCGCAGCTCTCCTTCTCTCCCCATGCTTGGTCTCCATATTGACTCCCACCTCTCTTTATCTCACCACATTTCTCTCACTGCTAAATCCTGTCGCTTTCACCTCTACAACATTTGCAAAATTCGACCCCTCCTTACCTTTCATGCCACTAAAACTTTAATTACCACCCTCATCTTCTCCAGACTCTTCTACTGTTCCCCCCTTCTCTTTGGACTCCCCTCCTCTCATCGCTCCCCCCTTAAATCCATCTACCACTCCGATATCTGCTCCTTATGCCTTCTCTCACCTCTTGATTCCATCTCCTCCTCCCTCACCTCTCTAGACTGGCTCTCCTTTCACTCCCAGCTTAAGTTCAAGTTCCTCTGTCTTGTTTTCTAATCCCTCCATGGTCTTGCCCCCACCACCTCTCCTCCCTTCTTTCCTTCTATACCCCTTCTCGTTCTCCGCTCTGCTAATCTTTTCCTACTCTCTCCTCCTCATCCACCTTGCACCTCCTCCCACTTCCGCTCCTTCCAACTCCTTGCTCCCTTCCACTGGAACCACCTCCCCCTTCACATCCGTTCTTCTCCCTCCTATCCTTCTTTTTGCTCTTCCCTAAAATCGTATCTCTTCCACTCACCTCCCTAACACCCCGTGTTTCCTTTCCTCCTCCCTTCCCCTCTACTCTCACCTCTTACTCCTGCTCTTCCTTCCCTCTCCTTCTCATCTACCTCCTTCCTCCCTTCCCCCTGCTCGCATCTAGTCTCACTTTTTCCTCTCTTCTTCCCTTTCTTAAATCTAATATGGAATGAATGGACTTGCTGCTATTGTTGAACTTTTTAGATAAGTCAAAGGAACAATGTGTTAATGCACCGGAGCCAAAGGACAAGGACTACATTGCATCTTCTATGCTACCCAACATAATAACATTATGCACATTCTTGTATTCTGTTTTTACCTACATATTACAGTCTTACCCAGCTCTGATAAGACAACTTGTGGACATTGTGACATTTTGTAGCAATCCTAAAAACAATCACATTATTTTCAGAATTATTGTGGCAATTATTTTGCAGTTATTGATATAGAAGCATGAGTTATAGAAGATAACACAATTACAGGTTAAATTAAATCAAATAGGAAGGTGCCAGAGTATGAGAGACTCACTACCATTGAGAAAGTCGATAGATTATTTTGGGAATGGTAATTGTGATTTCATGTTGTCTTATGATTTGTCTTATTTTCCTTATTATTATGGCATTCATACATATAATGATTAAAAATGCAGATACTGTGGGGGACAATGAAACATCATTAATATTACCTAACAAAAGCACGAGCAGTGTCTTCCACAATTTTACTAAACAAATTGTTTGACTTAAAAGAGATGTTGGAGAAGATCATGAAGGCATGAACACATACCTTGATAATTTGACTTACTTAAAGAATAACCTATGGTACTGGCACATGAAGGAAGTGGGAGAGACAATGTCAGATGAAAACTTCTAAGTGTGTTCTCTCATGCCCTACACCATAAACACAGCCAGAATATTTATTGCAAAAGAGATGCCTGCACATGAGTGAAGTGCCTCAGTGATCTGGCAGCTTGCACAACCAGAGGACAATTCGAAGGAAAATAGGTAGCCCTACAATGGCAATCAAGGAGTACATTTCCAAAACGAGGAGGATGGAAGGTTCAGACATAGTGGAAAGATCAGGAGTGCCAGGATGCTGGGAGTGACCTCAGCTATTGGTTTATGGACGAGTGGCTACCTGAACAGGATGGAAAGAAGGAATGTTATCTTGCCCAGCACTCTTATTGAAGAAGTAACCAATAAGCTTAGTGCAAATAGTGAATGACATGTGTTTAACATCATGGATCAAGTACTCTAAGCTACTAGCATAGGTTGATAATTAAGCAGGACCCGTATCTACAATACTACTAACAAATGCAACAACATGCTTCAAGAATGAAGGCCTGGTCGTTGTTGGAGAAAATAAAGGATGCAAACAGGTGCTCCAACTGCCAGGATAAATAGAGGAACTGCTGGCCTGATGGATTGATGTTGGGCCTGTGGTTCCAGAGCTTTTATGTAGGTGCCAGAAAACTGAGGGGGTGTATGCTCCCTTGTGGTCATACACATTCCTGCATTAGTGATTCCTCAAAGGGACCTCCATATTGATGAAGTTCTGAAAATAAATGAACACCAGAGAAGGAAGAGGTCGCCTAACCTTCACCGACTGAAGAGGAGGAACAATTTTTTATAAAAGTCAATAGAAGCCTATAATGATATACCAAATGAGCATACATTATTCAGCAAGACAGAAACGATAAAGACATCTATATTCATGCCAGGGCTTCAAACTGCAGTGAATGCCAAGTGGCTGCAGATTACCAGATTGAAGCTGCTGCAAATGGTCAATGCAAAACTAAAATTATGTAATGCAATCAGAGAAGTACTGAGGGCCATTAGGCTTATAAAGCTCAGAACAGGTATGTCCTGGACTTATTTACAGCAATGGAAGGAAGTGTGTGTGCCAAGGTAGGGCCTTCTTGCTCTATATTCAGACCTTCCCATGATGGAGAAAATGGAACCCTAACAGAAGCAATAACTATGCCGATGACCTAGCATACAAAGATGGAGGATGAAGCTGATGAGACAGCAGGAGATTACTGTTTTTCTTTTCTGTTTTTGTGGATTCATACCTGGCTTGCAAATGCCTTCAATTACTTGGAGCAATGCTAGTGTTGATATTGCTAGGATCTGTTTCATAAGGATCATTTTGGGCAATGCCAGAAAACTGCCAAGAAAGCAATTGTGATGAAGATAATGATTGATGTGGATGGAGATAACACACCACAGATTGAGGACACCACTCCAGGAGAACATAAAGAAGAGTTTGCTGGCACACCCAGGGAAGAAGTTCTACTACCCTAAGGATCACAAGCAATATGTCGGACATTGGGTATTCTGTCAAGCAACTGGAGAATGCTGTCAAATGACCTGGAGTGTGGATGAGCATATAAAGAATGCAGTTGACCTGAGGGGGGGGGGGTCACGAAAATGTGGATCCGGAATAAACATAGATGTGAAGAGAGGATGAAGAAGATTGAAGAAGAGAAGGTGGTCGAGGACTCAACTAGAGGGGGGAATGTACAGGAGCAGGTGGACATGGTATACCTACGATCCCGCCCCCCTCACCTCCATCATACTGGAACAGTAGAAGAAGAGCCCTAAATGGGAAACCAGGTATCATCCCAATACCTCATCAAGTGTATGAGAGACAATATGCACTCAGAAAATCATGTTGAATGTACCCTCACCCTGAGAGTGTGGAAGGATACCTGCCCACACTATTGGACATCATAGAGTTATAAGTGAAATCCGACAAGAGCAGAGTGATGTATTTGAGGAGAGATACTGAGACTCACTGAAACAATATGGAAATACTCAAAGAATAATGACATAACTGAAGTAACAAGAGGAACATATAATCGAATATGAAGAAATCGTTTATGAATAGAAGATAAAGTAACCTGCTGATTAATAAATGTATATACACAGACAGGCAAGGTAGATGAGACTCATAGAAGCTTGCTGCAGAGGAAAGCATAACATGGCTGGAAAGGCCATGATGGAAAGATGGATGTCAGACTCATACTAAAACCATTCACGCTACCTCAGAGACAGACCAGGGATGCAGAGTCAGGAGATGCCAGAAAAACAGCTTAATGTGAGGAATAAATAGGAGCCAATTGGCTTTGGATCAAGGATGCTATTTCAAGGTTTCAATGAATAATTGCAAGGCACAAGGGGAGTCAAAAGGATAAGTCATGAATGTAAGAAATAGTTCTCTTACATTAAGGGAAGGAGAAAACATCTGTAAGAGACAAGTATTAGACCAGTAAAAATGCAGAAAACCTATGTAAAATGGAGTGAGCAAGTCTCCAGAGGCCGAGAAGTGTAATAACATCCAGCACAATTGAAACAAATAGCAGTAAATAGAAGGTTGAGATGGGAAAAGTTGTGGTCTCCTCACAAGGTATTCAGAAGTTGAAAACAAGGGCTTTCATTAAACCCAAACAAAGATAATAGTGTGCACTCACTTCCTTGAATGTCCCAGAACAGAGAGCAGGTTTTGAGGTCAACTACAAAGGAGAAGCCTTGGCTTGGGGCTTGATTGATGAGAGACAATTGACTAAATGGGAAAGTGGGGAGTAGTAACCTGAGTTTCGTTTTGCTTACATTCTGTTAACGAGATGAAAATCCAAGGGTGTGAAAGCATGCCAATCAGAGGGTTGTTGTATCAACATGCAATACAATGTTGCAAAGATCATCCTGCTGCCATTTTTTCCGCTATAATAAGAATTGTATGTATTTAGAGGTAGTTCCAGGTGTTTTCTCCAGATAAGGGGCAGCCAATGAAGTTAGTAACACGTGTGTATACTATAGGTGTTAGGGCACCCACCTGGAGGGCTGCGGGACGACGTCCCCAGTCCTGGCAGCTTTTCTCCCGAGTTCGGCTCGCTGGGAGACTGCTCTCCCGACGGCCGAACTCACTGCTGCCTTCCGGCCACGGGTGTACGCGTGTGCCGCTGACCACTGCGGAGGACGGCATATGCTTGAGTTCCAAGCCTCGTTTCTGCTCCGGTGGGGGCGCGGTGCATGCGCGGGCTGCCCGCGTTCCAAGCCTCGGCTTTATGCCGAGTGCTTCAAGTAGCGTTCGAGTGCGGGAATGAATCGCGTCTTAACGCGGTTCGTTCCTGACTCGCCGCTGCTCCTCGCCCTGCATACCTGTTCTTCTTGGTTCCTTTTTGGATCCCTGCTCCTGCAACCTTTTCCTTGTCCCTGTTTTCCTCCCCGGGTCTGGGTTCCCTGATCTCCTTGGTCCCTGGCTTCCCCTCTCCTTGGGCTTAGCCTTCTCTGGGATTCCCTCTCCTGGGCTCAGCCTTGCTGGTTCTCGCTCCTTTGGGTTCTCCTTGGGCTCCCCTTTTACCCAGCCTTTTTTAGGGTACCAGCCTTGGCCTGATTTCCAGCTGCTCTTCTTGTTCAACTGGATCCCAGCTCCTTGTCTGCCTTTCTTTGCCAGTGAAACCTGCTTTGCTGGAAACCTGATACAGACTGTTCACCTGTCATTGCTGGAAACCCTTATATAGACTGTTTACAGACTGATTCTCTTGCCTTTGCTGGAAACCAGATACAGACTGTCCTCCCTGCCTATATTGCCAGAACTGTGTCATCAGCAACAAGATCCTTGTGTGTCTTCCGCATCTCTCGGCCAGGATTCCGAGGATATCTTTTTCTACCAGCAACCTTGAACTTTTGGACTACCTTCCCTGTCAGTGCTTGCACTGTCTTGGCACCACGTAAATCCGCAGGGAAGAGTTCTGTGGCGTTGGGAGTTGGTCCCCATCCAGCCCTGTATCTTCAGGGCTGGGTTGAGGCTGGCTCCTTGCGTTACATTTTCATCATCCAGTTTCCTGATCAACCAGCCTGGCTTCTCCAGTACGAACAAATTCCAGAAATACAGGTACATCAAGGTCACGTGACGCACACCTTAACAGATTAAGACGCCTACCTACCAGTTCAAATTCGGAGATGGATGACGCTGAAGAATTAAGAAATCAGATTAGGGCCTTACGCGCGGAGATGTCGGTCCTCCACCAGGAAAATCTTACTTTACGTCAGTTGGTGGCTCAAGGGGTCAGCTCTGGCACCTCAGCTGAATCAGTGATGGCTCAGACCGTCCGGTGAAATTTGATGGCGATCCTCGGTGAGTGGCTGAGTTTTGCAATCACTGTAGGATTCATGTTCTGTATCGTCCAACACATTTCAACCAGGACAAGGCCAAGATTCGATATATTTTGGGCAGTTTGACTGGGAATGCGTTGGCCTGGGCTACACCCCAAGTGGTAGCCAAGAGTCCCATTTTGGAGGATTTTGTTGCTTTTTAAAAAGCCTTTTTGGAGGTGTTTCAGTCGCCAAATCTTGCTGTGTCAGCCCAAAATCAGCTTATGGATCTAAAGCAAGGATCGAGTGACATCATTTCCTACATTAGCCGTTTTCGACAGTTGGCCACCGATTCCCAATGGCCGGAGGTCACTCAGAAAACACTGTTCCGAAGGGGGTTGAGAGAAGAATACAAGGATGAGTTGCTTCATATCCCTGAACCTGACACTCTGCAGTCACTTCAGGAACAAGTTTTACGAATCGACCATAGGCTGGCAGAAAGACGGAGTGAGAGACGTTGCTCGGAAATAACTCTTCCACGATTTTTGACTGCACCACCTAGGGCTACTGGTTTCACTGAGGTCACACCTGAACCAATGCAATTGGGAGTTGTCAGGGGCCGCTTATTGGATGCTGAAAGGAAACGGAGAAGAGACCTCTGATTGTGTTTGTATTGTGGGCCTCTGGACATTATCTCAGTACCTGCCCTCAACGACCACTCCGGAAGTCAGAAAACTAAATGGCCTGTCGTATGTAGGGAAGGCAACGATGGGCCCTACAACCTTTTCTTCAGTCCTGGAGGGCTGCGGGACGACGTCCCCAGTCCTGGCAGCTTTTCTCCTGAGTTCGGCTCGCCGGGAGACTGCTCTCCCGACGCCCGAACTCACTGCTGCCTTCTGGCCACGGGTGTACGCGTGCGCCGCGGACCACTGCGGAGGACGGCACAGGCTTGTGTTCCAAGCCTCGTTTCCGCTCCGGTGGGGGTGCAACGCATGCGCGGGCTGCCCGCGTTCCAAGCCTCGGCTTCATGCCGAGTGCTTCAAGTAGCGTTCGAGTGCGGGAATGAATCGCGTCTTAACGCGGTTCGTTCCTGACTCACCGCTGCTCCTCACCCTGCATACCTGTTCTTGTTGGTTCCTTTTTGGATCCCTGATCCTGCTCCTGAAACCTTTTCCTTGTCCCTGTTTTCCTCCCCGGGTCTGGGTTCCCTGATCTCCCTGGTCCCTGGCTTCCCCTCTCCTTGGGCTTAGCCTTCTCTGGGATTCCCTCTCCTGGGCTCAGCCTTGCTGGTTCTCCCTCCTTTGGGTTCCCCTTCTACCCAGCCTTTTTTAGGGTACCAGCATTGGCCTGATTTCCAGCTGCTCTTCTTGTTCAACTGGATCCCAGCTCCTTGTCTGCCTTTCTTCGCCAGTGAAACCTGCTTTGCTGGAAACCTGATATAGACTGTTCACCTGTCATTGCTGGAAACCTGATATAGACTGTTTACAGACTGATTCTCTTGCCTTTGCTGGAAACCAGATACAGACTGTCCTCCCTGCCTATATGGCCAGAACTGTGTCATCAGCAACCGGATCCTTGTGTGTCTTCCGCATCTCTCGGCCAGGAATCCGAGGATATCTTTTTCTACCAGCAACCATGAACTTTTGGACTACCTTCCCTGTCAGTGCTTGCACTGTATTGGTGCCACGTAAATCCGCAGGGAAGAGTTCCGTGGCGTCGGGAGTTGGTCCCCATCCAGCCCTGTATCTTCAGGGCTGGGTTGAGGCTGGTTCCTTGCGTTACATTTTCATCATCCAGTTTCCTGATCAACCAGCCTGGCTTCTCCAGTACGAACAACTTCCGGAAATACAGGTACATCAAGGTCACGCGACACACACCTTAACAATAGGTACATATATACATATGTTCCACTAACCAAACCTTACCTTCAATAAGTTTTCCATGTAGGATGAAGTCATAGATGACGCACATCGAGGTATAAAACCTTTTGTATAATCACATTTGGGGGCAAGTGTATTAATTACTGCCTGTTATTCACCAGACCGTTCTACTTTATTTTATGCTGATAGTAAAGTAGTACTTAGCCATGTTTTGAGTCTGTCAGTTTATTTGGGACCAAGATCATTATTGGTAATTCCAGCTAGCACATGAGATGCTTCAAGGTGCTAGAGCACAATGAACTCCCTATGTTGATGCCTCTGGGACTAGGGAGGTGATCCTGCTATACTTAACACCCCCTATGGGCCAGGAAAAATGGGATCCCACTGGGGGTGACCCCCCCTTAAGGGACAAGTGAGTATCAAGCAGGGATTTCAATCCCCATCTGCCAATGAGCCCTAGTGTTTGTTGGTTAAATGGGAGTTAACAGGGACAGTAATGTGCGGGGCCCTTGAAAGGGTGTTGGTTTGGTCTTTGACTGGAGTTGTTCACCACCCTTACCCATAGGGCAGAACCAACAGAGTTGTCCACCTCGTTCAATGGAGGTACATAAAAATCCTAGTGCCCATCCAATCGGGGAAGCACCTGTCAGACAGTGTGATAGGTCAGCCTGGCAAGCCAAACAATGGGGGGACATTTCCCTCACCAGAGGTACCTGCAGGTAGGACTACGCAGATAGCGTGGCGGGCAGAGCAGCAGTGAAACCCTCAACATGATGCTGAGTGCAGGAAGGCAGAGAGCTCAAGTAGTTCAGAGCCAATGCAGAGACCCGAAACTGTGCTGAGCCAGAACCAGTGAGCTGGATTCCAGCTGAACAGACACTGAGAGACCTTCAGCCAAAGACTGGAAGTACCAACATGAGAAAGGCAACAATGAGAACCGGAACGAAGTTACGGCATGGATACGTGTTGACCAGAGAGAACACCTCCCCCAACAAGCACTGCCACGGAACAGGAGCAGGGCCATGAGGCCATGCTGGGCTAATCATCTACAGACCCCAGATGGGTGAACACCCATTCTGGGCTAAGCGACAAGAAAAGATGGAACAAAAGAAATCCAAATTATGGATAACTAAGCGACAAGAAACACTATGAGTGGGTGAATGAACACACTGGGTCTAAGCAACAAGACACAAGTGGTTGAAAAACCACACCGGGTTAGGCAACATGCGACCACATGGTGGGTTAAAAACCGACGCTGAGACAAGAGACCCTGTTGGGTGGATGAAACCCCACCATGGGTTATGCAACACGACACCCCAAGAAGACCTATGCCGGGTTAAGGAATGAGAGACCCCACTAGGGGGTGATAACCTATGCCAGGCTGAGGATCAAGAAACCCTACGAGTGTGCATGAAAGGCTGAAAAGTTAGTTAGCCCAATCAGGACGAAAGTACAACATACCTTGTGCAAGGTTGAGAGACATTGGGCCTCATTATGAGCATGGTGGTCCCGAAACAAGGGTGCTGGTAGAAACGTCCTGGCACCCTTTCCGGACCGCCATACTCCAAGAATGTTGGGTTTTCAGGTCCCTACCTGCATGTCTCTCACTTTAGTACCGGCACCGTTAGAAACGGTGGCAGTGCTTCAGTTGCCCATGGAAATCGGGACTAACCCTTATAGCTGCCGCTTGTGATATCCCAATGACACCGGGATATCAGGCGTTAGTAGGGTGTTACGGGCTAGGATGCAACACACAGGTAGCACCGGCGGGTTAAGGCCAACCTCATAATGAGGCCCATTGTCTCTAATGAGGAGCACAGACCAGAGACATTGGATAATCATTAACTTGAAATGTGTGAAGTGTCCAGTCATTTGGGTTGGCTGGGAGAAAATGAACGCTTGGGTGGCAGTCTGGCCTGACCTTCCATGAGAAACGAGAACGACTGAAATACTTTGGAATTGCTGCCACAGGCCAAGGGCCCAAGAAAGAAAATTGAAAAATCTTTCTTGGCGAGAGTGTTAGGGAACCAAACACCCCTAGCCAATAAAGAGGGGGTCGTAACTCTTTCCTAGGTTGAATTTATGTATCCTTTTATTTACAATGGTAGGGTCATAGATTAGCTTAGTGGAGGTTTGAGGCAGTGGCGAGACTTATGTGAGACATCTTGATACGCACTTGTTTAATTTTTCTTTCAAAAGTAGGGAGTGCATCGTAGAATTAGGTGCAGATGGGGGATTCTTTTCTTTAATTCATTTTTTCTTTGGAAACATGTCCTTGTGTCCATCTCCTATCTCTGATTTACCACAGAGCCTACTTACCACCGTTTTTTTGTTTATTTACCGAGGTCGGAGGGGACCAGTTTAAAGACGGTAATTGACAGCAGCAACTGTTTTGTTTGGAGCGCGGAGTGGGGGAGGCGAGAGACACTCACTGTGCGTAGGGGGGAGGAGTCAGTGCTAAACATTCTTCCACACATTTCCTTTCTTATTTTTTGGGGGAAACTTTTAAGCTGTCAACTGCCAACTCAATATTTTGCTTAATGCAAGGTACTCCCATCTTGTTCCAGCAACCCAGAATGCGACTGTTGAAAGCAAAACAAGAACATCTCTATGAAAGGAAGGAGGCAGCACCTCTAGCGCCTCAGTCTCTTTTCAGAACAAAATTCAGACAGCAGCCCCTTTTCTTCTAGTAGGGGCACCCGACATGTCTTGTACTTGCGGGGTCAGGGCATGGGTCCTCACTTAAGAGCACGAGCAAAGGAAATCCTTTCACATTTATGAAGCCCTTTACTTCCAGAAGCATTTTACCAGCCTAGCAGACAAGTATAGGACCGGATGTCTGCATTTTATATGTCAATGCAGTCTGTAAAGGCATCAAGGTTATATTATGCACCTAGTCGGGCCAGAAACTCATAGGGATTGTAAATTATGCGTTATTCTGAATCATGTGTTTATTGTAAGCATACAATTAAAAACCGGAAGCAGTGCTATATTTTAGGACTTCCTGTTAAGCTAATACAAACTCTACTACTGGAAGCGGCAGCAGACTGTTGTTAAATCGTCATTCCTTTAAAAAAAGAGCAGGATGGGAGCGGCTCTAAAAGTCAAAAATTAAGAAACCATTATATATTGATATTTTCAATCATATTTTTTTAAACAAGCATATACTTTCTATGTGCTTATTTGTTTGTTTTTTTTTTAAATGTAAATTATACACCATACAAATATAAATAACTTTGTGGATTGGTGAATGAGCTGTCTGTGAACTTTTAAATGCATAGACATGTCTGGTATATTAGAGGGACCATACATACAGTATTTATCAAGTGCATACTGCATGTGGGCCCGCAACACGCCGTCTGGAAAATAGGCATTTGCGAAACGTACGCAACTGATCAATTCACTGATTGAATTCCGATACTTTGCTAACACACAAGAGCCTTTATTAAATAACTCCCGTTAAAAATCCATTTTACATTCTCAATAAGATTTTACCTTGCTCTAAAATTGTATCATCACAGACTTCATGACTAAGGGGACGCCAGATGCGATTTAGTGCATGGCGATTGGTATTTGAAAACAAACCTCTAATGGGGTCCCAGTCGTTCTCAATCAGCCTTGAGAATCAACAAGCGCACTGCAAGGGGGGCTTCTGGCAACGTTGTGTTTAGACTGTAATATCTGCTGCCTCCCTGATCCTGCCATCATATTACCATTAGCATTAATGAAGTCACATGATGATTACCTGCTTTCATCTAATAAAGTATCAACATTTGGAGGTGGTGTGGACTGTGGAGTATTGATGATTGCTCACCAATGCAAAAGTGTGAGATCCATTGCATTAGAAGAGGTGTAAAATACTGGTGGGAGAAAGAGAGAAGAATAAGAATTTATGCAGATCCAGCCATGTTCATGCAGGTCTGAGATCATGCCAGATAGTGTGCCACTTATTGGTGATGCCATGCCACGAATGAGGCTTGAGGTGGATCTGGGAAATGTTTGCAGATGAGTGATTGTGCTGTGTGTACATTGACCTATGTCTGGAAATCAACACTGGTTGGTCCAGTTTTGAGTGTGAATCCATATAAATGTTGAAAAGGATCAGCAACAGACTCAAAGCCATTGGTACCCTCATTTTCTGACAATAACTGATATAATATGACATGGATTATGTGGATCGGGTGGGGGCTGTGAACCCCGGTACAGTGATATCTTCAATGCCGATATCTCAATGAGTGTAGGAACATTGCACTCGCCAATGGTGTTGAAGGTTGCCCTGGTGAGGAACAGGAGGAGGATGCGTCTATGCTTTAGTGCTTGGTGTTGAGAAACATCTTTTTGTGTTTGTATTTACTGGTGGTGACAGAACACTGTGTTTTGAAGAAAAGCACATTGAATAAACTAAGATTTGTTGTGGCAGTCTAATTTCTATGTGCTTTCAATTTTATAGAAATCAGAAGGAAACAAAACAAATGGGAGCTGTCATTGATGGATTAACAATATATTCATCCGACATAGGGCAGAAGAGCAAGGTAAAGGAAACACATTGGTAGAAGGGGATACACAGAACAAGCCATGGCGAGGAGAGGATGCCAGAAGAAGCTCAGGGAAGAAGGGGGAAGGGCAAACATGTACCAAACCTGTGGATGAGATATATGGGGAACCAGCAGAGGGGAGCCAGGAAAAGGGGCACCTATTAACCAGCCCAGGGAAGATGGAGGCACCCAGAACAAGCCCACAGAACTATAACAGAGAGACATAAGCAGCATCACGTACATGAAACCTACACCTGGTTACCATAGATCGGGACAGGAGGTGTTGAAGCCATAGAGAACAATAACACAAGGCCAGCCAATCTGCACTCATCTAGGAGTCTTTGTGGATGATGTGAGGGTTTTTGGAGGGATTTAAGGTTTGCCAGTGAGTCCATGGAGCGTTGCATGGAAAACAAACAACGTCTGTCACAGCATATCCATTTATTGGTTGTATATTTCTCTGCCGATAAATGTGTTGCCAAAAAAATACAGCAGGGTCTTTTCACATTCTTAATACACACAGGGTGTCTAACGATCAAATGTTGTAATTGATTATGTCTCCATTGAAAAAAAAATGAAAAAATAAAAATGGTTAAAAAAAAGCAGGTGCAGCTACCACATCTACTGCTTCAGGAAGAGAACTTTGAGTTGTATATCTAGTCCATGCAACCTAATGTGCTGCCTCTATAAACTTAACTTGACCTTCAGTTTGTACCATCTAATCACCTTCGAGTTGTATATTCAATTTTTTGAGGGCCAAGGTGACATATGTTTATCATAACAGGGAAAGCAGGGGGAATCTGTGGGAATGTTTGGTGTTTGGCAATAGTGGCAGAGATTGTGTTCTCATTGTCTCCATTTAAGATCCAGTTTTGGAGGATGAGCCAAGGGGGAAGAACCTGTCCTACTTTTCTTCATATTGAACACACCGCATCGAGAAATCTACTCCACAGTCACAACTCCCAAGAAAATCACTTTCATCACCTGGCCAACAACTCATTTTGCAATCGGTATCACATTGCTTAAATGTATACCTCTTAGTGTTGTAAGAGATATTTTTTGCAGTATTTTTGGTTAGTGGAATTTTCTTTGGTTGGTGGTATTTTTGGCATTTCATGGTAATCTCCTGGTATAGTGGTGAGCCTAACTTTATAGTACTGCGTGGTAATTGTTCTTATACTGGGATTACTAATCAAAAGTAAATACTTCACTTAGTACACCCTCAATGATGACTTTATCCTATGCAGTATTTTAACTACAATGTCACGTTATGCCCTTTGGCTTGCATCTCAGAATAGATTTTCCATGTAAATGAAATATGAACATTCACACACACATATAGCCCTTCTGAAACCCAGTGTACAATAACCAGTTTGGTTGTTTTCTTATCACACATGGCAAAGTGAAATTACCACAGGCGGTAATACAAGCTCACTGTTGGTTATTCTCAGTGTGCTGTGTTACCATCACCGAACACAATATGTAATGCAAATTCTGAGATGATTTTGTTTTCAAATTGTTATTCATTATCAGAAGCTAGAAATATGCAAGTTACACAGAATGTGCAATGCACGACATCCATGGTGAATTTCAAACATAAAATATGCCTTTCCTGCAATGGGTTTCAAAACAGTCTAGTTGTGACATTGCCCAAAGTTCTGCCAACATCAGCCTTGAAATTCGCAAACAAAACTTGGCAGAGTACGAGTTTCTGTCACATCTGAATTTTATTGCATTAATGGAGGAACATGAACACAACTGTCTACTTTTAAAACGTACAGTACAACACCTAAAATACAAATATTTGCCCACTCTTAACTATCTAATATTAAGCTTTCTCTCATTAGCATGCTCCTCAAATTAACTGAACTCACCAAGGATAATCACTTTTTTCTTTTATTTGGATATCTTAAATCAAAATTAATTATACACACAAATGCATATGATACACAAAATACAATATAATGTAATGAGGACATATCTTCAGGACCATCTGAAAATAACATAAATTAAGCACACAAACAAACTGGCCACTTGCTTCAAAGGCAATACCGGCTCTCTATTCACACTAAGAAGGGAGCTCACATCCAAGCCGTGTCTCTGCGGCATCTAACAACTCTGCCAAACTATTTAAAATCTGCAAGGAGCTGGCCAAAACTGCTGCAGTCTCCACTTCTCCTGTCCCCTCCCAGGCCCTTGCTTCCCATTTCATCTCTAAAACCCATAACATCCTGTCCACCCTCTTGTACTTCTCTCCTCTTCTAGTGTCTCTCCCCGCTACCTCCACCCCCCTGCAGCAGCCTTTCCTCCCTCTTTCTCTTCCTTTCCTCTGTTTTCCCCTGAAGAGATTACTAGACATGTCTGATCTATGAAAGTCTCATCAAAACAGGTTAATTCCTGTTCGTCCAAAACCATCAAGGACCATATTGACACCCTCGCTCCTGCCTTGGCCGACTTCTGCAGCCACTCCTTCACCACTGAAGCCTTCCCATCCCCTCTGAAGCCCTCTCTTCTCAAGAAACCTACAGCCTACCCCTCCTGCCCAGCTAACTATCACCCGATATCTATCACTCCTTGCCTGGACAAACTCCTGGAAAAGCTGGCCATCACCCAGCTTAACCTCCACACTGACTCTGTTGGTTGACTCCATGACCATCAGTCTTGCTTCAGAGCTGCCAGAAGC
Source organism: Ambystoma mexicanum (assembly GCF_040938575.1). NCBI lineage: Eukaryota > Metazoa > Chordata > Amphibia > Caudata > Ambystomatidae > Ambystoma > Ambystoma mexicanum. The sequence continues at coordinate 970,898,771 of NC_090925.1, read as the reverse complement.
ACGGACACTGCTCTCCTGAACATCCATGAAGACTTCCTCCCTTACCTTGATTTTAATCTCCCCTCTGTCCTCATCCTACTTGATCCCTCCTCTGCCTTTGATATGGTCAACCATGCCATCCTACTCAACAGGCTCCGTGATAACCTGGGCATCACTGACCAGGCCTTGTCCTAGGTTAATTCTTTCCTATCTGATCATCCCTTTCAGGTCCAACTTGGGTCCTTCCTTTCCTCTATCTTACTCTCTATGTGTGGTGTTCCCAAGGGGGCTAACCTCTCTCCCCGGCTCTTCAATCAATACATGGCACCCCTTGTTCACTGCATTGCTGCTCTCTGCTCCAACTTTCAGTGCTATGCAAATGACACCCAGCTCATTTTCAGGCTCACCTCTGCCGCCTCTTGTCCATCTCTCATGTCTGACTGTCTGTCTGCAATCCAGGAGTGATGTGCCACCAATGACTTCTGGCTTAACGCCAGTAAGACAGAGATCCTCCTATTCAGAACCCCTCCACCTTCCTTTCCTGTCACCCTCTGGCCTACCTCCCTTGATCCTCTCCCTGCTCCAACCTGTGAGGCTAAGAACCTTGGGGTCATCATTCACTCCACACTTTCCTTTTCTCCACACATCACTGATGTCTCTAAGAAGTCAATCTACCAACTGCACCTCCTCATGGGTGTTATTCCTTTCCGCTAATTTGCCCAGAAGCTCACTGTCTGTCTCTAGGGATCTGGTTCTCTGTAGGCTGCACTACTGCAACAGCCTCTTCTTAAATTTGCCTGCTACCACTCTTTGCTGTCTGCAAATCTGTGATACTTGTCCTTCACCTCAAGCCCAGGGATTGTATCTCTCCAGCCTTGAAATCCCTTCACTGGCTCTGAGTGTCTACAAGGATTAAGTTCAAAACACTCTGCATTGTCCACAAGGCCTTCTGGGGCCTGGGTCCACTCTACCTTCAACTCTCCCTTCGTAAATATTTTCCTACTCGAGCTCTTTGCTCCTCCACCTCCAACTCCCTCAGGGTCAGTCGCTTCTCCAAGCAAGGAGTTTGGGGTAGATCTCTTTATTTGGCTGGGGCCTCCCTCTGGAACAGCCTCCCTGCCTCTCTGAAACTTGAGGAGAACCATCTTTGGTTCTGAAAGCACCTTAAGACCTTCCTCTTTGCTTCTGCCTTCTCTCTTCGCAATATAAATAAAATATCATATCATAAACACAGTGCAGCCTTAATTCTGCACATATTATTTATTCCATTACCAAGCTAACCCTGCACAGCTCAAATGCTTTGCACAATGGATTTATCAGTCTGCACCAAGCTAATCAAAGCCAAGTCAAATATCACTGATCAGCATCAAGAGGTAGACAAAAACAGTAGAGTATCAGCTGCTTCCAGTCAGTTCTCCAGGTGACCCCCACTCCCTTCTTCCTCCCTCCATCCCCTCCCTGCGTATACCTTGTGTAAACTTACCATCTATAATTTTGCTGAAAAAAGTGGTATACAATGTGTCAAGAATAAATTAGACAACATTGTCAATCTACAAAAGTGGGTAATACCCCGGATTGTACAGGACCATCCGATCACAATGTAATACCCCTATACACAGACCCCCCCTCTCTTTGGGAGCTTTCCATTGCACTTAATGGTACCTAAACCTCAGGCCTCCGAGGTCACATGATTTCTTTTCTCGTTAGGGGGTAGCTATACCCGCCTTCATGATATAATGTGTGACATGTAGGCAGGTGTACCTGTGCATTGAATAGTGGCTTCCTTAATCTTATGGGTATTTTTGTGCGCTTGTCAACGCTTTACATTTAGCCCGCTCCACCTCCCCTCATCATGGATAAAGTTTCTACATCACTGTCACACAACAACTATAAGCCTTAACTATTGCATTATAGTACAGCTTGGGAGAAATGGCATATGAGGAGGGATGCACAGCTTGTAGATGTTTGGTAATTTGCCCAACCATTGACTACCCATTGGTCCTGTTAATCCCTATGGCCATTCCCACCCAGTTCCTATTCCTTCCCACCTCCTTATGGCAACTCTTTCAACTCCCTTTAGTCAAGCATCAAGCTTTGCACTCAAAATGCCTGCCATGTTTTTTTCAAAGCAGTCTTCTAAGAGTTAATTGCTTAATTGGAGTTGTAAATCTGCTACGGCTGTAATAAAAACATCTTAACCAGGTTCCCTCCAGCCACTTGATATATAAGCACTCAGCTCGTCCTTCACGGAAGGCCTTTTAAAAACAAGCATTGTCGATGCAAACACTTTTGGCTTGTGTATAATGATATTGCATTTGCCAGACACTGCTATTAGATGCACAGGTACTCAAACCATTTGGCATCTACTACCGTCAATGGCCAGTTAATACCACAACGGCTGTGCCTGGAAACTGCCTTTCCCATGCCAACACAAAATCTCAAACTGTTGGCACTGCCATTGCTTGTTAGAAGTTGTAATGGCAAACTCGTGAAACAGGTAGGAGGAGGGCATGCAGGATGGGGAAGCGGAGGAGGACCTTCATCCCACCATGAAGATGAAGAGGGGGAAAACCTTCTGTGTTATGTGTGTTCTTTTTCAGGGGCACAGGCCACACAACATCACTGATCCATGAGGTTGTGGGGAAGGTCTCAGAAGTGGGAGGAGGCAGGGCCATGGGAGGAGGCCCTGGCAGAGTCAAGTAGCACATTGTCAGAGGAGGCATGGCTGCATGGGGATGCCCCACAGAGTGAGGAGAGATATGGACTTATATGCACCCCTTAAAGAGGCTTTGGAGCTACTGACTCTTGTGGACCCTTCCACAGAGGGATGGTGAGTGGAGAAGCACAAGGGCAAGTTCCTCATGTGGGAGATTGGGTTTCCCCAAGCAAGCACCCAGGAGGAGCAGTTTCTGATGGCGCAGGTCTGGGCTGAGGACATAGTGGAGAAAGTGGTCTCCACCCGGCACAATAAGGGTGCTGCTGACTAGGAGGAGATCCGTTGGGGGCAGGCTCAAAAAGAAGACCAGTCTGTGGAGGTGCCACAACAAGTAGTGGACCTACCTGAAGGCGAGGAGGAGGATTGGGTAGATGACATGGCGGTGGAAGAGGGGCCAGTTCCCTGCATATACCAAAGTGGTTGTGGCAAATTAAGCTCAGAAGGCGCCATGGGAAGCTTCAACCTAACTCTCCCCATAAACAGCCAGTATGGTCCTCCTAGATTTAGGATTTAATTTGCCTTGCCACCAGGGAATGGTGTCAAGGAGTGAAGCACAAGGTCTTCTGCATGTTGAATGGTTGTTGGAAGAGGGTGAATTGGAGCAGAAGGAAATGTGAAAGTGCTGGCCCTGGGGACGATTGCTATGGGGGGCCTTGTGCACCAGTGGCATGACAAGGTGTACCAGAGGCACAAGTCCTCTACCTCCACAGAAGTTGCAATAGTCCATGAAGACACCATCCCCTCACTATCCCCCTACTCCCAAGCAGTGGTGAGAGATATGGTCCTAGCATGTCGCAATGCCATAGTGCAGAACAACAGAGACATCAAACACACATGCCTTACTCCTGGGGCCTTCAGCCTGCCCAATTGGTATTAGTGACACTGGAAACTGTTGCCAATGGCAGTCCCATGTTGCTTGCAGCACCTCGAAAATGCAGCTAGTGTAGTTTTCCACCGGCAGTTCGTGTCTTTGGATAGGAACCATGGATTACATAATGAGGGATGGATGGACCTATTGCCTTCATTGTGGCCAGTCTGTTGGCCATGGGAGGTTGACAGAATAGTCGTGGCAGCCAACTTGAGGAGGCATATGATGCTCTACCACCATTCCTTCCTATAGTGCATTGTGCAGGGGGGAGGAATGAGGCCCTTAAGCCTCACACACTGTCTCCCCATCAGTGAAAGTGGCAGCAGTTTGTGGGACAGCTGGAGAAAAATGGTGTGAGAACCTTAGTTTGTGGACGTGTGCTATGGGGGAACCCAAGAACTGTAGTGGGTGGCTGTGCCATGTGAAAGAAACCAAGAACCTTGGTGGATGGCTGTCCCCTGTGAAAGCACCAGAAAACATTGTTGAATGACTTCACTCTTAGAAATACCAGATACCCATGGTACATTGTGGCACCCTGTGAATTGACAGGAAAGCCTAAGAGTCTTGGTGGGCAGCTGAACCCTGTGGGAGAACCTGATAACCTTGTTGGGTGGCTCTGCCCTGTAAAAAGCATGTGACACTTAGTGGATGGATGAACTCTGTGAAAGTGCCCAATAATGTTGTGCCATGTGAAAGAGCCCAACAACATTTGTGGGTGGATGTACCCGGCTCCAGTGCATGCAGAATCTGGCGGCTAGGCTAGCCATTGGCTCTCCCTACGGTGCTCATATTTCACCAGTACTTCGACGTCTTAACTGGCTTCAGGTAGCCCACCGCGTTCATTTTAAGTCGTTATGTATTGTTCACCGGGCAATTCACGTCCAAGGTGCCGAGTTTTTGCAGTCCAAATTTTCTCGGTACATCCCGGAATGTGACCTACGCTCCCCCACCACCAATCTACTTCTGGTTCCAAGATTTAACCGTGAAAGGATCGGTGGCCGGGCTTTCTCCATTGCAGCCGCTAAGCTTTGGAACAACCTTCCACTGTCACTCAGAGGCACCTCAAACCATCTTGGCTTTAGAAAAGCTCTTAAAACTACTCTATTTTAGTCCTTCTCTCCACTGTTTTCTTCATCTTGAGTAGGCAGTTTTCCTCTCTAGCGCCATGATGCCCCTGGGCGACCGTGCGCTTTCCAAATTCATTTAACATAACATGACATAACAGTGGTTGGCTGTGCCCTGTTAAAGAGACCAAGAACCTTGGTATGTCGCTGATCCTTGTGTCAGAGCCAGAGAGACCTGGTGGGTGAGTGCACCCCAAGGAAGAACCCAAAAACCTTACTGGCTGGCTGTGCCCTTTGAAAAAGCATGGGAAAGTTGGTGGTTGGCTGCAACCTATAAAAGAGCCTGAAAACTTGGCGGATAGTGAACCATGTTGAAAAGTCCAAGAACCTAAGTGGGTGGCTTCACGCTGTAAAAGAGCCTGAAAACTTGTTGGGTGGTGTAAGGAACTCATGGTGGTAACAGTAAAGACAGATACAAGTAATCACAGTTCAAGGTTGTTTATTAAACTGTAAATGCAGGATGGAAAAACGCCTAACCTAAAACTAAATCTAAGATGGGAGCAAGCTCCGACCATCATATGAAACATAAGGTAAAAGTAAAAGGCCTTTACTAAAAAAAAAAAAACATTGCCAAATCCTTACAACTAATTACAGAAAAAATGTGGGATTCAATAAAGAAAGAAGTGTTCACAAATAATAAGTCAGGATGTGATTGTCAGGGGTCTCCCTTCCCCATGCTTTGAGCACGGGACAAGGTGGATCTCCAGAGCACAGCACACCCTTGAGCTTTCCCAGCATGAGCGGACAGTTCTGTCCCAACTATCAGGTTCTTCAATGGTTAAGTCTCTTTTCAATAAATGTTTCTTGCCTTTGAGGGCTTGATGTACTCAAAGAAACAAACAAACAAAAAGTTCCTTGCCAAATGGACTTGGGTGATGACTCTCCACCCCTGGATCTCCCTCTTTCCGGGTCGAAATCCTAGGTTTCCGTCAATCGGGCTCAGTCCTTTATTTTGGGATCTCCCGCTGGTGGGCTTGGGTCCAATTTCCAAGGGGGACAATCCTCTTCCCCTGTTCCCCTGGTCTTATAATACTCCTTGCATTCAAGAATCTTAATGTCTTTTTAAACACTTCTTCAGGCTTTGCCCCTTCGGCCTCCATCTGCCGGGATCATTCTTGGCACATTTTGCAAAACAGTTCACTGCGGACATCCCTCGGTCGGGTTCGTCAACAGACTGTTCATAGGGATTTCAGGCTTCAACCCTTTTTGTTAGCATCCTTCATCCGGGTTCACTCTTGCCAACTTTTGCTGAACTGTTCACTGTGGACACCCCTCGGTCGGGTTCACTCTGGTCAACACACTATAAGACAGGGGTTGGATGTTTCCCCAGGATTGGTAACTGTCCTATTCCATGCATACCAGATGATTTGGTCATGTGTAATCCCATCTTTGCAGGTGCTAGTGCTATGTTCCATACCCTAGTCAGTTACGCAAAAGACAACAACCTAACAATTAATATGTGGAAGATGATGGTAATGAAAATCTCGTCTAAGTGAATTATGCACTTGAGTTTAACCAGTTTAGAGACCAGTGACTATATGGATATGTACCCTTACTTGGGTTTGGAGATGAATGCCAATAGGGCCTATATGGAATTTAAAGAGCCTAAGGTTACAAAGGTTTGGCACTTGACCTCATTAGTAGCAACATTTACCATTAAAACCATTAGCTATACAATAGATGGAATAATTCACACAGTGCTTCTGGCTGATGGTGCTGTAAGGGTTGGAGGCTCTCTGTATGGGTGACTGTGATGCTGGAAATGCATTGGAGGGACAGGGCCTCCATGTCCTTGTCCTATACTCCCTTATCATGTGTGTTCTGTGTTGTTCTGTGTTGTTTTCTGCACCGGAGTCCAGTTGGGACTCCTGACAGTGCAGCTCTTCCTCTTATTGGTTGTGGCGAACAGAGGCCCATGGGATACCCTTATGGCAACCATGGGTGGGGGTACAACCCTGTACCCCTAGTGTATGTTTTTGGGCCCCTGTGTGTGGCCCTTAGAGCTGCGTATGGGCTGGTGGAAACTCCATGCTGAATTTGACAGGTGCTCTGAATATCCTCCATTTTGGCATACCCTAGCTATGCCATTGGAATTAGTGGATTCCTGATAGGAGACAATATGGCCCCTGTGGCCTCTTGGTTCCTATTACCTGTTACCCTGTTTTCCCAAAATCCTGGGAAACCCTGATTCTGTCCCTTCCCCTGACTGGCTGTTGGGTGGAAGAACCGTTGCACTCGGGGACTGTTTCTGTATCCCTACAGCCCCTACTAGCACTTGACTTCTGATGTCTGCACTTTCCCTCCGCACTTGCCTCCAGCTGGCTGCACTTTTATTTATTATTTATTGTCTTTATTTATTTTGCTGCTATCCATATACTGCAGTGCCCCCTCCCCTTTCCCTTTCCCCTTCCCGCCATCCATGCACTTGCACGATCTCAATGTCACCTGGCCTAGTAGGATCGCTGCCTCTGTCTTCCCGCTGTTTCCCCTCTCTTGCCTCATCGCGCCTTGAAACACTTCTGTATAGGCGCATTAGAAATGCCATTCATATCATATCATACATGGTATTGTGGGGAAGTCCAGGGCAGATTGGCTGGAGCCTTCCCAGTGACTGTATGTTGTGGGTGCACCCTATGGGTGGCACCTGGGTGAATGGAGTGTGTGACCAATATGCATTCCATTTTATGGGTGTTTGGTGTCTGTGTGAGTGACACAAAGAATGAGACAGCCCTGCCCGAAACTGACATGAATGCAGCGTGGTGTGCTGAAAGGCTAGGTGCTTGCCCCAATCCACATTCCTTGTTGTGAGTGTCTGGGTGGAAGTGAATGGCCTGAATACACTGTGAGCCTGATTGGCTGCCTGCCTGCATGAATGCCCTTCTGTATGATTGGCTGCCTGAGCTTGGCTCAGCAGTGTGAATGAGAGACAGAACTGTATATCTGGGGACCTCTCACTTACCAGAATTGTTCAGAAGCTGAAGTCAAAACTTGTTGCTTACCCTTGAAGCCCAGCTCTAAGAAGAAGGTTTTGCTGCTGCTTGCCGTCGTCAAAATCTGAAAGCTGTCATGTCTGTAAAGGACTGATCCAAGAGAGGACCTGGCTCAGAGACCTCTCCTCAAGCTACAAGGGAACATTGTGCAGAAAGCTAACCTTCACCAAGGCACCCTGGAAGTCAGTCCCGAAAGACTTTCGACCGGCGATAGGGACTGCTGAGGAATCCTGAAGTGAAGCACCCGGACATCGAAGTCCATCGTCATCGACCAGGGTTCAGAGGTTTGCCGTAACCGCTGGAAGCCCGTCGAGTCAAGTTGCCCAAAAGCGGGGACAGCTTGATACTGTGCTGCTCAATGACTGGAGCCATGCCGCTTCACCTTTTCCCTAAGACATTTGAAATCGAAGGACTCCCGTGCAATCACCTTCGGCCGTTTTGTCCCACCCGAGAAAGTCGAGGTTGCCGACTAGCCGAGGAGAATCCGCTGGTGGGTTTCCCGCCACCCGAAGTCCACAAAAACACAGACCAACGAAGATCCTAAAGCCAGCCGTGGTCGAGCCCTGACCGTCGACGCCAACGTCGACACTTGACGCCCGCTGCCGGGCCTACGTTCTTCATCAACCTGCTAAGCAGCAAGAAACTCTTGTCATCGAGGTGCACCACATGCCTCGTCTTCGCAGAGCATCCACAATCGATCATCGACGAGCACCACCAAAGTCGAAGCTGCTATCTAGACGACAGTGTTCACATTTCTTCGAGGATTATCGACGCTTGTGGCTCCTGCTTTAAAGGGAGTTTACCCATGAAGGATCCATCAACAAACCTTCAAAGAAACTGCTAAACCAGGTACATTGGGGTAGCAGAACATTTTTAGCAGGAAACAAGACTATTTTAAACATATGGACTGGGCTTTTTAATACACTTTATTTACAGGTTGCCCAGGTGGGGGGATCCTCACACAGAACTGTTTCATGGTAGTGGGACAAACTATTCTGCCATTGTTTAACCTAACTTGTCTTCCTTCCTATGTCTGATGTTGATACACATTACTATTGAACGTGTATGTTATGAATGTTATTGAAACTGTCAGCAGTTGGTGCATTTTAAAGGAGTCAAGAGTTAACTGTTGTAGACATTGTACAGATTTATCATATTAGTATTGCAAAGGCACAAAGTGTATTATTGATTGTGTATGTATATATATATATATATATATATATATATATATATATATATATATATATATATATATATATATATATATATATATATTGAACCTTATTAATTTAAAAAACTGTGTTATAACATAACATAGTGTGTGGACATTTCTTTGTAGGGTTTGGGGACTGCACTATACTTAAGAATCAGCCTGCATCCATTGCTACGAACAATAGGGAACCTTGGCTGGCTGGGGTATTCTGTGCTTCTACTTCATATAGAGTACAGATACCCCTCTTCAGTCTTTACACTGACCTCAAATGGTTGGACTGCCTAGAGTGATGCTTTTGGAAGAGCTTATTAAAACTGAACCCTTCAACCCCTATAGAGTATCTTCGTTTGGAACTATGGCTGGTCTCTCTGAAGGAACAATTGATGATGAGATTCTTATAATTGGGTACTCCCTATTTTTTGTTATCGGGGGTCAACTCTGCACATTGAGAGAATAAATGAAGCAAACTTACAGAAAGACAGATCGACTACCCCTCTCTGTTAGTCCCTTAGTGTCTATAAAGGATAATACTTGCCCCCACTGTCAGCTATAGGCTACATTAAGGGACTCAGGGGGGCTTCTGTCTAGGCAAATTGAAGTTGAATATGGTAAACTAATGTCCAGGATGTACCAGAGGATTGGCTGGCACCCTGATTTTAAATGTGGCACTAGGGTCCATATATTGAACCAATGGTTTAAACAAAACTGAGGTCCTTAGATTGAATCAATAACTATATCCATCTGTCTACCCTATCTAGTTATAAGTATGCAGCTAATGTGACACACATATACTTACAAATGCAAAGATACCTGAGACTATGGCCCTCACTATAAGGTTGGTGGAATAGGTTTACCGGCACCGGTAAAGGTGCCGGTGCCGGTAAACCCGTTCCGCCCTATTTCGAGGTCTCCTCGCGGGACCCGCAATGGGCGCCTGGAAAAACCAGGCGTCCTTACCGGGTCCCGCGAGGGGACCAGGGAGCTAACAACGGGCCCATCATTAATGGGCCCATTGTTAGCTCCATCCCCATTCCCATTGAGCCCTATGGGGGCTCGAATGGGAATGGGGATGGACCGGGTCTGGGTTCCTCGGACGGGGAATTACCGAGTCCGCCAAGGTTGCGATGGCCCGGTAATACCTCATTCGAGGAACCCAGGCCCGGATTGCGGTATGGAGGCAACCGTGCCGCTAAAAGCGACATGGTTGCCTCCAACCTTCTAATGAGGGGCCCAATGTCCTTGCACGTCAATGCAGAACTTTCTATTGAAACTACAGACAAACCAACTGCCTCTGTTAATATTCCTTGGCACTAGGCTTAATATACCAGAGGCAGACATGATATGCCATATATGTAAGGTACCCAGGTCCCTGTAAACGCCTAAGCACGTTCTTATGGAGTATAACCTACTAGGCATGGCATATACAATAATATTGGGAAGCTTTGTGTATGACTATGAGGCGATAAAACAAGACAAACAAGAGTCTGAAAGAGTTCAGATATCTCTGTATCACATGTTGTGTCATATTTAAAAAATACTTCATGTGGTAAATGTAGAAAAGGTCTATTGAAGTATCCTAGACAACTGGCACAACATAAGTTACTGAGCTACCTTGGACATCGTAGGGAGGATCTGCCTGTAATTTAATAATAGTGCCAAACTAATTATTTTAACATTGAGTGTATCATGCTTAGGCGTTTTAATCTTTTTAGTAATATTTATAGAGTGTTGATTTCAACGGACCCTCGCCGATTTTAATTGTAAATGATTTGACATATTTAATCTGTCATTTTATAGATGTTATAGATCCAACCCGTTTGCCAAGTAGCTTGGTATACTTAGTCATTAGTTCAGTTTAGTTTGGTACACGCTCTGGCATAAATACTGGTTTTCAGGCATTGTGAGGCAATTAAATTTGAACTGTTTTGAACTGTCGAATTGTGTTGATATGTTTCGTAAATGAAATATATTTCTACGCGTGACTCTGATTTCCTGTGTACATGTACGTATGTACCTATGTATGTGCATAAGTATATATACGCCTATCTTATCATCATAACTTGATGTGATTGTAAAAGTTCTTTGAACTGTATACAAATAAATAAATAATAA